>NC_077227.1:741506303-741855703 GCF_027887165.1 Monodelphis domestica | reverse complement strand
TTTGGGGAGTCTCAATGAGCCAGGACACGATCAAATCATGGCCAATTCTTCGCTATGGCAACAAGCATCATTCCATTTGGATGGTAATGAAATTGTGATTGACATCAGCCCACACTCCAGTAAAGTAACCCCAAAGCCATCATATGGCAGATGAGAACTTTATTATTATTGATAACTTTATCTGAATGAGCCATCAAAGAGGGGGATATTTTATGCTCACTGGAATTTCAAGAAATGACTTTCATTTAAAACCTAATAGGTGGTTATTTAATTGCAAATTGCATGATAGAAGAAAATAACATGACTTAAAGGATTCTGCCTTGTTCAACTGGGAATAAATGTAGTTATGCAACTCTTTTACAATGGGCAGATTTTCTTCCACTCTGTATAGCTAACAGTTGACTTAAAATGACCAAATTTGAGAAGAGGCTATCCATCTTCTTCATGTGATCTTGGCCATTTTCCAGGAAGGGCCTGATTAAGGCGAAGTCTTATTACAGGCACCATGGTCCTGGGAAAGAAATAATAAATCTGAATGTTGGTTGGTGAAATTGGAGCAAGAGGCACAGCAAGGGATCAGGGTGAGGGACATTGAATGATAGTGTGGGATGTCTCCCATAATCATAGACTCTGGCAGCCTCCTTCCTAAACTACCTGTCACAATTAGTAAAGATTGCAATCCATTGGTTTACATTTCAGACTGGCACCTTCTCTACCAGGAAGACACCTTAGGTGCCTTGATAAGATTTGGGGAGATAATCTCCCATCTAGAAATCATGTCTTATCAGGAATTATTTTCTGGGAAGTTTTCCACAAATGACTCATCCTGTCTCCTTCCCTGAAATCTGATTTTCAGGTTTCCCTGAAACCAATTCTATCATTTCTAATAACACATTGGTGTTTTAATTACATGCATATAACATGATTTGTTCAACAAGTCCTCAGTTGATGAGTATCTTCTTAAATTTCCAGTTCTTTGCCACTATAAAAAGAACTGTAATAAATATTTTAGTACCTATTTTTCCTTTTTCTTTGATCTCTTTGGGGATATAGCCCTAGTATTTGTAGCAGCTAGATTAAAGGGTATACATATTTGAGTGATTTTTTGGGTTTATAGTTCCAAATGACTTTCCAAAATAATGACCAATTCACAGTTCAGCCAAAAGTGCATCAATGCCAACAACACCTGCCACAGTATCACTACCTTCTCAAAGTCCCCTCTATCATTGTTATTGAGTCATTTTAAGTCATGCCCAGCTCTTTACGATCTTTATTGGAGTTTTCTTGGCAAAGATACAGGATTTTGCCATTTCCTTCTCTAGTATATTGACTTACACAGAGACTAAGTGACTTTCCCAGGGACACACAGATAGTAAATATCTGGGGTCAGATTTGAACTCAGGGAGATTAGTCTTCCTGACTCCAGACCTGGCTCTCTATCCATTGCACCATCTAGCTACAGTGCATCAATGCACTTATCTTCTCAAAGTCCCTCTAAGGTATACTTTTTTTTTTGGTCAACTTTGCCTATATGATGGGTGTGAGATGAAACTTGAGAATCATATAAATTTGCATTTCTATAATAATTAGTGACTTGGAGCATTTTTCCAAAAGGTTATAGATAACTTGAATTTCATCTTTTGGGAGCTTGTCTGTTCATATCAATTTATCAATTAGGGAATAGCTCTTATTTCTTAGAAATTGGAAACAATTCTTTACATATTTTGGAAATGAAACCATTTTCAGACAAAGTCACTGCAAATATTTTCCCCCATATATGTATCCCTCCTAGTCTTAGCTGAATTGAGTTTTTCTAACAACATTCTAAATTTTATGTGAAGTTGCCCATTTATCTTCTGGGATCTTTTCTATTCCTTCTTTATCCTTGAATATTCTGTCCAATGATAAGTAAATTCTCCTTTGCTACTTTAATGTGGTTATGGTGTCACCATTTTGTCTGATGTCCAAAAATGTTTGTTAAATAGTCAGTACTTAACTCAGTAGGTAGTCTTTTAATTTCTCAGACCCAAGACTACTGGTTTTGTTTGCCTTTCTATGTTGTATACCTAGCCTGTTCCACTGATTTTTAACCAGTTTTTTGATGATTATTATTTATTTTTGAAATTTGATACTTTAGACTCCTTTCCTTCTCAATACAATGGCCTTGTAACTAGCCAGAATAGAACATTTTGCAAAAAATATATTTGGCTGATGATCTTCTGTGTGGAAATTTCAGGAAACCCATGTAGTGGTCAGAGAGGAAGCATCAACTTCAAAAGCATAAGATGGAGGGGATATGTTTAGAGTAGAAAAAATATTTGAGTAATTCTGCATACTTCAAGTTCATATGCATCAGCAATGAAATCAAATGTAACCTTTGCCTGCAGACTTCATCCATACATAGCAAGGTGTCAAACTTGGCATAGAAAGGGCATAGATGAGTTGGTGGACATTAAGAGGAGATAGATGGGGTCATAAAAGACAGTGAGATTGATTGAAGGAACAGGGAATATTTGACATGAAGGAGAGGAGACTGACTGGGGCGGGGTAGCATAGCATTCTTTTGTTCCAAAAGTCAATCACTTATTAAACTATGTGCATTCAAGACTGTGGATAAAGTATAGTGGTTAGAGAGCCAATCAAAGAGTGAAGAACACTTGGTTTCAAATCCTAATATCTCCTATTTATGTGACCCTGGATTAATAATTTAACTTGATTTTCATAGGAAATTCACCAAGATTACAAACTGTAGAACAGATGCTGACTTATATTAGTAGTAAATGCTTCTCTAACAAAGAAGTGCCCACACCAGTAAAATCATTGGTTTATGCAAAAAATTATAGCTATATGTAGTGTACTAGGCACTTTGTATTGACAAACAGTTTGCATTCAAGGAGGTTATATTCTATGAAATACTGAGGATACAGATTAGAAATTACAAATTGGAATAAAAATATGTGTAAATCATGTGGTAGAGTAGATAGAATATTGGGCTTGGGGTGAAGTAAATTTGGGTTCAAATCCTGACACAGACATTTGGCTATGATCCTGACAAATCTCTTTTTCTGGTCTCAGTTTCTCAATGGTGAAAACCACAAAGGGTTGGCCTCACTGACTTCTAAAGTCCCTTCCAACTCTAGATCCATAATCCTATGATGCAAATAGAAATAATTTTCACAGGAGAGGGTATTAGCAAGTGAGTTAGAAAAGACTTTGTATAGAACATGATGTTGGATATGAGAGCCATCTTCAAGAATCTGAAGGTATTACTCAGCCATTAAAGGAATTAAACTTATTCTGCTCATCCCCGAAGGCCCTATAGGACCAATGGGGGGAAGGTTGCAGAAAAACACATTGAAGTTTGATATCAAGAAAGTTTGCCAAAATTCATGCCATTCCAAAACAGAATGGGTAGTCTCAGGAGGTAATGGGTGGCCCCTCCAAAAGGAATAGTCTCTTGCTAGGGAATGCTGAAGAAGGAAATCTGTTTGAACTCAATTGACATTATGGTAGTGAATCTTGTAATTCTGGGAGACCTTTTCTTCCTTTTATGGTTCTCCTAGATCCTTAGAGTGTACATTGAACCCCAAAATTCCTGGGTGTATACATGTGTAGATTCAATTATTGTGTTTGACTTCAAGCCCTGTTTGCTTTAGAAAGCCTAATAGATAGTGGTGGGGCAGGGAAGACTCTGTGAATTAAGTCCCCTCCTCATTACTTATAACTTAGACATAATTTATGGGAACTTTTTCAGAGGGACTTTCTACCAGTGGAAGTTGGAGGCAGGAGAAAGTTTTGCTTTTCTTGGCAATGTCCATGTGTCCATTGCTAAGCTCCTGCTTTGGAGCCAGATGATCATGGTAGCATCCATTTAGAGCTGAAAGGTTCCTTGAAGGTTTGTAATGTTGACTTCTATTATTTTACAGATGAGGAAACTGAGGCCCAGACATGTAGAGTTACTTATCCAGGATCACACAGCCTGAATTGAAATCTCAGTTCTACTTACTACCGGGTTTTTGTTGGTGAGTAAGTGCCTAGCTTATTAAAGTCATAGGATCATAGATATAACTAGAAGGACTTCTAGACATCGAATCTTATAGAGATGAAGAGATGGATGCACAGAGATTAAGTGATTTGCTCCAAGGTAACATAAGTAGTATGAAGACATGGATCATAGATTTTCAGTGGAAGGCAGCTAAAAAGCCATAGAATTCAAACTCCTCATTTTGAACCTCTGCTTATAGCATGTACACAGAAACTGTTAAAATTATTACAAAGGGGGAAAAGATATCTTACTCAAAGTATGTGGCTTTCAAGTATGGTTTGAAAAGGGGACAATAAGGAGACAAAGGCCAATATACACTGAAGTCTTATACTTGCCACTTTTTGTGATAGCAAATAGATAAATCAATTTGGAAAAGACTAAATAAATTGTGTTGCATGAATATAATGGAATTGTTGCTAATCTTTTGTTTTCAGAGAGGACTAATGAGGATAATGTCTTGATTTATGAGCTACTTGAATTTAAGTGAGGCAGAGTTTTATAAAGTTATTGGCCTCACTCTTTCTTCCAGAGTTATAGAAGTCCAGTGGTAATACTATAGTAGAGATGACTGGTGATGGCTGAGGAGGCAGTAGATGATCTTGAGTTCTTTGATCTCTAACAAATCTCTGGCATAATCTTCCTTCCTTCCCTCCTTCCTTCCCTCCTTCCTTCCCTCCTTCCTTCCCTCCTTCCTTCCCCTCCTTCCTTCCTTCCTTCCTTCCTTCCTTCCTTCCTTCCTTCCTTCCTTCCTTCCTTCCTTCCTTCCTTCCTTCCTTCCTTCCTTCCTTCCTTCCTTCCTTCTTTCCTTCTTTCCTTCCTTCCCTCCTTCCTTCCTTCCTTCCTTCCTTCCTTCCTTCCTTCTTTCCTTCCTTCCCTCCTTCCTTCCTTCCTTCCTTCCTTCCTTCCTTCCTTCCTTCCTTCCTTCCTTCCTTCCTTCCTTCCTTCCTTCCTTCCTTCCCTTCCTTCCTTCCTTCCTTCCTTCCTTCCTTCCTTCCTTCCTTTCTTCCTTCCTTCCTTCCTTCCTTCCTTCCTTCCTTCCTTCCTTCCTTCCTTCCCTCCCTCCTTCCTTCCTTTTCCCTCCCTCCTTCCTTCCTTCCCTCCCTCCCTCCCTCCTTCCTTCCTTCCTTCCTTCCTTCCTTCCTTCCTTCCTTCCTTCCTTCCTTCCTTCCTTCCTTCCTTCCTTCCTTCCTTCCTTCCTTCCTTCCTTCCTTCCTTCCTTCCTTCCTTCCTTCCTTCCTTCCTTCCTTCCCTCCCTCCTTCCTTCCTTCCCTCCCTCCCTCCTTCCTTCCTTCCCTCCCTCCCTCCTTCCTTCTTCCTTCCTTCCTTCCTTCCTTCCTTCCTTCCTTCCTTCCTTCCTTCCTTCCTTCCTTCCTTCCTTAGTTTTTTCCTTCTTCCTTCTGTAAGGGGGAAAAGGGGTTATTTATTATATAAAATGGTTAGACTGGATTATATTTAAATATAGGGTCACCAGAAATTTATATTAATTCCAAAGAGATTTATTTACAATTTATTTACAAAATGTAGAAGAGTGAACTTAGAAAATTAGAGAGAGGATAGGGTAAGATATCTAGTCTAAGCACTAAGTTATTTACTCCCGGCCCCTGGCTCAACATGGGCAGAGAGATTTAACCCTTAGGACCTTGGCAAAGCTGAGGATCTGGGGAAGTCTCTTGCAAGACGTAGGTCTCTCCTGAGGCTAGTTTTTTTTCAGTAAATCCAGGAAAGGAGTCAGCCTTTTCACTTACCACATGTCAGTACAAAGGAAGAGATTTAAGAATAGCCTCACCAGGAACAGGGTCTCAGGTCCAATCAGCAGATTATTTCTTCAGGTGAAGATCTCAGATAATTCTCTCTCCATAGGAAGTTGTAACTCCCTTTTAAAGACACTTTCTTTTGTGTCACTTCCTGTGCCCCTAATTTTATGTCTACCAATCACAGTTGAAGCTTTGCTTTAGGACTGCCCAGGGCAGTCAGTTTAATTCTGATTCATCACCCACTATTACACACAGGGGTCAGAGACATCCCCCCACTCAAGTGTGAATGGGGTGTTTACACATTTGGTAATTAAATCTTAAAAAATGGGCAGATCTCCCCCACTACTGTAAGTAGGGTATTTACCACTTTTGGTGATTAAATCTAAAAATGGGCAGGGGTTACAATTTAATCTTCATAATCAGGGGAGAGTTAAATTTGATCTTCACACTTCCTTCCTTATCTAACTTCTTCTGGGTTTTTATAATGCTATCTTTTTTGACTGTTTGATACTTTTAAATACCCAGTTAACTCCCTCCATTTCTCCTCTTCACCCCATTAGAGAAGGCACCATGTAACAAAAAGATATATGTATATATAACACTACATTTCATTTTTTCTATTTATCAGTTCTTTCTCTGGAGTTGTACACACACAAGTAATTGTTCAAACACTATTTCTGTTGTATATATTGTTCTCTTGGTTCTGCTTGTTCCTCTCTTCATGTAGGTCTTTGCATGCTCTTTCCAAAATTATCTTCCATACATTACTTCTCCCTCTTATTTCCCATTATAAAATACTTTTTGGAGAATCTGTGGAGATAAATAAGCTATTCTCTTGGGTTTCCCCAAAAGATTTGGGGTTTTAATCCTGGGAATAATGAGCAGAGACCTAGTTTTACAGACAAAAATTCAGTAAAATGACAAACTCTTTTCTGTCAACTCTAGATGTCACTCTCGCATCATTCCTTGGAAGCCAGCAGCCAATTCCCTTCTGCTGCATCACTGTCTTCTGCCTGGATGCTTTTTTCAGGGTGGACTCATGGTACAGTTTTGGGACTCCCAATTCCAGCCACCTTATAGTCAGGAATTGTCTGTGGAGAGTGGAGTTTTTGCTGCAAAGATTTCTTTTCCCTTTAAAAAATTCATCAGCACAATGAAAACAAAGAATTCTTTATGATGGAAATAATCCCCCTTTATACACTTTCCTGTTTCATAAATCATATTCTCTCCTGATCAATTGTATGTGTGCACTATTAACTACACACACTTATGAAAAAATGTTCCTTATGTTAGTCCACCAGTATTTACGTGCCTACCATGTGCCAGGAACTCTGCTAAGGGCTAGGAGTATGAAGAAAAGTAAAACAGCAGTCTCTGCTCTCAAGGAGCACAAGGAATCTAATGAGGGAGACAACACCCAACTATATACAAATAGGCTATATAGAATATATACTAGAGATGACCAACAAAGATTAAAGAGGATTGAAAGGCTTCATGGAGAAGATAGGACTTTTTCTAAGAAAAGGGAAACAAGAGGTAGAGATGAAATGTAGCATGTTCTAGGTACAGGGGGACAGTCAGTGATAATACCCATAATAGGAGACTCTGTTTTGGGGTGTGAGAAATAGCAAGGAGGCCAATGTAGACTGGCTTCTACAGTAAAGAAGCAGGCAATAGATAGGAATGATTGAAAATCAGTGAGAGAGGAATGATGGAGGGGACAACTTGCTGGAGAAAATGGGATGCAATAGGATTACTTGTCGAGGAATTATTCTTGGTAAGAAGGGCCACCTCTTCATGTGAAATAGAGATGAAGGAGGAGATAGGTGATGAAAACATTTTAGTAATGTGAAATGAGGTATAAGGTAGGGGAGGAAGTCTTCTGTGGACGGTCTCAATTTCTTCTCAGTGAAATATCAGACAAGGTTCTCATCTGGGGGGCACAGGGGAATCACAGGAGCTTTAGGGAGAGATGAAAAGTTTTTTTTTAAAAGATGCTGTGTTGAGTGAATATTGACCCTAGTGGACATGTAGTTCAATATCTTTTTTACAATATGGAAACTTGGGCCCACAGAAGAGGAATGATTGGCATGAGGAAAAAGAATCTAACTTAGGTAGCCAGACAGGTACTGAAATTTAGGCAAAATGTGGTAGAGGAGAGAGATCTGGAGGATGGAGGGGGAAATTGAAGAGGGATTAGTTAGATGATTTTGTGGAAAGGGTGCTGTGTGGTTCTGGGCAAGTCAGTTAACTACTGTTTGCCTTAATCTTTGTCAAGAAAACCTCAAGGTGTGCTATGGTTCATGGAGTCTTTAAGAATCAAACATGACAACAATGAGAGAAGGAGGATGAAGGTAAAATGAGCTATAGGAAAGAGGGAATTGAGATGAGAAGGGAAGGAGGGTAAACAGGAGAAATAATTAGGGTAATGAGGTGGTGGTTGCATGATTGTCATATAGTAGGACACATATAAGAGAAAGAAAAGACTTTTATGGAAACACTGAGAGAAAGGAGAGGAAACTAGCCACAGCCTTCAAAAGCCCCTTTTTATTCTTTCCTCAAAGGCCAGTGAGAACCTCATCATCTAATCCAAGTTATTTCTCAGTTTTTATTGACTTTTATTTCTGTAATAGTAAACAATACTAACTGCCTCATCCTCCTTGAAATGTCATCTTCCTGTAGTTTTTCTTCTGTTTCTTTGCTGGACTTTTCTTTGTCTCCTTCACTGGCTCGTCTTCTTCCTCTTCTCATCCCTGAACTAGACTTAGCCTTTTGCTCTTTTAGATATTTCCTTTTTTCCCTCAGGACTAATTCATTCTCATGACTTCATTTTGTGAAGATTGGATTTAGCTATCTCCTGATTGTAACAATGAAGATACTTAGCTCTTCCTTTATAGTGAAGCTAGAATTGTAAGATATAATCTATTTTTAGATTTTAACTACAAAAAGGTGTTAAGTAACTAGAAAAGGTGAACTTAACAAAAGAGGTGTTAAGTAACTCAAAAAGATATAATCTAACCAGAGAAAGTGAGAACTAAAGAATGGGGCAGTCCAGGAGAAAAGCATCTGCTGTGATTGGTAGATGTGAAAATTTAGAGGAGGCGACACAAGAGAAAAAGGTCTTTAAATAGAGGGAAAAAAGACTGACAAAGACAATCAGTCACCCTGGGCTTGGAGTGAAGGATCAGTCACTCGGATCTAAAGGGAAGATGGACATTTGGACCCAGGCTTGGAGTGAAGGACGGAGGAGTGACTGGAAGACCGACACCCAGACTTCTTAAAGTGTCATCATTGGTGAGTGAAAAGCTGACTTAGTGACCCCACCTTTCTGGATGCATAAAGCCTCCAGTAAGGCCCATAGTTCTTGAGACTCTCTTCCCCTGGCTGGGACTTAGAAATTCTAACTAGTATAAGAAGAAGCCAGAGTTTTTCTCTCTCTCTCTCTCTCTCTCTCTCTCTCTCTCTCTCTCTCTCTCTCTCTCTCTCTCTCTCTCTCTCTCTCTCTCTCTCTCTCTCTCTCTCTCTCTCCTCTCTCTCTCTCTTCTCTCTCTCTCTCTCTCTCTCTCTCTCTCTCTCTCTCTCTCTCTCTCTCTCTCTCTCTCTCTCTCTCATTCCTTAATATCTTCCTTCTATTGTAAATATTGTAAATAGTGAAACTACCAAAAATTCCATTTACTTTAGTAAATCATTTGGGATTTAGAATTAAAATCCCTGGTGACCACCTAATTAATATATTATCAGTCCAACTGCAATTAATTTTAACAATTTACTGCCATGATAACAATTATACCATACTAAATAATAATAACATTAGCCTTTTGGGGGCTGCTCATCTGCCTTTGGTGTTCCCCTTACACCCATCTCTCACCTGTGGCTCTAAGAAGTTGTATCATCCACTGTGGCCACACCCCAGTGAAACTGTCTTGGCAGTTTGGCAGATGAAATAAACCAGGTTGAGGTTAACACAACAGGCCTCAGACCTATTGCTGAATTAGGGAGATGTCTGCCTTGTGAAGACTCTGTCCAGAGCAATGGGCAGATAAGAACAATTTGTTCCAAAGACCATAAAGAGAGCTAAAATAGGTGTTGTGGAGCACTTAGAACTTGGTCAGACATCAAAGTTGTCAGAGTCATTTTCTGCATCTGAGGCCATTGCCAGGCATCTTGACTTGTGTTTGCTACTGGACATTAACGACTGTGGAAGAGAGAGTGGGGCTCATGACTTCATGTATCTCTGCCTCACTTAAATCCAACTCACACAGATGTCAGGACATCACCCTCATTCTGCCATTGGTCCACTTTGAAAACAAAGGGTGAACAACGTTATCACCAAATTCTTGCTGAATATTTCCATTTGGATTTCCTACCATCACTTCAAATTGAGCATATACATCCCTGAATACAACATTGACCTCCTTTAAGAACTTCCTTCTCCCTATTTTTCTTTCCTGGAAGTAACATGACATAGCGGAGAGGGCACTCAATTTGAAGTTAAATAAGTTGAGTGTGTATCCTTTTTACCACCTGTGGGAACTTAGGTCAATCACTTAACCACTAAGCCTCAGTTTTCACCATTGTAAAATGAGGGCTTGAAGTAGATCAAGGACTCAACCTGGGGCCTATGAACTTGATATATCTGTATATATACATGCATACACATACACACATATGTACAAAATTGGTTTCCTTTGTAGTCCCATCATTTTATTTTATGCATTTGAAAACATGATTCATAGGCTTCAATAGATACTGTCCAAAGGACCCAGAACACACAAAATAGTTAAGAATCTCTGGGCTAGATGACCCCCTCTCATATCTAAATATACAATCTATCAATAATATATGAGTCATCCAGGCTTGTAACTGAGTTATTCTTGATTCATTTCTTTCATTCTTTACCTATAGAAAATCAGTAACCAAGGTCTATTGATTCTTCTTTTTTTTTTAAACCCCTACCTTCTGTCTTGCAATCAATACTGTGTATTGGTTCCAAGACAGAAGAGTAGTAAGGGCCAGGCAATGGGGGTTAAGTGACTTGCCCAGGGTCTGTGGAAAAGGAAAAATGGAGGAAAGCCTGCAAACAGAGGCAAGGAGGTGCAAGTTTGCATAGCTTTCCTCCATTTTACTTTTCCACAGGTCACACAGGTGGGAAGTGTCTGAGGCCAGATTTGAATCTAGGACCTCCTGTATCTAGGCCTGGCTCTCAACCCACTGAGCTACCCAGCTGCCCCCTATTGATTCTTCTTTTGAAATATGCTTGGTATAGGTCTTACCTTTCCATTCTTGTTACCACCACAGACCCATCCTCTACATATCCAGTTTAGGGTCTTATCACATTCTGTTTTTATTATTATAATCAATCAGTTAACTAATCCAAAAAGCCTCATCTATACCAAAGACTCTGTTAGGCACTGGGGATACAAAGACAGAAGACAAATATTCTCTGTCTTCTTAGAGATTATTTCAATGGAGGAGCCAATGGATACATACATAGGCATACAGAAAACACATATATAGACATATAAAATACATTCAAGGTGACTTTAGAGAAGAAAGCATTAGTAGGGTCCTAATAGACTCCTGGCTGGTCTCCCTGGCTCCAGTCTCATTCCCTTTCGATCTGTCCTATTTTCCTCTGCCAGATTAATTTTTAAAAACCTTGCATTCATCACATTATTTTCTTCCTCAGAAACCTTCAAGAGCTTCCCATTGCTGACAAGACAAAATTCAAAATCTTCAGTTTGGAATTTAAAGCCCTTCTCAGTTTGGTGCCCATTGAAGAGTTTGTAGTTCATTGTAGGGAACCAATTACTCTTTCAGAGCTGAAGAATAATGCAGTTAGATCTATGCCCTCAGAACATAATTTTGACAGCTATGTAGAGGACAGATTGTTGAGGGGAGAAACTGGAGGCAGGGAACCCAATTAGAAGATTATTGCAACAGACCAGGGGAAAAGTGACATGAGCCAAGCTTGATAGCCATATGAATGGAGAGAAAAGGAGGTAGATATGAAAGATAACTATGGGTGTAGAATCAGCAAGACTTAGCAATTGTTTAAATATTGTGGATGAGGGATTGAGAGTGGGGAAAAAGTCAAATGTGACTGAGATTTTAAAGCTTGAGTGACTAGAAAGATGCTATTGCTCACAATAGAAATCCAGTACAATTCAATTCAACAACCATTTATCCAGCACCTACTAGGTGTAATGATTGAAATTCTTGAGAGGCAGTATTTCTTCCTTTCAAATTAATTTAATAGTTGACCAGTCAAGGCATCTTAATCTGGCTATTTGCCTCTCTCCAGAATTCAAAAGGCCTCCTCTTCACTAGTATATATATATACATACATACATATATATGTATATATATATTTCTCTCTCTCTCTCTCTCTCTCTCTCTCTCTCTCTCTCTCTCTGTCTGTCTCTGTCTCTGTCTCTGTCTCTCTCTGTCTCTGTCTCTGTCTCTCTGTCTCTGTCTCTCTCTCTCTCTCTCTCTCTCTCTCTCTCTCTCTCTCTCTCTCTCTCTCTCTCCCTCCCCGGTGGACTTATCACTCAGTCTCTCACCTGGACATCCCAAAGCCTCTCTCATTGGTAAATAGCCACTGAGAACATGGACTTAGAAAGTTCAACTCCTCCCTTATTACTTCATCGCAAGATAGGTATGTCCTTGCTGGGACCCCAAAGATGCTGGCATATTATTTTATCAGCCACATGACTGGATCACTATACTTTAAGTGAGTTCAGCATGGTTGATCACCTTCTCTTTAATCAAGATTCACCAAAGCTCATAGCCAGTCTGAAGTTTTTAACTGAGTGGAGATAAAGGAAAAATTATTTCACAAAAATAACAATAATACAATAGTACTTTTTCATGCATTAGGCACTGTCCTAGGTACTGGGGATACAGAGGCAGTCTTGATCCATCAGAATCTTATACATTATTGGATAGAAGAAATAAAGAAGTTTAAAGAAATAAAGAAGTTTACAAGAGAGGTGAGTGTAAGATGTAGGTAGTTGCTGAATGCTATCTTAGGTATACTGGGGTTCAGATCAAGATACTTCTTTTACTAGACATTTATTGCTTATAAGGCCCTGAGCATGATATAGTGGTTTAAAAATATTATTATTTGTTATTAGCCATTACCTTCTGTCTTAGAACCCTTGCTAAGTATCATTTCCAAGGCAGAAGAGCAGTAAGACCTATATAATTGGGGTTAAGTGACTTGCTCAAGTTCATACAGCCAAATCCAGGTCTGCCTGTCTCTAGGCCTGACTGAGCCACCACTGCTCTGATATGGTAGTTTGAAGAATGATACTTTTCTAGTAACTTTTGCTCACATCAGGCTGTTTTCCTCACCTTTCCACTCACATAACAATCAAATCAATTCATTAATCTCCTAACAAAAAAGTGGTGAGCGTTATGCTAGGTCTTAGGTACAATTTCAGCTTATATTCTTCTACAATATTCAGTTCAAATGAATAAGTATTTGTTAAATGTCTTCTATGCGTTAGATACTGAGGACACAAAGGCAAATAGAAAAAAAAAGGAGCCACCTTAGGGATCTGGCCTAAAGTAGGCATTGCCATTTTCTTCATCTTTCTGAATTCTAGCCATCCTTAGAGTTTCAATTAATTTCACCTCCCTAGGTTCTGTTCTGTGGCTTGAGCTTTCCCTCTCCCAAAGTTCCAAGACACTTTTTGGACATGGTTGTTATTGTTTAGTCTTTCAGCTGTTTCTGACTCTTCATGACTCCATTTGGGGTTTTCTTGGCAAAGATACTGGAGTGGTTTGCCATTTCCTACTCAGATTGCCTCAATTGTCAACATCTCTGGGTCTGTAAGTTCATTAGGACCAGTGTCATGTCAGCCAACACAGATTGTAACCCCTTCATCATTTAGTAGAACGTCTTGGAGATTCATCATGCTACACCCAACTTGGGTGAGAGCCTTGAATTGGGTGAGGCTGGTCTTCAGATGATAGGCATGCACTTAGTTCATCATGGGCCTTTCTTCAATGCTTGGAAATAGCTTGGTAAGAATTCATAGCGAACATACTCCTTTAGTACAGTCTTTTTAAAAAGATTTATTTAGTCAATTTAGAACATTATTCCTTGGTTACAAGAATCATATTCTTTCCCTCCCTCCCCTCCCCCACCCTTCCTATAGCCGACATGTAATTCCACTGGGTATTACATGTGTCCTTAATCAGGACCTATTTCCATGTTGTTGATGATTGTACTAGGATGTTCATTTAGAGCCTATATTCCCAATAATATCCCCCTTGACCCATGTAGTCAAGCAGTTGTTTTTCTTCTGTGTTTCTACTCCCACAGTTTTTCCTCTGAATGTGGATAGTGTTCCTTCCAAGTTGTTCAGGATCACTGCATTGCCACTAATGGAGAAGTCCATTTCATTCAATTGTACCACAGTGTACCAGTCTCTGTGTACAATGTTCTCCTGGTTCTGCTCCTTTCGCTCTGCATCAATTCCTGGAGGTCATTCCAGTTCCCATAGAATTTGTCCACTTTATTATTCCTTTGAGCACAATAGTATTCCATCACCAACATATACCACAATGTGTTCAGCCATTCCCCAATCGAAGGGCACCCCCTCATTTTCCATTTTTTGCCACCACAAAGAGCGCAGCTATGAATATTCTTGTACACGTCTTTTTCCTTATTATCTCTTTGGGGTACAAACCCAGCAGTGCTATAGCTGGATCTAAGGGCAGGCAGTGTTTTAGCACCCTTTGGGCATAGTTCCAAATTGCCCTCCAGAATTGTTGGATCAATTCACAACTCCATCAGCAATGCATTAATGTCCCAAACTTTGCCACATCCCCTCCAGCATTCATTACTTTCCTTTGCTGTTATGTTAGCCAATCTGCTATGTGTGTGGTGATACCTCAGAGTTGTTTTGATTTGCATATCTCTGATTATAAGATATTTAGAACACTTTTCATGTGCTTATTAATAGTTTTGACTTCTTTAACTGAAAATTGCCTATTCATGTCCCTTGCCCATTTATCAATTGGAGAATGGCTAGATTTTTTTGTACAATTGATTTAGCTCTTTATAAATTTGAGTAATTAGATCTTTTGTCAGAGGTTTTTGTTATGAAGATTGTTTTCCAATTTGTTGCTTCCCTTATAATTTTGGTGGCATTGGTTTTGTTTGTACAAAACCTTTTTAATTTGATGTAATCAAAATTATTTATTTTACATATTGTGATTTTTCTCTAACCCTTGCTTGGTTTTAAAATCTTTCCTTTCCCAAATATCTGACATGTACACTATTCAGTGTTCACCTAATTTACTTATAGTTTCCTTCTTTATATTCAAGTCATTCACCCATTCTGAGTTTATCTTGGTGTAGGGTGTGAGATGTTGATCCAAACCTAATCTCTCCCATACTGTCTTCCAATTTTCCCATCAGTTTCTAACAAATAGTGAATTTTGGTCCCAAAAACTGGGATTTGGGAGCTTATCATAGACTGTCTTGCTGAGGTCACTTACCCCAAGTGTATTCCATTGCTTGTCCTTTCTGTCTCTTAGCTAGTACCATATTGTTTTGATGATCACTGCTTTATAGTATAGTTTGAGATCTGGGACTGCAAGGCCAACTTCCTTTGCTTTTTTTTTTCATTATTTCCCTGTATATCCTTGATCTTTTGTTCTTCCAAATGAACTTTGTTATGGTTTTTTCTAATTCAGTAAAAAAGTTTTTTGGTAGTTCAATGGGTATGGCACTAAATAATTAAATTAATTTGGGTAGGACTGTAATTTTTATTATGCTAGCTTATCCTACCCATGAGCAATCTATGTTTTTCCAATTATTTAGATCTAGTTTTAATTGGGTAGAGAGTGTTTTGTAGTTGTGTTCATAAAGTTCCTGTGTTTGTCTCAGCAGATAGATTCCTAGGTATTTTATATTGTCTAGGGTGATTTTAAAATGGAATTTCTCTTTCTAATTCTTGCTGCTGAGCTGTGTTGGAAATATATAGAAATGCTGATGACTTATGCGGGTTTATTTTGTATCCTGCAACTTTGCTAATGTTGTTGATTATTTCTACTAACTTTTTAGTTGATTCTCTAGAATTCTTTAAGTAGACCATCATATTATCTACAAAGGGCGATAGCTTGGCCTCCTTATTGCCCATTTTAATACCTTCAGTTTCATTTTCTTCTCTAATTGCTACTGCTAGTGTTTCTAGTACAATGTTGAATAATAGATGTGATAATGGGCATCCTTGTTTCACTCATGATCTTATTGGGAAGGCTTCTAGTCTATCCCTATTGCAGATGATATTTGTTGATGGTTTTAGATATATACTGTTTATTACTTTTAGGAAAGGCCCTTCTATTTGTAAGATAATTTTAGAGTTGTGACTTGAAAATTTAAATTAATTCGGTTGCTAGGGAAAATCCCAAATAATAAAATACCCAAGTCAGCTAGAAATTATGGTGATTTAATTAATATAGAGAGAAGGAATTAAGGAGAAGAGAGAGAGGGAAGAGTTAATTTAAACTGCTCCAACTCAGGCTGAGCCAGGCAGTAGTTAAAGGCCTTGGCCAAAGTGGCCTTCCTGAACCCAAAGGAAAAGGAGTCAGTCTTATCACTCACCACGAAACTGTTCTCAAGGAAGCTGTCTGAGGGAGATCCTCCAGGCTGATTTCCAGTCCTGAACTGACCAAACTGACCTCAACTGCCTTTTCTAGACCTCCTTTTAAAGTAATTTTCTCTCATGTCACCTCCCCTAAATTTTTACATCTACCAATCACAGCAGATGCTTTTCTCCAGGACTGTCCATTCTTTAGTTCTCACCTTCTTTGATTAGATTTTCTTTAGGACTGTCCACTCTTTAGTTCTCACCTTCTCTGGTTAGATTATATCTTTTGAGTACTTCACACTTCTTTGTTAAGTTCACCTTTTGTTAGTTACTTGACCTTTTTGTGATTAATTTAACTTTTATAGGTATGTAACACCTTTTTGTATTAGATCTAAAAATAGACTTAGCTTAAGTTCTAGCTTCACTATAAGGTATGAGTTAAGTACCATCATTGTTCAATGAGGAGTTTACAACTTTATCTTCCCCTAAAGTACTGTCTGAGTAGGGTGGAATAATTTTTAAAGTTTCACATATTCCTATGCTTTCTAGTGTTTTCAATAGGAATGAGTGTTGTATTTTGTCAAAGACTTTTTCTGCATCTATTGAGCTAATCATGCAATTTTTGTCAGTTTGCTTGTTGATATGATCAATTATGTGGATGGTTTTCCTAATATTGAATCATCATTGCATTCCTGGTATAAATCCTACATGGTCATAATGAATAACCCTCATAATCACTTGCTGGAGTCTTTTTGCTAGCATTCTAGTTAAGATTTTTGCATCTATGTTCTTTAAGGAGATTGGTCTGTAGTTTTCTTTCTCTGTTTTTGACCTGCCTGGCTTTGGAATCAATACCATATTTGTGTCATAAAAGGAATTTGGTAGAACTCCTTCTTTGCTTACTCTGTCAAATAGTTTCTATAATATTGGGATTAGTTGTTCTTTGAATGTTTGATAGAATTCATTTGTGTATCCATCTGGTCCTGGGGATTTTTTCTTAGGGAGTCTTTGATGGCTTGTTCAATTTCTTTTTATGATATGTGGTTATTTAGGTAGTCCATTTCTTCCTCTGTTAGTCTAGTCAACTTATATTTTTGTAAATATTCATCCATATCACCTAGATTGCCATATTTATTGCCATATAATTGGACATAATAATTTTTAATGATTGCCTTAATTTCCTTTTTATTAGAGGTGAGGTCTCCCTTTTCATCTTGGATGCTATTGATTTGGTTTTCTTTCTTCTTTTTTTAATTAGATTGACCAGTACTTTGTCTTTGTTTTTTCAAAGTACCAGCTTCTAGTCTTATTTATTAGTTCAACAGTTCTTTCACTTTTGATTTTATTAATTTCTCCCTTAATTTGTAGAATCTCTAATTTAGTCTTCATCTGAAGGTTTTTTATTTGTTCACTTTCTAGTTTTTTAATTTGCATGCCCAATTCATTGACCTCTGCCCTCCCTAATTTGTTAATATATTAACTCAAGGATATGAATTTTCCTCTGAGTACTGTTTTGGCTGCATCTCATAGATTTTGAAAGAATGTCTCATCATTGTCATTTTCTTCAACAAAATTACTAATTGTTTCTATGATTTGTTCTTTAACTGATTTTAGAGAATCATATTGTTTAATTTCCAATTAATTTTTGATTTGCCTCTCCATGTATCCTTACTAATTATTATTTTCATTGCACTGTGGTCTGAGAAGGTTGCATTTATTATTTCTGCTCTTTTGCACTTGTTTGCAATGTTTTTATGCCCTAACACATGGTCAATATTTGTGAATGTACCATGTGCTGCTAAAAAGAAGATGTATTCCTTTTTGTCCCTATTTATTTTTCTCCACATATCTACTAACTCTAATTTTTCTAAGATTTCATTCACTTCTCTTACCTCTTCCTTATTTATTTTTGGTTTGTTTTACCTAGTTCGGATAGAGGAAGGTTCAGGTATCCCACTAGTATAGTTTTACTATCTATTTCATCCTTGAGTTCCACGAGTTTCTCCTATAGAAATTTGGATTCAATGACATTTGGTGCATACATGTTGAGTACTGATATTTCCTCATTGTCTGTACTGTCTCTTATCAGGATGTAATTACCTTCCCTATCTCTTTTGACTAGATTTATTTTTACTTTGACTTTGTCAGATATCATGATTGCGACTCCTGCCTTCTTTTTATCAGTTGATGCCCAATAGATCTGGCTCCATCCTCTTACTTTCATCCTATGCATTTCTACCTTCCTCATGTGTGTTTCTTGTAGACAGCATATGGTAGGGTTTTTTGCAATCCACTCTATTTGCTTGCATTTTATGGGTGAGTTCATTCCTTTCACATTCAGAGTTATGATTACCAGTTGTATATTTTCCAGCATTTTGATTTCCACGCCTAGTCCTGCCCTTTCTTCTTTCACTATTTCCTTCTACACCAGTGTTTTGTTTGTATTCAGTCCCCCTAATTCCCATCCTAGTTTTACTTCCTTTCTACCCTCTCCCTTCTTATTACCCTCTTATTTTCTTTACAGTCTTTTTAAAATACCACCCACCTTCTCCCTCCTCTGTATTGCTTCCCTCCCCACCAGTCCATTTGTTACCCTTCTACTTCCTTATAGGGCACAAATCAATTCTCTGCCCCAATATATTTGATTGTTCTTCCCTCATTGAGTCAATTTCAATGCATGTAAGAGTTGAGTATTTCCTATCTACAACCTCTTTACCCTTCCAGTGTATTGATGTCTTCCCCCCTCCTGCTATGTGATTCTTTGTGACATATAAATTTACCCCTTCAATTTCTTTTCCCATTTCTCTTAACATTAACCTCTTTTTAAAAACTCTAGTTGCATTTATATATATATATATACATACATATTTATGCATACATATATCTATATACATATTTATGTCTTGGCATTTCATCCTATACAGTTTGTCACTGTTCCCTCTAAGTATAATTCATCTAGCCATACAGGTAATAATAATAATTTTTAAGAGTTACCAATATCCTCTTTTCTTGTAGGGATACATATCATTTTAACTGATTGGGTCCCTTAAGAAAAAATTGTTTTTTGTTTTGTTTTGTTTTTGTTTTCCCCCCTTTCTTAATTACCTTTTGATTATTTTCTTGTGTTCTGTGTTTGAGCATAAAATTTTCTCTTCAGGTCTGGTCTTTTCTTTACAAATGCTTAGAATTCTTCTATATTATTAAATGACCATACTTTCACCTGTAAGAATATTGTCAGTTGTGCTGGGTAGTTGATTCTTTGTTGTAGACCTAGTTCCTTTGCTTTCCAGAATATCATATTCCATGCCCTTTGGTCCTTCAGTGTAGATGCAGCCAGATCCTGTGTTATCCTCACGGGTATCTGAATGACTTCCTCTTAGCAGCATCTAATATTTTTTCCTTGGTCTGGTAGTTCTTGAATTTGGCTATAACATTCTTTGGTGTTGTCAGTTGGGAATTAAGTACAGGAGGTGATTTGTGGATTCTTTCAATCTCCACTTTTCCCTCTTATTCTAGAATGCCAGGGCAGTTTTCTTGGATAATTTCCTGCAGGATGATATCCAGACTTTTTCTTTTGTCATGGTCTTCCAGTAGACTAATGATTCTTAAGTTGTCTCTCTGGGAACAATTTTCTAAATCTTCAATTTTGTGAATAAGATGTTTCATATTTTCCTCAATTTTTTCATTCTTTTGATTTTGTTTTATAGTTTTCTGCTGCCTTGTGAAGTTGTTTGCTTCTAATTGTTGTATTTTGGTTTTTAAAGACTGAATTTCATCCCTGGCTTTTTGGTCATCCTTCTCCTTCTGGTCTGATTTTCTTTGGAGGTCATCTTTCATCTCCTTTGCCTCATTTTCAAGCTGATTAATTTTGGTTTTCAAGACACTATTTTCTTATTTAGTTCAAGTGCCTCTGTTTCCAGATGACTTATCTTGCTTTTTAAATTATTTTCCCAGTTGTCTTCAGCCTCTCTTAATTGTGTTTTGAATTGTATTTTGAGTTCTTCCAAAGTCTGTGCCAATTTGTTGGAGTTTTTGTGTTTTTGCTTGGTTATCCTTGATCTTCCCCTGTTACATTTGCTCTTTGTTCATTGCCTGTATAGAAGATGTCAATTGTAATTTCTTTTTTCTTTTTCTGTTGTTTGCTCAGATTTGTCCCTTCTTTCCCCCCTGTAGTTGCCTGCACTCTTGCTCCTCTCATAAGCTGGATCTTTGGGTTTTGGCTTTTCTGTCGGCCTTCACCCTTGGAGCTTAGTAAGGAACTCAGAGAAATTTATGGGGGAGGGGCATTGGAGCTTGAGCTTCCTATTCCTCAGAAGGCTTAATGAGATTAAGCCCAGGTGAGTTGAACTTGCAGAGCTGGAGAAGGGGAGAGCAATATGGAGTGTCTCCACTGCTGAGACTAGACTGCCTCTTTTGTGCTTCTCCTCAAGTTGCCTCCCAGCTGCGTGCATTAGAACCCTGAGTCTGGCACAGCTTTGTCTGCAAGGTACACCCTTCAGGCTAGTGCCTTTGCAGGCTCAGAGATTTCAGCCACTGCTGGGGGAGGGGAGGGGTCCTGGGACCTTTCTTCTTCCTTCTCCTTAAACCCAAGTGTTCTTGAATTCAGGCTTTTGGGGGGGCATACCTTTTAAGTTGAGCCCATCAGGAGGGTTCCTTAGCTCTTTCCTGTTGTTAGATTTGGTTTTCAGTCCCCTGTGAGCATTTGTTTTTAATTGGTGAGGATGGGTTTTCCGAGGTCTGAACTTTCATTGCCTCTACGCCACCATCTTGACTCCTCTCTAGTACAGTCTTAGAGAACATAGGGACATCTCCACACCAAGATGAAGCATCAGAAAAAAAACTTTAGTGGATAACATTTTCTCATGTTACTATTAATATATTTCACAATACACAAGAAGGTACTGTAATAGATAATTGGCCTGATTTGGAGTTAGGAAGACTTGGAATCAAATCTTCCCTCAGACACCTATAGCTGAATGACTTTGGGCAAGTCATCACCCCTCTTCACCTCAATTTCTTCATTTTAAATATGGGGAAATAATAGTAGCTACATAACAAGGTGGTGATAATCAATTCAGATAATAATTATAAAGCACTTAGCACAATGCTTGGCACAATAGTGTTATTTAAAAGTTAGCTATAATAAAAATAATCCTTTAATGGGAAAAATTAAATGTAATTTAAATGATCATTAATAGAACAATAATTACCAAATTATTATAAAGAGAATAATAATTATTATAATTAAATTGAAGAATAGATATTGAGGGAAAAGCAACAGAAAACAAAATGCAAACCTTCAATATTCTGTGGGTTGGGTATGGGTTGTACATCTTAATTTTACCTTTCATATTATCTCTTGAAATAAATAATGTTTGATGCTTGGAGAGGGCTCATCAGTAGGATCTTGGCATTGAGGTTCAGAGGAACATGTGGCCTTAGAAATCCCCTGCCAAACTCTTGCTGCCATTCAGAATATAAGAGATTGAAGTGCCTACTGGTAGATCCAGTACCAAGTCATTGACAGAGATTCTAGGTTTCCTAAGGCTTTTTTTCTTGGCCTCGTTATTTGTATGTAACTCCAAAAAGCCCTGCAGAGGAGGATGTCATAGGATGTATAAAAGCAGAGTAAAAGGCTTTGAGGGCAATCTTTTCCCCCTGACTCAGTATATGAATAATAATAATTAATAATTATACCTAATACTTCTATAGTTTACAAAGTATTTTTATATATTATATATTTTGATTCTCACAATGACCATGTCAAATAGGTACTATAGTCTTCATTTTACAGACAAGAAAGAGAGGTTAAATAACTTTTCTAAGGTCATGTAGTATGTTTCTAAAGTAGGATTTAAATTCATGTCTTCCTAATTTCATATCTTGTGATCCATTTCCTAAATGTAATTTCCTTGAAGACAGGGCCTTTTTTTTGCCTTTGTATCATCAACATCTAGGACAGAGCCTGAGACATAACAGAACTAATAGACCTAATAAATACTTATTGTAAAAGGGCCTGTGATTGCATCAATATGCAGAGCTCCCAGTGTGGAAACTCCTTTCACTGAAACTCACATCTCAGCTACTAGTCACATAAGGGTTAAAATAGGGGTTTTGACAAAATAAGAGCGCAGCTTTTAATAACTTAAGTTTTAATGAGAATATAGTAGAGTTGTAAATTAATATTATCCCTTTAAGCCAGATAAAATAAAACTTCTAGCAGCTTTTAACAATTAACAATTTAGTTTAATTAAAATAGAGATAGTAAGAGTGTAGAAATATAGAAAAGAAGAAAGAAAGATGACTAATCTTATATCCTGTAAATATACCTAAAATTCCTAATAACTATCTCTGTCTTCTGAGGACAGCTTCTTGCCTGATAAACATCAGGCCTATCTAACCTACACTATAAATGATTCACTAACTACTTAACTCCCTGAAATAATAGACAGCCACCACTCACTCCCTCCTTCAATCAGTTTTTTTTATAGCAGCCCAACCTGTCAGTAGGGAACTGACAGCAGATCCTTGCCTATGAGACAGACGTCTTGCTCTCTGGAGATCCCAGAGGCAAAAAGCCATTTAAAGGCTAAAGCCAAAAGCCCTCTCAGTAAGCTCAGACCCACCTTTATATTTCACCAACTAAATGCCAACCCGCACTACAAGCAACAAACCACCAACAACCAACTCACACCCAGCAGCCTACTTCCTTGCAAATGTCAGCCCTAACTGCCAGCAACTGACTCTCCTGTCAGCAACTGACAGCCTGCAAGTGATGCTGGCTCAGCAGGGGCTCCCAGGTTCCTCCTTCCTGTCACTGTGGGCTGATTAATCCCTACATATCTCTAGGGTAAGAGGACATCCAAATCCCCCATTAAATTAAAGAAATTAAAGAATTCCTTTTTATAGTCAGCAAATTAGAGTCTTAGGGAATTGCTTACCATTTTGAGAGATTAATTCACTTATTCATATTCCCTCAGCTAGTGTGGCAGGATTTGCACTCAGGTCCCTTTGCCCCAAAGATCCTTGTCTATCACACCAAGCTGCCTCTCATTTTGCAGAGATTTTCTTTCCCTCTTGTTCCCACTCCATTGGAGAAAAGTAAAAAAAAATCTTGTAATATATATGTGCACATATGTCATACACATAAACATATACATGCACACCTAGGTATGTGTATGTAGATCTACTTGTTTTTTAGTCATTTTCAGTTGTGTCCAACTCTTTCTCACCCCATTTGGGGATTTCTTGGTACAGATTCTGCAGTGATTTGGCATTTCCTTCTCCAGCTCATTTTACAGATGAAGAAACTGCAACAGAGTGAAGTGACTTTCACAGATAGTGAATGTCTCAGGCCAGATTTGCACTCAGGAAGATATATCTTCTTGCCTCCAGGCCTGGCACTTGATCTATATTTATATCAATATTGACTGATAGTTATACAGGTATATAGATATGTAGACATATAGTCAAGTGAAACAAATTCCCTTTTTGGCCAAGTTCAAAATATAAATGTCTTATTTTGTGTCCTGAGTCCATTGCCTTTTGGTCATGGTGTCCAGCATGCTATAACATTGGCTTTCTAGAAGGATGGATGGCCAGGTGATGAATGGAGTGTGCAAGCTTTCAAAATTACTTGTTTTTTAGGACTATTGTTATTCTGTATAAACTGTTTTCATGGTGCTTGAGCATCTCATTTTTCATTACTATTATTCAAGTCTTCAAAACTTTACATTTTCATAATATTGCTCATATTATTATAAATTGTTCTTGAATGTGTTTATCTTACTCATAAAAATCCTGAGAGGGGGAAAGACTAACAAGAATGTTATTTTTACTCTCTCCCTCCATCGTTCCCTCCCTCCCTTCCTTCCTTCCTTCTTTCCTTCCTTCCTTCTTTCCTTCCTTCCTTCCTTCTTTCCTTCCTTCCTTTCTTCCTTCCTTCCTTCCTTCCTTCCTTCCTTCCTTCCTTCCTTCCTTCCTTCCTTCCTTCCTTCCTTCCTTCCTTCCTTCCTTCCTTCCTTCCTTCCTTCCTTCCTTCCTTCCCTCCTTCCTTCCTCCAACAGAAGAGGCCATGGCTCAGTGTTCAGGACACTCCCTCCCAAACAGAAAAACCCAAGGAGATTGGGAAGGACTTGGATATACAAAAAGGAACAGAGTCCAATAGTGATTGGAAGAAAACATCTCTCCCCCCACACTGTGGCAGCAGGGAGTAGGGAACAAACAGAAAGTGGGCTCTGGAGAGAGGATTGGGGCTGCCAAGCCTGAAAGGGCACCCACTGAAGTCAGAGAAGCTGGAGCCATCTCTAATTACTGCAGAACTGGCAGAAATTCTGCCCATCAGTCAGAATGCACTTCCTTGTCCATCACATCCTTCAGATAACCTGGCTGCTGCAGCCTGGCCAGGGTGTCTCTGTCTTGCAACATTTCCCTGAGTTGCATTTCAGACTGGGATCCAAATATATCAGCTAGTAGATTGCTACCTGGGAGGCAGAGGCCACACAGGGTATCTTGGAGTTCAGGCCTCCTCCTTTGGAGGCTAGATTGTCATTCACAGGATTTTGGCTTTACTTCATTTTGCTCTCGGGCTGATTTGTTCTCAAAATAGGAAAACGACAGCAAATATGACATTTGAGAGTTGGTGAGGGGGAGGAAAAATAAAACAACCTTATTGAGCTATGCAATTGCTCATGACTGTTCTGTTATAGGTCCAGAGGAAGGACACCAAGACTTTGGGGCCCAATCTGGGAGCTGTCCAGGATATTTGAAGAGGCGGTGTGATGGGTTCTGGAGTTATTGCAAGATATCCGCCTAGTTCAATGACTCAGCAAAATAAATAACACTCTGAAGGCAGAATAAATATTTTGTTCATTCATTTCAATTCAGTTTACTTCAATAAGTTTAAACTAAAAACATTTATTAAGTTTCTGCTGTAGGAGTGAGGGGGTATTGTGGGCAGTACACTTGCATCTCAATATTTTTATTCAATGGCAAAAATCAATCATTTTATCCATCTGTACAATGGTGTGCTGAACAGAAAAAATCAATGAACACTTGCAGTGTTAGAAAATGAGGAATTAGGGGGATGACTGAGTTTGGGATGGAAAGATTTTTTAAAAAGGACAATCTCTATTCTAGCCCTAAACTGAAGAAGCTTACAGTCTTGGAGGGTGTGTGTGTGTGAAGATTTAAAATAACAAAGAGACAGTTAAATAAATGCAAAATAAGCCCCAAACAAATACAAAATCATTTTGGTTTATGGGGTAAGGGGGACACTAACAATTCATTAAAGAATAATTAACAAGATAGCAACTAAATTCTTAAATCATATTAAAGTTTGCAAAGTATTTTATGTACATCTCATTTCAAGACTCATAATTTTGAAGGTGAGGAAACAAGAAGCCGAGAGAACATGATAATTTGCTCCGGATCACATAGCTAATAAGACTTTAAGGCAGGATTTGAACCTAGATCTTAGGATCTAAGTGGCACTTAGGATAGAATGCTAAACCTGGATTCAGGAGATTTCAAGACTGATTTCAAATCTAGCCTTAGACATTTGCTTAACGAAGTGAACCTGGGCAAGTCACTTAAACTCTCCTAATATTAGCTACCTCATCTGTAAAGGGGAATAGCACCTACTTCACATGTTGTCATGAGGATCAGAAGAGATAATATGTTCAATGCTTCATAAAACTTCAGAGGTCATATAATTATTATTATTAATTATTATTATTACTATTATTACTATATATTACTATTATTAATATTGTTGTTTTGACTTATTCATTAGGCTTAGGCAAATATGATTTGTATTCATCTTCACAGCATAGACTCTAAAGGTCAAATGGTTTTACATAATTTTTATAGAATTTCTGACTTGGGAAGGAACTCAGAGTCCATCTAGTCCAATTTATAGCTGGTTAAGAGTTTATGCAATATAATTGATGAGTGGTCATCCCACTTCAACTTGGATACTTCTAGTAAAGGGAAACTCACTATCCCTTGAGGCAACCCATTCCTCTCCTGGAAAGTTTTAACTGTTAGGAATTTTTTACCTTGAATCAAGCCTAAATTTTCCTCTTAGAAATTTTTATCCATGGCTTTTGGTTCTGTTCTCTAGGTCCCAATAGAATGAAATGAATCCATCTTCCACATGGAGGAGGTCTTTAGCTAGCATGTTCCCCTGCATGGAATTATAGCATGTACAGCAGCCAATAAAACCGGCTTGGCAGATGAGCTAAATTAGGCCAACAGTTACTCGCAGGTCCCAAACCTATTATTGAGCTAGGGGGATGTCTGCCTCAAGTATCTGAAGACTTTCCCCCTTCAGAATGGGCAGATGAGAACAATTTGTTCTAATGACCATGACGATGGCTGAAGCGGGTGCTGTGGGATGCTTAGAGACATCAAAGATGTCAAGTCATCTACTGAATACTGGGCTATCATCTGTCATCTTGTCTTTGACATTTTGCACAACTCTGCCTCATTTAAATTCAACTCATGTGCTAGTCATGACACTATCCTTATGATGTCATCGGTCCCCTTCAAAAACAGAGGACGAACAACAACATCTTCCATTTATTCTTTATATCCTTCCATGTACTCATTGCACACATCTTGTATGTACGATTTTTGTGTTCTGTTATGCATTTTTCACATAAAGAACCTGAGGCAACCAGAAGTTAAGTGACTTGCTCAGGGTCACAAGACTTGTATTTGAAGCAGAATTTGAACTCAGATCTATCTATGACACCTTCCAGATGCCAATTCAGGGGGAGGAGGAAGTGATTTGGTCAAGATTGACTTAGTAACAAATAAACTTAAGCCTCAGTCTTCTGACTCCCAAACCAGGACTCTTAATTACATCATGGCAAAGGAGCTGGCTCATCTGGTGGTGCAGAGAGGAAGCATGACCTAGTGGACTGTGTGTACAACATAAAACCTGAAATCAAAGGACCTGAGTTCAAATTCTGCCTCAGCACTTACTAGTTCTTTGACCTTGGGCAAAAGTACTTTTCCACTTTGAACCTCATTGTCATCAGCAAAATGATGGAATAGAAAACTAGATTATTAGATAATTATTGAGCTAGATAACCTCTGAAGTCCCTCCATTCTCATCTATGATCCCCAGCTTATATGAGTGCCCTCCATCGGTGGAGGAAAAACACAAGTCTTTTATGACTTAATAAATACATGCTAAGGAGTTTCCTGGGGGCACATAGGGGTGAAATGGTTTGTCCAGTGTCACACAATCAATGAGGGTAAGAGGTAATATTTGAGTAAATAAAATAGCATTCATTAAGCACTTTTATATCTCCAAGTTTTCTTGACTAAAGGCCAACACTCCATCATGCAACTGTCTCTTTTTTGTCTTCCTATCCTTAGCACCTTTGCACAATCCCATGCATATAGTAGGTGCTTAATAAAAGCTTTCTTATTGATAGGAGGCTCTTAAGGGACCAAGGATTAGATCTATGATTTAATTTATCAAAGGAACGCCAGAATGAGGAAACTCTCTATTAAAGCAGATTGTCACCTTCTCTAAAACTTATAACTAAAAATATGCTGAGAACATTGAAAGATTAACACTATTTGGGAGCTGGGTCTTGAACTCGGGTTTCCCTGGCTCTGAGGCCAGTTCTCCATCCTTCAGGCTACCCTGCCTCTTTCAGACACATATTTTTAAAAAGTACATTACTGCTGTTAATTCACTTTTTCATCCTTTATTCTTTTCATGTTCCCAAAGCATGTGAATGAGACAGGAAGAAGTATTATTCTCCCTTGGAGCTGTTGCCATCCCTGAAGAACATCTTTCTCTCTCTGTGTGAAAACAGTACTGACACATATTGACCACAAGGGGGCAGTAGCACTCAATGAGAGAAATCTGGAAGCTGAGCCAGGAGCAGAATTGCTGTTGGCAAGTTTATCTGTAACTAAGTCCCCTCACACCCCCTAGGCTCTTCCTGGGGGGCAGCTTGGCTTAATGAGCTCCAAAGTGAATCCTTTGAAGACAAATGTGCTAATAAAATAGAAAGTTTCCAGCCCTCTCCCTTGGCTCTCTGGCTTCTGTATTCTCTGCCTTGCAGAGGAAGAGTCAGTGGGGGATTTGGGGAGGGAGATGGAGGCTCCTGCTTTGCAGAGGGTGGTACGTGGGAAGATGGCAGAGGGAGGATGCTCAGCCATAGACACATGAAAGTAGACTCAAGCAGATACAAGAACAGAGAAGCATCAGGGCAGGGGAGTATGATGGTTTGGATCCTTTTCTGGGTGCCTGAGAGCCTGTCCAAGGGGCCAGTTAGTCCCCGGAGTCTGAAACATCCTCCCAACTTGGGGATTCAACTATGGAGAGGGGGCAAACCTAACTGGGTGGGACCCATTCCTGAGCTGATCTGAAAGGTCTATGGGAGGAAGAGAGTTTGGAAGGAGAACAATGAGAAGGTAGGGGGAAAGGATCTGTTGGACATTCCTCAGCTCCACTGCTTTCTTTAGCAGCAGGGTTCTAAGCAGGGAGAATCTTGTAGAATGAATTCCAGGAAGAACCCCAAAGGGAGGATACAATGGGAGACACCAATCAATCAGTCAGGAAGTCAATCAACAAAGTGTCTATTGGGCTCTGAGGTTGCAGAGACAAATGTGGAGCAGTCCCTCTGTGCCCTCAAGGACACAACATGCACACACATACAGGGATGCACAAAACGAATCCATACAAAGAAGCTTTCATGGGACTGTGCGTGTGCCATTGATAGCTGCGGAACCAAGGAGATGCCCACCACTGACTGATACTCCATGTGACAGTCTCTCAATGCTATTCTCTAAGGCTAGAAGGTGCGGAGAAGTTGCCAACTCCTACATCAGTAGAGAGACTTTCACCCTCCCAGAGTTCTCTCCATTGATGAAATTCCAAGTTCAGCTTCCATCCTTCTATCTTCCATAGAACCATCTATGGACAATTCCTTCCCTCCTGCCAATGTAAGCTGGATGAAAGCAGGAATGGATTGTTTCACTTGTATTTTTGTGTCTCCAGAGCCTAGCACAGTGCCAGGTATATAGTAGATCTTTAATAAAGGCTTAATGAAT
This sequence comes from Monodelphis domestica, assembly GCF_027887165.1. Taxonomy (NCBI): domain Eukaryota; kingdom Metazoa; phylum Chordata; class Mammalia; order Didelphimorphia; family Didelphidae; genus Monodelphis; species Monodelphis domestica. The sequence goes on along the minus strand of NC_077227.1, from coordinate 741,826,217 downwards.
TGAATTGACCGCCAGTTAAAAGGGAAGTTCTATGAGAGGGGGAGACTGGCTATTGTCTTAGTCTCCCTGGCACTTCTCACAGTGCCTGGTATGTAGTAAGTGTCTAATAAATGATTACTGACTTCAATCTGATTGAATAGGCTCCTCTTCAGAAAGTCTGGACCTCAGTAGATGGAAATGAAATGAAGTGGAAAGGTTTAGAATATTTTGATCAGAGACATATAGATTCAACTTACCCTGAGGTACCACAAGCTGCCTCTGGGGAAAGAAAAATGCAGCAAAGCTTCAAGCCAAGGCAGAGTCCCTCTGGGCCAGAGATCTGGCTGCTGCAGGAAGACCTTGGGGGTTGTGGGGGAATGCCCAGGCCAAGTGGTCAGATATCTCACCTGAGATGCACCATTAGGGATAGAGGAAGAGAAAGACTAAAAATGCTTTTAGAGCCTTCTAAATTTGGTGCCCTAAGGCAAAGCCCTAGTAACCCACCCTTGTTGAGTCTCAGTCTCTATTAAATGCTAATGTTAAATTATAAGAATGATTTAGGAGAAGTCACTTAACCCTTTGAGACCTTGGTTTCCTCACCTATAAAATGAAGGGCTTGGATGAGAGGATCTCCAAGATCCTTTCCAGCTCTAAGTCACGTGAATCCCTTAGCAATGGGAGAAAAGGGAGACAATTACTTTTTCTCAGCAAGAAACTAACCCCTTGGCTTTCCGGGTTCTAGCCTAGAAAATTTCTCAAAGCAGAGTTTTGTTTTTCTCAGAGCTACAGGAATAAATTACTCCCTAATAAGCTTCTTTGGTCTGATGAATCATTTAGCATCATTTAGTCTTGTTTAAGAAATACACAGCTTGATTAATCTGTAAAACCAGAGCCTGGAACTTAACTGAAATTCTGCCTCTCCAGAGCTGTTTGGTTTTCTGTTCATTGGGAAGGATAGAAACTCTGGGGCCTTGACTCTAGTGTGACCTCTCCCAGGAAGCATCTCTGCAGTCCCAGCAAAACCCTGCAATGATGTAGTCCGGTGGATGCAGCTCACTGCAGTAGACACTGCAGCAAGGAGGCTGGGCACGCCTGTTAAAGATGCAGACCTGACCACATCCCATCCCAGCCTCTGCTGCAGTGCTGAGCCCTTAACCCTGCATGGAGCCATCTTGGACTGGGGCCCAGCCCAGCCTGACCCAATCTGATGCAGCAAGTCTGGAGCAGGGGCCTAATGGACTAGAAGGTAGGTCTCTGCCTCCAAGCTCCAGGATGGATTTGCATTAAGTGAGAAAGTCAGTTTGCCTGAGTAAGGTTGTTTCTCTCTTTTACTCTGCTTAAATTTATTTCGTTCTCTCTCTGGGTAAACCTATATGGGTCCACAGCAAAAAGTTTTGTAATGGGAGGACCCACCCAGGCACTGATTTTTCACTTGGGAAGGCAGCATGTTTAAAGTGCTCAGCTTCAGTCCTAGATTCAATCCCACCTCAGACATAAGCTATATGACTATTAGGAAGTTTCTCAAGCTCTTTGAGCCTCCATTTACTCCTTTGTAGAATAGGGATAATTATAACTGCAGAATTCCCTCTATGATTGCTTGTGAAGAGCTCTACATGATCATTTGCCCCATTGTTGGATTGTTAAAGACCAGGCTACACAGATCCAGAGGATCACACAATTCCTTGTTGCTGTTCTCCTTCCCTACCACATCTGTCAGTCACATTTTCCTAGCATCATTTCCCCAAGAGCGATTCATTCCTTTTGGCATATGGATTATATTTCCTCATTAGGAGAACTTTCCCATCTTCCACTGGAGCAATGTGGTAAATGGGAAAAGGGCTCACCTCATGAAATGGGGGTGAGAATGCTTGTATTGTTTGCCTCAAAGAGATGTCATGAGAATCACATGAGATTATAAATGTGTCAGCCAATATCACTGGGGACAGTTTTTCCTTGGAGATTCTTGGGAGTTAAAGAGAATTGTTTGATCTTTAATAATAACAATAACAGAATAAATGATATTTTACTTAAAGTGTGCCTAGAATTCTTACTCACATCTCATGGAAAATTCCCAATAACTGTAGGAGATAGGTATTACAATTATCACTATTTCCTTTTTACAGATGAAGAAACTGAGACTCTAAAAAGATCATGACTTGTTTGAGGTTACATAACTAATAAGCAGAAAAAATCAGTGGCAAAGGCAGGATTTGAACTTCAGTTTTACTGAGTCCAAGTCTAGCAAATTATCTACTATAGCTTGAAAAGGCATGATGGCCAAGTTCAAGTGGAAAGTAGCTCAACTGTTGAAGGGTACCAACCCTGCTTGGCTATGATCTTTTCTTTATTTGCATGCTCCTCCCTCCACCCACTGTCCTCATTTAGTCTGGCTTGCCCTGTCAGAAATCAATGGCCCTGATAATTCATTCATATAAAGGTACCTGTGTAACACTGAGCAGGTTACTTCACCTCTCTGGTCTAGTTTTCACAGCTCTAAAATAAGAAGATTAGACAAGATAAGCTCTGAGGTGCCTTCCATCTCTGTATCATGTGTAATTGGAAATATTGTGCCTCTGAACTACATTTCCCAGGAGCCCACTGACTTCCTGTCCTTACATGCTGATGTAGACAGGAGATAAATTGGGTGGTCTTCTCTGGCTAGCTCTCTTTCCTTCCTAGATTGAGACATTGGTGGAGCAGACTGTTTGAATAGGTAGATTAGCCATGGGCACATGGTTTTATTTTATTACCTTTTTATTCCTTTATTTCTAGCAATTATTAATACATTTCATAATAAAATATTTTAAGTTATTGTATATTAATTAAAATTTTTATAATCTATAATTCTGCTAAGAACTTAGAAAATTCCCTATTCATGAGACAGTGTAGAGACAGGTAAGTGCTGCAGTGTGTAAAGAATGGGTATGGAGTCAGAAGACCTGAGTTCAAGTTCAGCCTCAGATACTTACCAGCTATATAACCTTGTGTAGATCACTTAACCTCTGTATGTCTATTTTCTCCTGTATGTCTATAAACTAGAGATCATAATAGCACTTATATTATAGACTTTTTTGAGGATCATATTAGATTATATTCATAGAGTTCTTGGCACAGAACAGAGACTTGATGAATGCTTGTTTCCTTCCTACTTTTTATTTGTTATTATTTTATTTTTCATTTTTGGTATTTATTTATTTAGAATATTTTTTCCATGGTTACAAGATTTATGTTCTTTCCCTCCCCTCTTCCCTCTCCACTCCCAGAGCTGACAAGCAATTCTACTAGGTTATACATGTGTCATTGTTCAAATCCCATTTCCATATTGCTTCCTACTTTTTAGCAGAAAGTGATGGGAGAAGGGCAAGGATCAACTTGAACAAATATATCATTGGGGGAAAAGTTTTCAACAAATGGCCCTGTACTAGTGCCACTGAAATCAAACCACATACATAACAGTCTTGGAAGTATTAAAGAATAGGAGAAAGAACCATGTGCTTCAGATCTCTTGGTGTCTAGCTCTGCCTCTAGAACTACCAACCTGTGTGACCTTGGCTAAGACACTTACCATCTCTAGGTTTTAGTTTCCTTCCATATTTGTAGAGGGAGAGAGCTGGGTTAGCCAATCCACCTAGTTCCTTCCAGCTCCATAACATGTATGGATTTCCTCTTCTTTCTCCAGGGAGTTCATAAATTTGCAGAATGAAAGAGACTGAGCAAGCTTCGAGTCCAACCCACTCCATGTCTACCCCACTTAGGAAAATGAGGCCCCCAGAAGGCCAATGACTTGCTAATAGTTACAAAGTGAAGTTGTGGCAGCAAAGTGTTGGCCCTTGCTTTTCATAGTCTATAACCAGCATCTTTTTTTGAGTACTGTGTTTTCACCTCTAAAAAGAGGAAGTCTCTTTGAGAGACTAGAGATGCAGAGAACACAGAAATTAACTGTGTCTGTTCAAAGCCACGAGTTCAAATCATTTGACCTATACTACTTTTTTCAGTTTTGTTTTCACTTCTACGGCAGCCATATTCATGACAAATGAACATTTTGGGGCTCTTTTATATGGGATATTCAGGGGAGAGGAACAAAATATATACAAATCAATAATTACAAAGCCTAGAAGTAGATATCAAGTATAGGTGTAGGCAGCATTAATATATCTTGAAAAGCCTGGGACAGACTGTGGCCAGAGAGAGATAACTTAGCTGTGGGAAGGGGAATGAGGTGGTAGAGAGGGAGAGTCATTAGTAAAGAAAGAATTGAGATCTGAGCATAGTAGAAAATGGATGATTTTTACCAAGCAGATATGCAGAAGGGTTTTTTTTTTTAACATATGTAATTCAGGAGGCACTGATGGCTTTTGGACAGCCAAGTGATGTGGTCAGATCTGTGCATTAGGAAAATTATTTTGGCAGCTGTGTAAAGAGATGGATTGCAATGGGGAGAGATGACGAATGCCCGAGATAGAGTAATTTCAGTGGGAGTTGAAAGGAGGGGGTGTTCATGAGAGATATTGCAGAGGAGAATTGACAGGATTCAGAAGCTGGTGGGTTGTAGGATGTGAGAGGGAGAAAAACCAAAGATGACTATGAGGTTGTGAAATGGGGTGACTAGGGTGATGCAGATGGTTATAGGAAGAGCCAGACTAGGGAAATATGTGGTGACATGATGAATTCTGCCCTTCCCAGATACCCTGCCTAGCAGTACTACTTTCCTACTTTACTTTTCTCTCAAATGAATAACATGAGTTATTAAGGTTTCCTGGGTCATTTGATCTATTCATGAGAAATTAAAACCCAGGGAAGGAGAAAGGAGACTTCACCTCCTGTGAAGAGAAGGGGAGGAGGGAGCATTCAAAAGCATTTCTGGCATTGGTGCAGGATCTATTCATTTCTCTAATGTGCCAAGGAGAGTGACAGGAAAAGAAAACCCCTTCAGAGCCATTTAAAGAAAGAGGACAGATTTTAAGACTGCCAATGCAACAAGGTATTCAGAAGAGAAGCCTGCATGTGGCCATTAAAGGATCCTTTTGTGGTAGTTTTAGGATCTAAGATTAGGGACCTTACAGTTCATCTAGGTCATTCTTCTTATTTTTACAGATAAGGACATTGAGATTCAGAAATGTTCAAAAGATCACAAAACTGATGATTGAATTTGAGAGTTGTGTTTTTTCCTCACTGATTTATGTACCTGAGGGAAGAAAGTATGAGATTTTTAGTGGGGGAGGTATTTCTGATAGTCTGCCTACCAGTTAATATTCAATTAATATCCAATATGTATCTACTAGTTCATATCCAAACCAAATCAACAAATTGAGTAGTTGTTTTGATTTTCTATACCACTTCAATGGATGGCATTGGTTATGTTTCAGTTTTCAGTTTACTTATGTATTAATTGCACTCATTGTTATCACATCAAATTATTTCCCCCATTTAAAAATGGATTTGTTTACAAAAGAGTTAAAAGGAGTACAATGTAATCAATATAGTGGCATTTGGATTTAGTGAGAGCCAAATCAATGAAGCATGTGAAGGCTAGGAATCTCATCTCAACCCTGTGTTGGGCTGGGAGGGCTATTAGACAGATGCTATATTAGAGATACAGCTCTAGTCTGTCTTGGGAAGTGTGACATAGTGTAAAGAGCGCTGGATTTGGGAACCAGAAGTCCTGGGTTTGAATCTCAGTTCTGCTCCTTACTACTTGTGGAACTTTAGACAAATTGCTTCTCTTCTCTGGGTCTCTGTTTCCTTATCTGTGAAATGGGGCATTAGATTTAGGTCCTTGTTAGGTAAAAATCTATGAGTCTTTGATATTTCACATTATGACCTCATTGCATCACAAAAAAAAAAAAACCAAAAAAAACCTGACTCTATCCCCAGCCCACATCCCCAACCCTGAACTGAGAATTACTTCAGATAGGCAAAAATACATATTCGATCTAGGAAATGAGAATACAGGAACATGAAGGGATTTCCTGGCCACAACTTGAAGGATCAGACAACTTGGGGAGATACACGGTGATACAATTACATTAGGAAGTTCTGATACATAATAGGGGCAGGGAATACAATGTGATTATCCTTATCTGCTCTTAAGAAACCTCCCCCACTGACACTTCAGCATCTGAAAGGCCACCTTTAGAGTTCATCAATCTTAGATCCTGAAAGATTTCTAGTCTTTAAGAGTTTCCCATTCAAAGACAGATAAAAATGTCATATATCCCTAGGAAGGATCAAATCTTGAATTGGATTTAGCTCATGAACAAATTGGTTGTCAGCTGGGAAAAGGCAAGAATAACTAGGGTGATTTCCTTATGATGGTAGGGAGTGGGGGCCAGATAAAAGGAAGGGCTTTGAGGGCACAAGGGATACCAGGTGGGGAAAATGGGCATTAAAAGGAGAAATGAGAAATTCCAAAGGAAAAAAGAATACTAATATTAACATTTCTGTACTTAATAGAGCCAATTCAATCTAATAGACTCCAAAAAGCACTTATTAATTGCTCTCTGTACTAGACATTGCACTGGGTATGGGGGGATATAAAGACAAAAATAGAAAAGAATCTCAGTTTTCTGGGCACTTCTATTATTATAGTTTTCTTTTTGTTGGAAGAGATTTGGAAAAGGGAAGGGGGGGCATATTGTGTACTAATCTTGATTGACTGTTGTCATAAAGCTCCTCTTCTCCTCTGCATCCTGTGACACTTTTCATAACGAAAGAACTACTCATTATCAGAGCTGGAAGGGGCCATAGAGATCAGAGATTCCCAACCTGAAGTAAGAAAATTTTTCTTCAATATCAACACCTTTTGAGAATCCCTCCATGAGAGGAGCTGATGATTGAGAAGATACGTGATGACAAACACTCTTGGAAATTCAGTCACATTATTAATGGAATTGACATTTTATTCATCACAACAACATCTATGTATGTTGGAAAAATAGTCATATATCTCTGTGTGAGATGGCATGTTATTTATTCAGTTGACAGAAGGTGGTTTGCTTATTTATGTTGTAGCTTGGAATACATTTGTATTTGAAAGCTTTGCAATAACTCCAGAACCTCCCAGAGGTCTGTTGCCTACAGGTAGAAAACCACTGATTTAGACCAATCTCTTCTCTTTGTAAAGGAAAAAAAACACCTGAGGTTGTCAGAGGGTAGAGTTGGGCATGAGGCCAAGAATCAGCAATTGTCCACTGAGCCAAAAATGGCTCTCAAATCCATGTGTAAAGGGGACTCAGGTGGATCATAGTGCAATTTAGAGGCAATGAAAGATGGACTTTGATTCTGGCTTGGATACCACCTAGATGATTCTAAGTGAAAAAGAAATGGGTCTCCAAAAGGAGATATGTTGTAGAGAAGGACCCAGATGAATTAGTGGTAAAAAAAATCCACCTAAGGACCTTCCCAGGGCCAGTGAAGCCCAAACCCCCTTGAGACTATATTGAAAAACAGAAGAGTTAAATTTATTTTGCAACTTAACATTAGGGAACTGATAGTCAAGATCCAAAATGTCCCTGATTCTACAGAGCTATATCTCCAATCAACTTCTATGCCTCTCTCCCGAGAGAGCTCTTCTGATCTTCCAAAACCTTCCTACTAGCTCCCGGTTCTTAGAAACCCAAAAAACATCTGACTAACTACCTAGACTAAGTATCCCAGATTGTTAATCAGCTAACCTTAAATTGTCTCTAAAAGGCTATTGAGAATAGACTTACAGGTGGACTGAGTCCTTCCCAAGCCTGGGGTTGGTTTCTAAGGACCCAAAGTCCCAGATGTTAAAATCTTTGGATTACCTCAGCCAAACTGACACAACACTGCAGGGAAAATCAAATCATCTCCTAGATATCTTCCAAGACACAGGAACCTCCAAGTTTCTCCACAAACTGGTCGGGTCACAGGAGCTGATGAAGCTGATGTTCTCCCTTCCAGCTCTGAGTCAGGAAAACCAGTGAAGTGTCAGTTAACTCCTAAACCTCTCCTCTGTAGTCCTTCTCATTCCAGAATCTTTTTCCAGGGTTCATGGCTAAATTTTCTTCTCTCCCTTTTTAGAGACAATTTTGCATTCTCCTTTATCCCCTATCTCTCTATTCCTATATAAGCAAGGCATTCAGTTTCTTCTTCCATAATCCAGTGTTCTTTTGGTGATTTGGATTAATCTTATTCAGCGATTTAAAGTGCAAAGTTATGTTAAAATTGTATTTTGTTCTGGTTTCCAGATGATGCCTCCCTTTTGGTTCATTTGGAAAATGAGTTTATAAGTAGCTAGTATAAAGTAACAGCAGTAGGATGTAAAATTGGGAAGGAGAGCCTAGAAGTCACATACACACGATCCCATAGATTAGGGGAGAATAGGAGCTACTGGGAACTGTCTCATAAATTAATTAAAGCCATATCCTGAGACTATGCGCTAAATCAGGGGAAGGCAGCTAGGTTTTATTTAAGGGTTCCTTAGTTTTGCTAACTATTAATGGTCTATAAACCTCAGATAAACTCCAGGCATCTGCAGTAAGACAAGAAGAATATCAGCAAACATTATGCTAATGAACTAACCCTAAACTTTGAGATGATATGGATATGTTAATGAATTAGCCTTAAGGTGGCATGGATAAGAGTTAATCTACCCCCCCCCCAATTCTATAAAACCAGGCTCCTGTAATGCCCAAGCACTCCTCTATCTATCTGCTGTGGGATCATGCTGCCCAAGTGTTCCCAATTCTGACCCATGATTACATAAATGATTCTCTATTCCCTCTTCCGCACTCCATTCTCTTCCCCATGCTTCCTTTATTACTCCACATGCCATCTTTAGTCCTCATATTATCTGCCTCTCTGTTCTGTGGGTCTTATTAAAGTGTGATCAATTTCCTGCCATTGTGGTCTTTCCTAGTGAGAATTAGGCATGACTACTCCCTCTACTCAACCCAAAGGGACTCTATTGTGGTCCAATTTTCTTAGTCACAATAAATATTCTATAAATCAATGAGCAGTTCACAGGTACTACACTTGGTACCAGGGGTGCAAAAGGCAAAAATGAAACCATCCCTGTCCTTAAAGAGCTGACATTCTTCTGGAGGGATACAAGTTTTCTGTTAATTCTAGCAGATTCTGTGCTTGTCCTTAATGATTTTTCTTGGCTAACCTTACATACGTGACAGATAGACATAAATTGGAGCAGCATTTTTCCAAGAAGATTTCTGGCTTGCCTTTGGAAGCCGAAAAGTTGAGAAAGTCAGTTGCTTTCTTCATTCATACACTGGAAAGAATGAGTTGATTTCCAGATACCCAAGCTTGTTGACAAACCAGCCATAGGCAATCACAAGTGGAAACTTCCTTTAATCTAATCCAACTGTCTATATAGTTATTTCTTTGCTGCTTCATTTTGCTTGCTGAATTGATATAAATGGAAGTGAAGTGAAGTCAATTTACAATATATACAAACAAATGCAGAATATTTTGAGAGGGAAAGAAATGACTATAATTGGGAGAGCCAGGAATAAGGGTCCTATTATTGGATGTGGGAGAAAAGAAGGATGGAATTTATGAAAATGGGAAGCAGAAGGAAAAGGGAAAAACGTGATGTGTGCTATAATCTCCAGGCAGAAATATTGCAGATGTAGTTTTTCTGGCTAGTATTTCTGAGTTCTTTTCTGGAGCAAATTTGGAAATCCTTTTCTGGGAATGGCTAGATAACCATTTGTTGTAGGAAAATTATTTGATTATCATTGCTTAGAGCCCTGACTGGAGGAGGGAATACATATTTATATGGCACCTACTATGAGGTAAGCACTTTACAAAGATTATCTTATTTGATACTTTTAACAACTGTGAGATAAGTACCATTAATATTGCTATTTAAGTAAAGAAAACTGAGGCAAACAAAGGCTAAGTGCCTTGCCCAATGTAAAAATAGACTCGAATCCAGGACTTCAATCCCCAGAAATCCTTGCTCCACTTCCCCAGAATGCCCTCTAATCTCACTGAATTCTCACCTGGGCTGAGAGTGAGATGGGGTATTTAAACCTGGTTGTGAATAGGTTTGGCCTCTTTTAGACTTCCCTTTTGGAGCAGACAGGTCTCTTTTCATAATGTAGGTGAGGTTGCCTAGGCCCCTGGGCCTAGACATGTGCTTTCTTATCCTGTATTTTCTTTAATCCTTAATCTTCAATAAACCTCTAAAAATATAATACTCCTTGCAGAGAGAAACTAATTTCTACCTGCCTCAGCTTCCCCCAAATTTTAATCTTTACACCAGATAATAAATGTCTGTGGTCTGATTAGAATTTAAGTCTTCCTGATGCTAGATCCAACACTTTTTATTGTACCACAAGCTGCCTATAGAAATACCAGGAAGCAAAGCTAGTATAGGAATGTCCTTACTATTTAAGAGAGCACTCTTGACACTGCTCTTCTTTCTCCAATGAGATGCTCCATCACCTGACTCGATATTTTTCATGACTGCCCCTCATATGTGGAATTCTCTCGTGATATTCATTCAAGTGTCAACTAAATTCCATCTTCTGAAAGAAGTCTTTTCCAGTCCCTCTTAATGCCAATTCTACCACTTTCTGTATCCATTTGACCATGAGTAAGTCACTCCCCCCGACCCAATTGGGTTTATTTTTCTTCTCTGAAAAAATCAGATGGCTTGAATCTCTAAATTCCTTCCTGCTTGAAACCCAACAATTCAGGATGAAATATAATTGTGTCCAGAGTACATATATGGAAAATCCATGCCATGGTAGGGGGAGAACCAGAGGTTAGGACAGTTAGGTGGCATTTTTGATAGAATTAAGAAACCCTGAGTTCAAATTCATCCTCAACACTTAATAGAAGTGTAAATCTCACAAATCATTGAACCTCTGGCTTCCTCAGTTTTCTCAACTGTAAGATGGGGATAATAATAGCTCCTAACTGCCAACATTCTTTATGAGGATCAAATGAGGTATTAGTATTTAGCACAGTGTCCAGCACATAGTAGATGCTTAATACATTCTAAAAATGATGACGTTGATGACGATAATGGGAAAGAATCTGGAAAGCCATTTTATCCATTGTCTTCATTTTACATATAATAATGTAAGGGGGGTTCTACTGATTGTTACATTCTACTTGAAAGTTATTGCCTTTTTACATGGTAAGGATTTTTATTAAATCAATTAGGATTAACTGATAATGAGTCTGTTTAAATTTGTTTCTGTTCAAATTGTCAGAGGAATTAAGTTTTTCCTGCTGGAATCTCTATCAAACTATTCAGTTAATCAGAATATATCATTTCAATGAGTGGAAAGCTAGGATAGAGCATTTTAGCAAACCCATAAAGGGGAGCTCCTTTTTAGAGATGGTAGGGCAGAGTAGTACTTGGCTTCCTCCCCACTCTCTACAATGGTTGGGGGCAGAATTTTTGAGCTTCAAAGAGTCCAGAGGATTTTTGACTTCTCACATTCCCATCACTATCTCTGAAGATTAAGGAATAAATGAGAGAAGTCATCTACATTGGGCTCATAGGACAAAATGGGTAAGATGAGGAAAGCAGATTCAAATCTCTACAAAGAGGCCAGTGGAAAAACTCTGCCATACCAAAGGGAGACATCTTACAGATTCCAATAAGGGCATTTTCAGGAACTATGAGATATCCTTCTGGCATGTTTACTCTCTAAACTTGAGCCCATTTGCCCCCTGAACTCTGTATGTACCAATGGGTGAATATGTCACATATTTTGGGGAGAGTATTTTGTATAAACTGTTCTTAATGCCTTAGTAAACATCACATATAATAAATTTGGAGAATAATTTTGGGAGATCATGAGCAATAACTTTAGAAAGCTATAACTCAATCCCTCAGGGATACTTCCAAGTCCTTGGTAGTATATAATAGTAATATTTTTGCACCCAATCTGCCATGACTAAATCCAGAGCAGAAGCTACAAACAGATAAGCAAACTGAGCTCAGAGAAAGGAAATGGCTTATGCAAGATTTAGTCTCAATTTGAACTCAAGTCCTGTTACTTCAAAGCCAGTACTCTTTTCAGTGTACCACAGAATCAAAGAATTGGAGAACTAAAAGGGACATCATCGCCACCTAGTTCTAAACCATACATTAATAGAACCCCCTACTATACCATGATTAACAAGTGGCCATCTAGCCTTGCTTGAGGCTCTCCAATGATGTAAATGCATCGCTCACTAAGTAAACTCATTCCACATTTGTATAATTTTCATTGCTAGGAAATGTTTCCTGGCATTAATTCTAAATTTGACTCTTTGGAAGAGATACTTATTCTTCCTAATTTTGCCTTCTAATCTAAAAGTACTTCTAAACATATGTGGTATTGGGTCAAATTAAGGGAATTGTAAATCTGGGTTAGAAATGAAAGAAAGGGGACTTGGAATTCAATTGAGTATTTTATTGAATAAGATCGAATTATACAAGGCAAAGCCAATGATGATGATTGTAGGAATTTTATTCAATAATCTTATTAAGTGCCCCAGGTAGGTAGGGCAAGAGATAGAGTGCCAGATCTGAAGTTATGAAGACAAGAGTTCAAGTGGGATTCAGACTATTATTCTCTATGTTACTCTAGAAAAATCATTTGACTTATCTGTCTCTAGGACAAAATGAACTCCTCAGTTTGGTATCTAAAGGCCTTCACAATTTGGCTTCAGCCAACATTTCCAAGTTTATTGAATAGTAGCTTCTGTTTCAGTTTTTTTTTATCTATAAAATGAGAATAATAATAGCACCTATATCCCATAGTTTTTTTTTGAAAATTGAGACAATAAATGTCCTAAGCACAGTGTCTGGAACATAGTAAATGCTATAAAATTATCAACTAATATTATTATTATTATTATGCCTCCTGCATACGCTTATTCTCTTATTTAGCCAAGGTACCCTTTTTGCTGTTGTGCAAATCTAGAATTCCTTCTCCCACTTCCATGGTTTTGTATAGCATATTTCTCATGCTTGGAATGTAAAATTCTTCTTCATCTTTGCCTCTCCCAATGTCTAATGTACTTCAGGACTCATTTCTTAGGATCATATCTTCATGCAAGTCTTTCCTGATCTTCATAGTTTTTAGATATCTCTTCTTCCTCAGATTATCTTCTATCTGCTTATTTAATTGTGGATTGTATAACTCAGAAGAATATAAGATCCTTGAGGGCAAGAGCTCTTGTCCTTTCTGTCTCTCTCCATTGTCTCCTATGCGTAACAAGTGATTATTAGATTGAAAATGAGAAATTTTGAATTAGATAATCTAAATACAGATTGAATAAAATAAGGAAAAATAATTAGACTTTGGTTTATCCATTGGAGAAGGTTATAATAAAAAAGATCAGAAATTACAAAAATAAGGAATGAATAGCCTGCAAACCTTAGTTAGAGGAGATTCAATGGAAAAAGATTTGTTGACCTTTTGGTAAGAAGAAATATTATGCATTGTTGAGAAAGTCATCAAGAAGGTGATCCTGGGATCAGTGAAGCCAGACTAATTGGATTGCCGACTAATTGGAGGCATTCATATTATCTTCTTGTCCCTGTTAGCATTCAGTAAACTCCAGTGCCTCCCTATTACTTTCAGGATGAAATATTGATTCCTTTGTCTGATTTTTAAAGCCCTGCCCAACCCAGCCCTTTTCTACTTTTCTTATTCCTCCCTCCCCTTTGTATTCCCAAATATACAATGATCCTGGTCTTTCTGGTGTAATTTCATTAACAGAACATTTACTATCCGAGTTGTGTCTTTTCCTGGAACTCCCTTCATTCTCACTTCTACCTCCCAGCTTCCTTCAAATTTCAGCTGAAGTATCCAGCTAAGGGTAATAACCTCTTGTAAGAAACCATTCCCATTTTGCAATAATCTTGGTGACTTCCCTCTGAAGTCACTCTGTTTCAGTTTATTCTACATATATCTTATTTGTATATTATTTGCATGTTGCCTCCTCTATTAGAATATGAACTCCTTGAGATTAAAGACTGATTTTTTTTACCCTCTTTGTGCCTATAAACCAGTGATGGTGAACCTTGGGCATGGGTGCCAAAGATGGCTCACAGAGTGCTCTCTGTGGGCATGCATCCACCCCTGAAGTTCATTACTAGAAAGAGGGATTTGGGCATAACTGTTATTTCCCCCCTCCCTGTCCACCATTCCTGATGACATTTTTTTCACATCATCTGCCCCTCTGCCCAGCAGCCCAATGGGAGTGCACAGGAGGTAAAGTGGACATCTCACAGGTGGCAGAGTTGGAAGAGAACAGAGCACTCAGGCCATTCCCCTCCTCCTCTCTACACTTGCTGAAGACATTTATCACTTCACCCATCCCTCTTTCCAGGAACCCATTGGGAGTGCTTTCTTCCTCCACTATGTGGGTTAAGGGGGTGTCAGGGCACACCTGGCATAGAATGTTGGGGAGAGGCAATGAATTCAGTCTGGGGGTGGGGACTGGAACTCTGACTCTAAAAGGTTTGCCATCACTGCTATAGGCTTAGTATAATACTTGGCACATACATCATAGGTATTTAATAAAAAAAATAGTTGATTGGGTGAAAGAGATTTTTTTTAAACCTTTACCTTCTGTCTTGGAGTCAATACTGTGTATTGGCTCCAAGGCAGAAGAGTGGTAAGGGCTAGGCAATGGGGGTCAATTGACTTGCCCAGGGTCACACAGCTGGGAAGTGTCTGAGGCCAGATTTGAACCTAGGACCTCCCATCTCTAGGCCTGGCTCTCAATCCACTGAGCTACCCAGCTGCCCCCTGGGTGAAAGAGATATTAAAGAAAAAATTGAAGATGACCATGTGGCAATTTTAACCAAACTTAAGTTTAGGTGGAATAACTTTAGAAAAAAAGTTCTAATAAAAATGGTGTGGAAAGAAATGAGATGCTATATATAAAGCTCTTTGGAAAAAGTGCTAGATAAATTCAATGTTTATTGATTTTTTTTACTTGAAATTCATTTTAAAGGGGTTTCTGGGTTATGTTTCTTTGCACCTCAGTCTCAATTTGCTGGTCTAGAATAGTTATTAAATTCTGACTTTTAAGGTGTGAAGAATGACGACTTCAAATCTTGCTCCTTGGGAAGTGGCCCATATCTCCACCAATTCTCATCTCTGGCTTTGTGCTTTCCAAGAGGAAAGATTGATGATGGCATCGCTGTTGAAATGTCATCTTGTCTCCTCAGAGCCCCTGAGTTTTGTTTCAAAGGGAGATGATGTATATGGTTGGCTGAGTCAGTTAAACCAATATCTTAATTCACAGCTTTTGTGTGTTTGGACAGATCATTATCCAGGCCAGGATTATATTCCTTCTTCATCTCTACTTAGTAGAATATTGAGATTCCTTCAAGGTTCAGCTAAGGGGCTATCTTTTCCTGTCTCCTTCATTGCTAGAATTTTCACCTTTTTTCTCAAATTATTCTGTGTCTATCATGTATTTACTTATTTATATCTTTATAACATATATTTTCCTATTCACTGTTGCATTGGTATCCTCATTGTGAACACTTAATGCATCTTTAATAAATTTTGATTGAATTGGCTTGGAATCGTCATTGTTAACATCACAGGAATTTCCACTTTGGGGATAAAATCTGGTCAGGATTTACGTTGAGTTGTGATTTAGAAAAGCTAAGAAAACTCAGAATATAAAAAGATGTTGGTTAAAACCAAAGACTCCCCAACATCCCAAAGGGGAAGGTCTTTAATTTCTCCCTAAAATTGATTGATAGCTTCATTATAAACAGGGAATGTTTGTGGACTACACCTTTGAGATTTAAAATATTAATTTAAATAAAAATGAATCTATTTCAGCACCTTGAAGAGCAATGAGGAAGTTTGATGTAGGGAAGACCACAATGGATTTATAATCAGAGGGCTGGAGATTGAATCCTAGCTTAGCCAAAACCTATCTGTGACCTTGGGTAAATGAGTCCACCATTTTAGGCCTCAGTTTCCTCATCTGTAAGAAAAAAGGTTAGATTAGATCAGCGGTTCTCAACCTGTGGGTCACGACCCTGGCAGGTATGGAATGACCAAAACACAGGGGTCGCCTAAAGCCATTGGAAAATATGTATTTCCGATGGCTTTAGCCGCTGAGAAATTGCACTACTTTACAGCAAGATCTCAGAAAGAACGGGGACCCTGCTGCCTGCACATTGTACTAATATTAGTTACTTATCAGCAGCCCTCCCCCTATTAGGGGTGATGGATTTACCTTGTTGCCTGGAGACCGGATTCAAACAGAGACCTAGAGAGAACACCTGGGCACTGGCTCCGGAGGGGTTAAGAACGAGTCCTGGAGTGGATAACTCCTGGAGAGGATAATGGAGCCGAGTAACTCCAGCAAAGTGAAGCCTCAGCTCGAGCTGGAGGGAGACGACAGGAAGAAGAAGGCAGTGTCTGCGGATCCCCTCCCCAAGCAGGACTTACCTCCCGTCCCAGCACTCAGGCTGCCTCCTGCTGGATTAATATTTCTCAACATATAATTAAATACTGTTTTTGTGATTAATCACTATGTTTAAATTAAGTTTGATTTGTAGCAATGAGAATACATAATGCATATCAGGTATTTACATTCCAAATCATAACTGTAGCAAAATTACAGTTTTGAAGTAGCCACCAAAATAATTTTTTGGTTTGGGGTCACCACAACATGAGGAACTGTATTGTGGGGTCATGGCATTAGAAAGGTTGAGAACCACTGGATTAGATGATAACTAAGGTCCTTTGCAGCTCTAAGTATTCTTTATGATCTCCACTCAATAGCTATTTGTTGGGTATATTATGATCAGGATTTATTTTGGACATGCTTTGAACTAGATGACCACAATGATCCTTTTCTCCTCTGAGACTGATTTTGTGAGAAAATAGTTATCAAGTCAACCTATATTTAAAGTATTCATAAAGAGAGTGAAGTTCCTTGCAGAAATTAGGTGATTAATCATTAGTTATTAAATTGAATAGAATTAGTGTCCCATTTGTGAAGATTGGATTTGGCTCTACCCTGATTGTAACAATGAAGGTATTTAGCTCTTCCTTGACTGTGAAGATTTAAATTATAACTCATGTCTGTTTTTAGATTTTAATCCCCATAAGTGTAAGCACCCTACTTAAAAGTTAAGTATGGAGACCTGCCTATTTTTAGATTCAATCACAAAGAGTGCAAACATGGTACTTAAAAGTTAAATATGAAGATCTGCCCACTTAGATCTAATCACCAAAAGTTCAAATATCCTACTTAATCATGAAGTGGGAGGTTTGTGACCCATGTGTGTGATAGTGTATGATGAATTAGAATCAACTGACTGTCTTCTGGGCAGTCCTAGAGCAGAGCGTCAAATGTGATTGGTAGACGTAGAGTTAGGGGAAGGCACAGGGAGTAACACAAAAGAAAATGTCTTTAAAGGAGCTTTTACTTCCTGCAAGAAGTCAATTCTTAATGCTTTTGAGTTGAGGCCAGTGAAGAGGCTGCTGACTGGAAGTGAGATCTGGTTTTTGTGGTGAGGCTATTCTAAATCTCTTCCTTTGAACTGACACATGGTGAGTGAAAAGCTGACTCTTAACTGCTGGATTTTTTGAGAAAACTATACTCAGGAGAGACTTACTCTTGAGAGATACTTCCTGGGTCCTCAGCTTTGTTGAGCCTGACTGAAACTAATTCTCCCTGCCAATAGGGGCTGGGAGTAAATTATTTAGTGCTCAGGCTAGATTCCTTACCGTATCCTCTCTCTGATTTCTTGCTTTACTCTTTCTACATTTTGTAAATAAATTGTAAATAAACTCTCTTTGGAATTAATTAAATTCCTGGTGACCACACTCTTAAATATTCAAGTTCAACCCTTTAAAAATAACCCCTTTCCCCTTTACACATTGAAATGGAGAATTAGACCTTGGAGGGATATTGTTCTTCTACTTTCAAACATGAACTAATTCATAACATCCCAATCAGATCTAGCTACCCTTTAAAAGCCATTTTTGGGGGCAACTGGGTGGCTCGGTGGATTGAGAACCAGACCTAGAGATGGGAGGTCCTAGATTCAAATCTGACTTCAGATACGTCCTAACTGTGTTACGCTGGGCAAGTCAACCCCAATTGCCTAGCCTTTACAACTCTTCTGCCTTGGAACCAATACAGAGTATTGATTCCAAGACATAAGGTAAGGGTTTTAAAAAAAATAAAAGTCATTTTGGAAAGGAGACTTCTGGACAATAATTGAAATCCAAAGACTTTATAATTGCCTTACTGAAGGTAAATAGAAGTAATAGGTCTTGAATCCAAGTGTTCTGACCCTTTATTTACTATTGCTTTATTTGTGGTTTTCACTTTATCCCTTTCCAGGGCAAAGTGGCTCTCGTACAAACGTGTTTTTGTCCTTTATGAATGGAAATGAATTGGGATGTGTGTGTGAGGCTGTAATAATTTTTTGCCTCCTAAGACAGCAATATTGTTTGTTTTTAGCAATAATCCTACTTGAACACACACTTTCATTAGAAAAGTAATCATACCAACTGTCAGCTTCTGACTACCTACTAGCCACTAAGAAAATATAATTGAAGAAATGTAGATCCAAAGAGGTTGGTCACCTAGGTAGTAACTCGAGTCAATAGGCCTTGATTAAGTACTTTCTCTTTACCAGGAATTGTGCCAAGCACCGTAGTATGCCAAGAAAGACAATCCCTGCTTTCTAGGAGCTCACCATTTAACAGAGGAGACAACATATGAATAATCATGTATGAATAAACTACATGTAGGCTAAATCAGAGATAACCAAGGGAAGGCTGTTTGATTGAAAGGGGATCTGGAAATATTTCTTATAGAATTGAAGGTGGGATTTCAGCTAAGTTGTGAAGTAAGCCAGGGAAGATAGGATGGCAAGGTAAGCAGGAGAGTCTACATAAAACAAAAATACTTGGAGTCAGGAGATGAAGTATCTTGTGTAACGAACAAGGCATTGTCAACTGGACCATTAGGCATAGGTTATAAGAAGACTGAAAATTAAATAGGGGAAAGTCATTCAGGACTTTAAAAGACAGGATTTTATATTTGATCCTGGCGATAATGGAGGGGTATGCTACTAGAATTTATTGAATGTGGGTAGAGTGGAATTATGTGGTGAGATCTGCATTTTAAGATCAGGTTGATAGCTAAGTGGCGAATGGATTGAAGTGGGGAGAAATTTGAAAAAGGGAAATCAATCAGGATGTTATTTTAGTAATACAGGTCTGAGATAATGAGGGTCTAAATTGGGATGGAATAATGGCAGAAAACCAGACTTAGCAAATAATTTTATATTAGGGGTGACATTTAGAGAGTGAGGAGATGAGGATAGCATCAAGGTTGGGTGCTTGACTGGACTGGGAGGATGTTGGTATCCTCAAGAGTAAAAGGAAAGTTAGGAAGAAGGTAGGGTTTGGGGAGCAAGATTCTATTTCAACATGGTGAATATAAGATTTCTATATGGCTTCCATTTCAAGAAAAGGCAGTTGGAGTTGAAAGCCTGGAGGTTAAAGTTGAATAAATAGATATGAAAACCATCATCATAGAGATAATAATTGAATCCACAGGAGTTGGTGAGACCATGAAATAAAATAATATATAGAGAGAAGAGAAAGGCTAGGACAGAACCTTGGCAGATATTCATATTAGTGGGTTTAACCTAGATGAATATAGAGCAAAGGAGACTGAAGAGGAACCAGATAGTTAGGAGGAGATCCTGGAATGAGAAATGCCACAAAACCTAAAGAGAAAGGAGTGTTAAGGAAAAAAAGTGAGATGAACAGTATCAAAAGTTATAGAGTACCAGTGCCACAATTCAAACCCATGTCATTGGACTCCAAATCTAACCTTATTTTCACTCTAAAATTCTGCTTCACTGATACTGCCCTAGAGTTCTGGGAAAATATTACTTGAATATATAGCTTAGGTATAGCTAATATAGTTTCTTTTCAGAGAGTTTAGAGGGTACTTTAGAGGAAGGATTTATGCATGTAAATGGATGGGTTTGGAGATGTGGGACCATGATAATTTTTGCCTCCTAAAGAATAAAAAATATTTAACAATAACTCTACTTGAAGAACACACAATCACACATAAAGACATGAAAAATATTCTCATCAATTGGCATCTTTTGACTATCTACTAATTCTGAAGAGAATCTTACTTGCAAGTAAACATCACACACAGGACAGTTACTTATTTTCTTCAACACAAATATTTAAAACATAGAAGGCTCCTGAGAATGTACCAACAGATGCTTCAGAATTGTTCTAAATCATTTTATTACTGTAAGTAGTTAAGCCTATCCCATTCAATTGTTCCACAATATTGCTGTTACTGGGTACAATAATTCCCTGGTTCTGCTTATTTCACTCTCCATCAGTTAATGTAGATTTTTCCAGCTCTTTCTGAAATCATCCTTTTTCATCGTTCCTCATAGCACAAAAGTATTCCATCATGGTCATATACCACAATTTGTTCAGCCATTCCCCAGTTGAGAGGCATCCCTTTAGTTTTCAATTCTTTGCCACCACAAAAAGCACAGCTATAAATATTTTTGCTCAAACAGGTCCTTTTCCATTTTTTAATCTCTTTGAGATAGAGACCTAATATTGGTATTACTCTATAAATGATATACATTATTTAGTTGCACTTTGGACATTATTCTAAATTGTCCTCCAGAATAGTTGGATCAGTTCACTACTCCCCCAGCAAGCATTTGTGTTCCAATTTTGCCACATCCCCTTCAACATTTATTATTTTCTTTTACTATTGTATTGGCCAATCTGATAGGTTTGAGATGGTACCTCAGTGTTACTTTAATTTGCATTTCTCTAATCAAGAGTGATTTAGACCATTTTTTTCAAATGATTATTTATAACTTTGATTTCTTCATCTGAAAACTGCATATTCATATCCTTTGATCATTTATCATTTGGGAAAGGATTTGGATTTTTATAAATTTGACTTCGATCTTTTTATATTTGAGAAGAGATAGATCTTTTCTACACCTCTTACAATCTCCTAGGGTGGGATGGTTATTGGCAGATGTTCCTGACACTGTTGTCAATCAACTCTGATACAACTCCTAGTCACAGATGGATCAAGGACCAAATAGGCTTTGGGACATTAGTGTCCTTTAGCAAGGAGTCAGAGAATCTGTCCTTCTGGTAGAGACCAGAGTCCTTAATCAACTCCCTGTGAACTCTTCATGTCCATTTGCCACTACAAATGCTAATTTGACCTTTGACTTCCTTGGGAGGTCACTGATGGACAATTTTGCTCTGTTTGAGCCCCATATTTTAAGATAACTGATAATCATGTCAAAAAGCAGTCAGAGAAGGGAGAGTAGGCTGGTAAGTGATCTTGGGTTCATTTCATATAAGATTTTGATAAAGGAACTGGGGATACTTAACACGGAGAAGAGAATATTTGATCGGAGTGGTCATAGGGATGGAGTTAGGGAGCTACCTGAATGCCATCTTCAAAAAAGTCTATCATGTGGAAGAGATCAGACTTGTTTTGTTTGGCCTCAGAAGGTAGAAAGAGGATAAAAGGGTGGAAGTTGCAGTAAGGCAAATTTAAGCTCAATATAAAGAAAAATATTCTAAGCATTAGAACTATTCAAAAGTAGAATGCCTTGGAAGGCAGGCAGTGGGTTCCCTCTTATGGTAACTAATAAAGCAGAGGTTATATGAAAACTTATTGGTGATGTTGTAAGAGTTGCAACATGGTATCGCCAATAGAATACAGTACTTGGGACTTAAGAAAACCTGAGTTCAAATTCTGCTTCAGAATTTACTGGATATGTTCTGGGTAGTTTATTTAATTTCTCTAGGCCAGTTTCTTCATCTGTAAAATAAGGGAGTTAGACTCAATGACCCCTATGGTCCTTCCCAACTCTAAATCTATTATCATTTGATTCTATAAAGAAAAGATTTTTGGTAAGTTACTGGTTGAATTACATGCCTTTAAGAATCTGTGAGGGTGGTTATAAGGGTGGGGGTCAGGGAGCAACATGACCTTTCTCTTCACTCTCCTGCCCTCATTTATTGGCTGTTCTCTTCTCCTCTCCACTATCTTTCTCTGCTTCTATCAACTTTATTACTTCTCAAAATGGGTTTAATATTTCATTAACTTCAAAACCCTTTCCAGCAGTTTCTAACATTGACAACCAGCACACATAATAATACTTGGCAAAGTGATATTTTAATTTAATGTCTTCACTGAATCTTACCTTCCAGGAAATTGCTGTCACATTTAGTATATGTTCTTCCCTTCTGTTTATTTATTTTATTTATGAAAGAAATATTTCCAGTAATGAAAACCTCTAGGGCATAGTTTGAAAAAAAGTACGAAAATAGGTAAAATATTTAAGACGAGACGGCTGTAAAAGCTCATGCCCCAAACCAAAGTGGTCAAAAACCAGGCTTCAGAGGAGGAACATTAATAGCACCACACTCGTTTTTATAAGTGGAGGTTTTCTGTCATATTTCTCAACATCAATTTCAGTTCAGTTGAGCAGGAAGACTCTCAAGGGAGAAGATGTAGAGCCTCCTGGAAAAAAATGTCTCCAGTTATTGCTTTTCTTCCAGCAATGCAGAGAGCTTGGACTGGTTAGAGAAGATACAGAGATAATAGACTCAGTGGTCAATGAAGATATTCTTTCCATTTAATTCTTCAGGAATTTGCTTAATATCTATTGCATGTAAGACATCATGCTAAACAATGGGGATAAAAGAAAAACAATGAAAAGCAAGTCTTTGCTTTTAAGTGAGAGGACACAACTTTTGCAAAGATGTTCTAAGTGAAATGGGGATACTCAACTGATTTCTATTACTGACCCCAGTCTCTGGACCCCAGGGCCATATAAGACGAATTACTTGGTATTTGGGGGATGACACAGAAATTCCTTGTGTCCTACACTGGCTGAGTAGCTTTTATCAAAGAAGACTGGGCACCAATGCAGGCAAAGAATTCACTCAGTAGACCTTAAAAGAAATGACTTCACCTTCTCGTGTATTCTCTCTGGCTCTGACTCTCTCTGTAGTGGCAACAAGAAAAGCAATTGGTGGAAGTTGAAAAGAGACCATTTTTAGTTTAAGGTCTAGGAAAACACCAAAACAAGGCTTTATAACAATTAAAACTACTAAAAGTAGAATGGGCTGCTTTAGGAAGTGCTGAGTTTTTTCTCTTTGGAGGTCTGAAAGAGACTGGCAAGCCCTTTGTTGGCTATGTTATAGATATTTATAATTAAGCTTCCTTTTTAGATGGGTTGAATTAGATAGTGGCTGAGTTTCCTTCAAACTCAAATTTTGGGGTTCTCCATTGGAGCTCCTGTGGTGATGGGAAGAGATGACTTTATCTCCCATTCCTAGTACCTATGGAAGATATTTACAAAAAGAAGTTAAAGCATGTGCCTACCTAAGTGAGCCTGCATTTGGATCTCAATGCCTGGTTATATCTTCTAATTTGTTTTTTTCCCCTTAGCATAAATGATCAAACAGCAATCTAAAGATGGACATATCTAGATCTAGAGGAACCCCCTTTTTGAGTTTGAGAGGTCAGGATCTCAGATCCCTCATGAGACCAGTGTCTATTGCAAAAGTTACTCTCCTACAACTCAGAGGAGAAAATGACTACCAATGTAGGGTGTAACAAAGCCATGGCCAGACTTTCCAGAAGTCTTGATCCATGAGGGAAGTGTTTAGATCATGCAAATCTGAGGTGAAAATTAAATATCTATTTAGTAGTCCCACTAAATAAATGCATTAT
Source organism: Monodelphis domestica (assembly GCF_027887165.1). Lineage (NCBI taxonomy): Eukaryota > Metazoa > Chordata > Mammalia > Didelphimorphia > Didelphidae > Monodelphis > Monodelphis domestica. The sequence continues at coordinate 741,802,475 of NC_077227.1, read as the reverse complement.
ATTATAATGTTTTAAGTATCTGCCTCCTGAAAGAGTATAACTCCAAGACTTATCCAATGAATCTTTTGTATTTTAAGAATTTCCTTTTCTAACTCATAAACATATCTAAATGATTGGAAAATATTTATTAATCATGAGTAGGCTGAGCCAATTTAATAAAATGACAGTTCTATCCAAGTTAATTTACTTTTACAATGCCGTGCCAATCAAAATACTATTAAATTATTTCATGTAACTAGAAAAATAATAACAAAAATCATCTGGAAGAACAAAATGTCAAGAATATCAAGAGAATCAATGAAAAAATTTAAAGGAATGTGGCCTAGCAGCATCAGATACCTATAGATCTATATCTATATCTATCTATAATATATACATATATAAACTAATCAAGACAATCTGGTACTGACTGAGAAGTAGAAAAATGGATCAGTGCAATAGTTTAGTTACACAAACAGTAGTAAATAATCATGATAATTTAGTGTTTGATAAATCCAATATCTAAACTTTGGGGACAAAATTATTCATTTTTATTACATGATATTAAAAAAGGTTTTGCACAAATAACACCAAAGTAGCCAAAATTAGAAGGAAAGCAGGAAACTGGGGGGGGGGATTATAGCAAGTTTTTATGACAAAAGCCTTATTTTTCAAATATATAGAGAACCGAGTAATTTTTTAAATAGGAGTCATTCCCCAATTGGTGTATGATCAAAGGATAGGAATAAGCAATTTTCAGAAGAAGAAATTGAAACTATCCACAATTACATTAAAATGCTCTGAATCACTATTGTTTAGAGAATTGCAAATTAAAACAACTCAGAGGTACCACATTAAAACTATCATATTGACTAACATCACAGAAAAGAAACCGATAATGCCAGAGGAAATGTGGAAAAATAGATACACAATAAACCATTGGTGCAGTTATGAACTAGTCCAGTAATTTTAGAGAATGATTTAGAACTGTTCCCAAAGCTCTATCAAACTGTGCATATTCTTTAACTTAGCAATGTAGCTAAAGATCTGTATTTCAATGACATCAAGGAAAGGGGGAAAGTAGCTATACACAAAAATGTTCATAGCAGCTCTTTTCATAGTTGTCAAGAATTTAATATTGAGAGGATGCTCATCTATCAGGGAATGACTGAACAAATTGTGGTTTATGATTGTGATGAATACTATTGTACTATAAGAAATGAGTAGGATGATTTCAGAAAGCTTTGCAAAGACTTATGTGAACTGATGCAAAGTGAAATAAGCAGAACCAAAAGAACACTATAAATAGTGACAGCAATATTGTAATGTGGATCAACTGTGAAAGATTTATCTACTCTGATCAATACATTGTTTTTCAAGATGGGTAATATGAATATTTCTTCACATGTATAATTAATATATTTCTTGCCTTCTTATTTGGGTAGGGGAAGGACAGGAGGCAAGGAGAGAATTTAGAACTCAAAAAATTTAATAAATAAATAAATATAATAATTTATTATTAATAAATAAAAATAAATAAAAGATTAAAGATAAATTTCTCTTGTTTGGAGGAAATAAATAGTTGATCTTTTATCCTACATTATTTATTCTATTCTTATGAGGGGAGTCTAATACTTGAGTCAAATCTAATTGCATTTCTCTGCAACATCAAGTTTGGAGTCTAAAGAACCAGGGAAAATGAGAATGTCTGACTGAACGCTTTATTTTTTTTAAACCCTTACCTTCCATCTTGGAATCAATACTGTGTATTTGTTCCAAGGCAGAAGAGTGATAAGGGCTAGGCAATGGGGGTCTAGTGACTTGCCCAGGGTCACACAGCCAGGATGTGTCTGAGGCCAGATCCAAACCTAGGACCTCCCATCTCTAGGCCTGGCCCTCAATCTACTGAGCCACCCAGCTGCTTCTTGACTGAACACTTTAGAGACCAAACTCTCCTAATAATTGAGCCAATTGTCCTATGATTCCAGACCTGAGTTATCCCTTACAGGGAGGAGCCATCCTCAGAGTTGAGGAGGACATATAAATAACTAGAGATACCAGGAAAACTCTCATGTGGGAGGTGGCACCTGAGCTGAGCCTTAAAGATAAACAAGGATTTTGAGAGTGATGATGGTGTGTGTGCATTCAAGGCATGGAGTATGGCTTTTGAAAATAAATAGAAGTGGAAGATGGAGTGTTAAGTTCAGGGAAAAGTTATTAATCCTGTTATGGTTAGGCACATCCTCATGGAAAAGAATGATGTGGAATGTAGATGCAAAGGTAGATAAGAGTCATATTACTTAGAGTTTTAAAGGCTCAGCAATAGTTTCTTTTTTAATTCCAGAGGAAATGGGGAGTCATGGGAAATTTTGGAAACTGGAAGAGACATAATCATACCTATAACTTAAGATAGATTTTTTCAAAAGTGTGGACAATGAATTACAGACAAAACTAGAAGGGGAGATAATTAGAATGCTATGGTAATTCAGATGAAAATTGATATAACTTGAATTAGAGGAGATCATGGAGAAATATCATATGTGTGAGCTATGGAACTAGATGATATTTGAGGTCTCTACTAAGACTAAATCTTTGTCCTAGTGTTAGAATTTATATAAGAATCAGAGTAAGGGGCAGCAAACAGGAGGTTGATACAGTATGAGAGCATGCTCTAAGAGGCATGGCCTTTAGTCTCCATCCTTATCTAGATTCATGGGAATAACTAATATGAATAGAAAACACATTGTTCCTCCATTATTAACTGGCTATTTCACTATGAAAGTTCTATCTAATCTATAATCCTGTGACTGTGGTCCTAGTCACTTTATCTCCCAAGATTCAATTTTCTTATCTCTTAAATAGGAATGCTAACATTGATTGGTACCACCCACTCTTGCAGAGTTATTGAGAGAAAAGTGCTCTGCAAATTTATATTATATATATATATATATATATATATATAGAGAGAGAGAGAGAGAGAGAGAGAGGAGTGAGTTCTTCTGAAGCCTGGAATGCCTTTGCTATTCTGGATGGTAGGGTGATTGTCAACATCACCCACCAGCTAGAATTCCCAAGATCAGAGAAAACCTGACAAGTGGGGAATGGTGGTATCACTCTCAAATGATGTAGGTAGGGGAGCAGTAATTGTTTCACTTGAGTCCATTAACAGAACTCTGCCCAGAGATATTGATTGACTGAGAATGGCTACCCCATCACCTTTGATACTTAATTACCTTCACTAAGACCTGGATTGTTGGAAATACTGAAGAAAAGGTCCTCACATTAGATAGAACAAGGCACCTGTCCAGGCCTGTAGCTGGGAGGGAAAAGTGATGAACCTGATTAGGTGGAGGGTGGGGAAGTGGAGCAGGGGAGGACCTTGAGTCACCCAGTACACATACAGCTGCTTTTTCCATCCAAGTGACAGGTGTGAAGAACCTACAGCTTTGGTCTGGATGAGGTTTTAAAAGTGGTCCCACTAATTTGGTGATTGCAAATATCTTTCTTGGCACAGATGCTCCTGTCAAAAATGCCCTGCAAATCCTTCAAAGACTCTTTGATAGCCCTACCTCCCCTCCATGTAAATTAGGAAAAGATCTAATAACAGAAACCACTCTGAATACAAATACACTAAATGCAATGGGTCAGTGTGACCTGTCAGCTTGGATTTCCCTAGAAACCAGTCTGCTGTTTGTTTATAGGCTGATGCTGCAGATGTGGGGCACTATCCTTAGGGATTCTGCTTTTAGCAGAACCTTATTTGATTCAATAAAAAGCTGTGTTGTGGGATCAGTCCTGGGATCCATGAGGTTAATATTCATGGAAGACTAAGGAATCCTTGGTGGGATGTCAGATTTAGTTGTGTGCAGAGGGATTAGACCATGGAAGGCAATGGAAAGGCTGCTGCCTTGGAAGTCAGAGGACAAGGAAAGAGAATGAAGTTAGTCTAGCTTAATGGCAGTTTTCTTAAATGCCAAGTTTAAGGGTACTTTTAGTTTTTGCATCATGATCCTTTCCCAATATATACTCCCTCTTGACAACATTTTACTCTTCTTGTAACAAAGAAAAATATTCATTTAATCAAAACCAAAAGATCTGACAGTAAATGCAACATTCCTCATTGGAAAGCTCATGTCTCTCCCGCTATTCTTGACATATGGGTGGAAAAATGGAATCATAGGTCTCAACCTGGATGGGTCCTTAGAGGTCATCTATTTTGATGCCTTTATTTTACAGATGGGGAAACTGAGACCCAGAGTGACTCATTAAAGGGAGCACAAATAAGTATTAGAGAACAGATTTTGAAGCTAAGCTCAAAAACTTTCTACTGAACCACTATATCTCCCCAGAATAGTGATGTCATAAGTCTTCTATTGAATGTTCCTTTATTTCAGGTCTAGAGAAGAATGATTTGGATTCATACTCATTTAGATACCCAGAACAAAAGATGTTTTTGCTACTAATGCTGCCTATTTGTGATACGACTTTGATCAAGTCTCATCATTTCTCTGAACCTAAATCCCCCCTCCCCATAACCTTAGGCAATTCTTCTGGAAATATATCTTGATGACATTAATGTCCCACATACACCCCAATATTCTATAAAATATATATTAATATGTATTTATATATATATATTTATATGTACATATAAATATATATAAATATATAAAATATAAAAACTATATTCTATATTCTATAATAAATATAAATATATTAATAATAATATATAATATACAATATAATAATATAATAATATATTATATATAATACAATAATAAATAAATATAAAATAAATATAAAAAACAATATTCTATAAAAACTATTTTTCATGACAACAAAAAAGAGTGGTAGTATGACTGAACAAATTGTAATGCTGGAAATCGTTTAATGGCATAATGTTAGAATGCTACAAATGATGAATATGATGAATTCAGAGAAGTAAGACTTTATCTCCTCAGTCATCTTTTCCAGGTCTCAACTGCCTCATCTATAAGATGGGAGGATCATACTGTTACAGGTGAAAATTAATGTATCTACCCAGTTATTAATTTTATAAAGTTTATTAATAGGAAAGGAAGATCAGCATAGTTTAAAATCTCTTTCTTACTCTAAGTCCTCCAACCATGTGTCTCCTAGCCTGCCAGTCCCTTCCTCTTCCCCATTATCTGTCTCACCCCCGCTGTGGGCACCGAAAAACCCAGAAAAGCCCTGCCCCCCCTTCTCTTATGTACGGTCAAGATATACACAGACACAAAACCTGGTGCAACTGTGGTATTTGAAAAGTGTTGGCAGACAGGTCAAACTACTCAGGATGGCGAGGGGATAAGATCCCCTTGGCACAATACTGTATCAGCTCCAAAGTCTTTTCTAGCTTAAAATCTCTAATTCTCTGATTATATCTTCCTAAGATTTGTAAGAACAGAGTGATGAAAGCAGAATCAGAAGAACGATATACATAATGACAATAATGTAAATAAAATAGCATTTAAGAGCAGCTAAATGCATAAACATTGAATTGAAACATCCCACGATATAGCATACATTCGTCTTCTTAGCAGAGAGGTGGGGGACGACTGGTGCAGAGTGCATTATTTGTGATTGATTGTTTTGCCATTTGGTTTTGTTTCACTGTTTTTCTTTGTGACAAGAAAGTATTGGAAAGGGTGGCTGATAGAATTAGATAGGGAACTGACTGTGAGGAAAAGAGGTAATAAAATAAATCTAAGAGGTTGCACAAGAGTCTCTGTTTGTCTATTTCTAAATCTATGATTCAATTTACCATCTCTGGTTGGGCTGCAGTTTTCTCCCATGTAAAATGAAGAACATGAACTAGATGACCTGTAAGGTCAATTGTAGCCCTGAAATTCTATTTTCTAACACATACCTCCCAGGTTTTAGGCAGGCAATAGACATTTAGCAAACTCTACCATGCCCTAAGCATTGTTCATGGTCTCATAGTTTCAAAGGAGAGACAATATGCAAATAACTGTACTAGCAAGCTACATACAGGATAAATTGGAGGTAATCAAAAGAGAGGAGGAGCTAGAATTAGCCAGGATTAGAAAGACTTCCTGTATAAAGTAAGCTTTTTGGTAGGATTTGAGAAAACTTGCTAGTCTAGGCTATAAGAAGAGGTGTCAAAATCTACCAACTGGTCCCCAGTGCCATTTAAAATAAAATGTAAATGGGAAGTCTATGACAAAATAAATAAAAATACAATGCATTGTAGATCATTTTAAATTGTGCTTTCCTATGTCATGGTTCAGTCCACCCAGATTTCAGCTGCTCTAAGGAACCTCCCTTCTCTGACATGCTATCCATCAAGACTTCTCCCAGCTCTGATCATCTCTATTCTAGAGCCTTTCTCAGTTTTGACATTTGGTTCCTTCCAACTCTGACATTCTCTGTTCTAAAAACCCTCCCAGCTCTGACATTCTTTGTTCTAAGGATGCCTCAGGTGCTTACATTTTATGGGTAAAGGTGAACTCATTCAGACTTGCATTCTTCTCTCAGACATAAAAGCTTCAAAGCAAATCCCCCAAATGAATGTCAGTTCACAGAAATTCTCCTTGGTTTTCCTAACATTCTCTTTGTGAAGGAGAAGCCCCTGGGTGACATATGGGAGCAGCTATTAGCCTCTGTCATCCATCATGTCTCCTAAGCAGATGAAACGATTGAGCCAACATCCATTTCCTTTAACAGAGTGATTGGATTTTGAAAATTGCCACAGCTGCAGGGAACATTTGGAAGAGATTTGATAACAAGCTAAAGATATGCAACAAAAAGACCTGCAGAGCAGTGCAGGGAGCTGGGCGTATACGTGTGGGCACCCACACAAATCACAGACAAAATAGACTTCAGAGAGTGGCCCTAGATTTGCATCCCTAGGAATGAGACCAGCTACTTTTTGAGAGGGTTGGCATTTTCCCCAATTAATGGACATCCAACACATAAAGGAACTAGTACTCAGATTGGCCCACTGCTACCATTCCAGGTGGGTTTTAAATGACTCCGTATCCCCTTGGAACTTTGGTTTTCTCCACTAAAAAATGGGGATGACAACAGTTTCTCTCCTGATAGCATTATTGAGAAGAAAATGTGGAGATGTGAATTTATATAGAATGTGAATATAGAATCAAACCACCATTAGTGGATTAGCTGAAACAAACACAAGAAATGCCTCCACCCCCTCATCCCAAATCATTCCTGATTACATTTAACAGTGGAGGGAGTATTGTACAACATGCATGAATAAGTTCTGTGTAGGAAGTGGAGACTGAGTTGTGCTTTAAAGAAAACTAGGGATTTATTTGGAGATAAGGAAGAAGTATATTTTATATATGTCGGACCACCTATGTGTATAATGACTGGGAGACTGGAGATGCAATGTTACAGGGGGCACAACAGTTAGCAGAGCAGATTGCTTGGAATGGATGAAGGGAAAATGCTATGCAATCAGAAAATCAGGCATGAGACAGAGTAAGGGGGACTTGAAATCCCTGGTTGAGGATCACCAACATCTTGTTATTACTATCATCATTATTACTCTTCTACCCTAGAGTGTATTGCCTTCATTTGTCAGCTACAAAGGCCCAATCTTATTAGGAAGCCAAGGAAGGAAGGGCAGGAAGAAGCCACAAGATAATACTTCCTTTAAGGCATAAATGACCTTGCTGAAGAGGGGCTCAGCTTTTATGATTCTCTGAACTCTCATGAATATTACAATGTAATTGGGTCATATATAATTCAGGAAGGGATGTGAAGTCTGGTGGGGGTGGGCTTCTCTCAGCTCTTGTGCATTTTGTTCTGTTCTAACACTGATAATTTGCTCCTTATGCTTCCCAATGTACAGATCTAGTTGATCATCATTTAGGTCTGTTTGAAAGGCTCAATGGCATCCTTTAGCTAGCAAAACCCTTGGGATTTATTTATTCATTTATTTATTTATTGGGAAATTTTATTTAATTAGTTAATTTAGACTATTTTTCCATGGTTACATGATTCATGTTCTTTCCCTCCCTTCCCCCCACCCCTCTGCTGGAGTTGACTGTGCAATTCCACTCTGTTTCACATGTGTCATTGATCAAGACCTATTTCCATATTATTGATCTTTGCACTAAGTTAATCATTTAAAGTCTATATCCCCAATCATAGCCTCATTGACCCATGTCATCAAGCAGTTGTTTTTCTTCTGTGTTTCTACTCCCACAGTTCTTTTGCTGGATGTGGATAGTGTTATTTTTCATAAGTCCCTCAGAATTGTTCTGGATCATTGAATTGCTGCTACTAGAGAAGTCTATTATATCTGATTGTGCCATAATGTATCTGTCTTTGTGTGCATTGTTCTCCTAGTTCTGCTCCTTTCACTCTGCATCAATTCCTAGAGGTCTTTCCAGGTCACATAGAAATCCTCCAGTTTATTATTGCTTTCAGCACAATACTATTCCATCATCAAGAGATGCCACAATTTGTTCAGTCATTCCCCAATGGAAGGTCATCCTCTCATTTTCCAAATTTTTGCCACTACATGGTTGGGTCAAAGGGAAGACAGTCTTTTAGCGCCCTTTGGGCAAAATTCCAAATTGCCTTCCAGAATGGTTGGATTAATTCACAACTCCACCAGCAATGCAATAATGTCCCAACTTTGCCACATCCCCTCCAACATTTATTACTTTCCTTTGCTGTCATGTTAGCCAATCTGCTGGGTGTGAGGTGGTACCTCAGAGTTGAAAAACCCTGGAATTTAAACAGAGTATGGGAATAGCATTGGATTTCCCAGTGTGAGAATGGTGGCAAAATGACCCCACTAGTGGGAATGTCAGAAAGAGACGAAGAGGGAAGAGAAGAGAAAGTCAATATAGCCCCCCAAACAAAGGTACAAGAGAATCCTTTTTTTTTAAACCTTACCTTCTGTCTTGGAGTCAATACTGTGTTTTGGTTCCAAGACAGAAGAGTGATAAGGGCTAGACAATGGGGGTTAAGTGACTTGCCTAGAGTCACACAGCTGGGCAGTGTCTAAGGCCAGATTTGAACCTAGGACCTCCCGTCTCTAGGCCTGGCTTTCAATCCAATGAATTACCCAGCTGCCCCCAAGAGAATCCTTTAGATCCTTGCCAACTGCTCCTCTGGTCAGAAATCAAGTTAGGAAAAAGACCTTTTCCAAGACAGGCAGTCCTTATACCTTCATCCAGACTGGTCTAGACCTTGAGTAAGTGATTCAGATACCCTGAAGTATGGATTCAACTTGAGAGATTCTACTCTCCAATTAATGTTACATGATTACAGATTTGAAACTGGGAAGAACCTCAGAGGCCATCTGACCCATAAGTTCAGAGCCTAGTCAGAAAGATTTCAAGAGCTCAACTATGGCCTCAGACACTTATTAGCTATGTGATCTTGCCCAAGTCACTTTCCATTGTTTGCTTCAGTTTTCTCATTTGTAAAATGAGAGAAGGAAATGGCAAAACAAATCTTTGCCCCAAATGGGGTCATTGAGAGTTAGATATGACTGGAACAATTGAGAGACAACAAGAAGAATATTTATATTATACTCTGATTTACAAAGTACTTTTCATATATTATCCCATTTGACCTTGAAATTACATAATTTTCCAAACACAAGAGCATCTATCTAGTTCAAATCTTCTCTTGGCAGATGAGGAAACTAAAGTTAAGAGAGATGAATGGTTTGCACATCCTGGCAGTGGGTGCAGTGGCAGTGCCAGGACTCCAACCCAATGGAGGAAAAAAAGGGCATGTCTTCACAACTTGGGCAAACCTTGTTATGAGACACAGATGAATATGAGACACAGATGAATAAAGGAGGGGAAGGACTCAGCTTCCTTGCCCCTCTGCTAACACACAAGGAAGTATACTTCCTCATTGAAAGAGAATAGGTGGGTGGACTGGGTACTTCTGTGGTCAGGAGTACTCCAGCCTCACCCTGATTACTGGTATAGCTTTTTATTCTCCTCACTGCTTTTCAAAGGCTCTTGCTGACTCATTGCTTTTCTTTCCAGGAGGAGGCAATATCAATAATTGATGCGAAGTTTCTAAGACAAGCAGTGCACACTATGATGCATTCCTGACCTCAGTGCCTTGTGCATTGCTGAAGTAAGCTTCAGTGATACATGAGGTTGGCTGCTGGGGGAGTTTTCAAGTTGGGGGCCACTTGGTACAGCTGCTGAAAAGTATGATCATGCAAGGTCAAGAACTTTTACTGCCCTGTGATAGATCAGTATAATAATGTAGCCATTGTAAAGCTCAGCATTGGAATGACAATTCAGACTTAGTTTTAAATATTGAATTAATTCAGTTCAATATGACAAAAATTTAAGTACTCACTAGCTGAGGAAAAAAACCTGTGTGAGGTAGGGAATAGAAAACCAGATATCAGCAAGACCTGATTTCAAGTCTTGCCTCATATGTACTGGCTATGAGACTTATTGGTCAAGTCATTTAACCTATCATCAAGCCACTCTCTCAAGCTGTGAGGAAATTGTGGGAAATAAATGAAACACATTGACTACATCTTGTGACTCAATTCTGTTTCTAGCTCATTTTCATTCTATTCAATTTCAATTCAATCAGTTGTGGGTCTAGTCTAATTTCTGTATTGTGAAAAATATTTATTCACTGATAGGAATTGTGAAAAAACTATTGGATTGTTTAAACGTATTCCTATATGGCTGAGAAACTGAATCCTATCTATCTCTTGCTAAGAGGCCTTTAAGTAAAGACCTAGGAAATCCAGTCAGATCCAAAGACAGAAGCAAATAGCTTTTTCACAATCAGAAATCTCAAGTAACCCATATGTATTAACAGAAAACTTGCCCCACAGTGATCAATAAGTTGTTTCCATATGCCTTCCATGGAATGAAGACATTTGGAGCAAATGGGATGCCTCTTTTTCTGATTTCAGGGAATTGCACTTGTTTACTCTCCCTCTCCCAACTTTGAATGTCCCTGGTCTTTTCTCTAATTAAAAATCAGATTACCTAATTTTATATCTTGGTTGATTGCTTTCTTTTAAATGGTCTTATTTGAATATTTTTAATACTGCAACCACAAAAATGTGGGTTTCCAAGACTGTGAATTGTCAAAACTGTAAAGGTTTTGGCCAAAATGTAAAAATAATTTTTAGTGTCTTGATTTATATTAAAAATAAGTGGTCACCATGGGAAAATTCCCAAATATGAAAATACCCAAGTGAGCTGGGTTTTATGGATATTTTGATTAATACAAATGAAGGAATTAAGGGAAGAGAGAGAGAGAAAGAGAAAATAGTAGAAAGGGCCTAGGCCAAATGGCCTAGGCCTGAGCCTTAAGGGAGAGAGTGTCAGTCTTTATCACTTACCACAAGATGGTCTCAAGCAAGCTCCAGTCCGTCACTGAAATCCTCAACTCCTGAACTGAGCTCAGAGATCCTCCTCTGAACTCCTGAACTCCCAACTAAGTTCAGAGAGCTCCTTTTAAAGAGAATTTTCTCCCTTCTCACCTTCCCTAAATTTTCACATCTACCAATCATAGTAGATGCTTTTTTCCCAGGACTGCCCATTCTTAGTTCTCATCACTCTAGTTCTCACCTTCTCTAGGCATATTATATCTTCTGAGTATTTCACATCTCTTTTGCTAAGCTTGCCTTTTGTAAGTTGCTTGACCTTTTAGTGATTAATTTAACCTTCATAGGTACTTAGCACCCTTTTGTATTAGATCTAAAAATAGACACCTAGCTTAGGGTCTTTTCTTCACCATAAGTATGAGTTGGGGACTTTTCAGTGTTCAATCAGGAATTTGCAACTTTATCTTCCCCTAAGGCACTGTCTGAGCAGGGTGGAGTAATTTTAAAGTTCTCAATACATTCCTGACCAAGTACCTCCATTGTTAAAAATGGGGAATAGCTTAATCAAATCTTCTGAAGTAGAGTCTAAGCAGTTTTAAGATTCATAATACATACAACATTAATGCATAAAATTCTGTCTCTCTCTGAATTTGGGGTCTAGTGCCAAGTTGAGGGAGGCCACTACTCCTGCTTTGTTATGCAGCTGGCCTGCATTGCTTAATAAATCCATATGCTTGGATGATTGAACCTTTGTTTCCTCAGATATTTCAGATTCCTCATGGCAAGTTGGTCTTGTTATCAGGAAGAAACTTCTTAATAATTAGGGCTATGTATAAACAGAATTGGATACACTCAGGAAGTAATGAGTTACTTCTCTTTGGAGGTTTTCAATATGAGACCTAGAGGTTCAAAGACTTAGAGTTAGAAGGAACTTCAGACATTCAACTGCTTTCAATTTATATATGAGAAAACCAGTGTCAGAAAGAAGAGTCACTGGGAATATCAGGTTAAGAATTCAAGGAAACCTTGCATGTTCATAGCTTTCATAAATTATTTTGGGTTAACTTGGGACCCATGTTTATGAAATTATTGTATTTAATGGATGTTTATCCAGGATAAAAGATATATAAACCTTAAGATCACTTTGACTCATTCTTTTCTTGCATAGCCTATATATAGCCAAACTAAGACCTGTCCACATTTCCTTTTATGTTATTTTTAAACCCTTATCTTTGATCTTAGAATAAATACTAAGTATTGGTTTCAAGGAGAAGAGCAGTGAGGACTAGGCAATTGGGGTTAAGTGACTTTCTTGGGGTCACATAGCTAGGAAGTATTTAAAGCCAGATTTGAACATAGGACATCCCATCTCTAGGGCTGGCTCTCAATCTACTGAGTCATCTAACTGCCACGACATTTTCTTCTAAATATTTCTTATATCTATCCCTTGCTCTTCATTCTTAGCATCATCACCCTCGTTATCTCATGACAAGAATACTTCAAGAGTAATTAGCTAGCCTTCCATTTTCCAATTTCTCCTCCTCACCAAGGACAGATGGAACTAAATTAAATTTTGGAGTTCTTTATGTCACACATTCTAGTCAAGCATTTCTAGCAACTCCTTATTTATTAACACATCATGTCAAACTCCACCTGTTATTCAAGGACATCAATAAGTTGATCTCACTACATTGGTTTATCATTATTTCCTACTGCTGATCAACTTTAATCCCCAGATCCACTCATCCTAGTCTTTCCTCTCTATAATATAGATACCAATGATCAATGTTAGCTATAGATCTTTGCTCATCATCTCTCTTCACCTTAAATACCCTCTCTACTCTTCTCATTGATTCAATCCTTAAATTTGCTTCCTGCACTTATTTCAGAGAGTCAGGATGTGAAGGAACCTCCCACTTTTGAAATCCTAGCTGATATATCTGAATCTCTCTGGGTCACATCATCTTCCAATGCTGGCCTACTTAAATCAGCTGTTCCATTTAAATCAAAACAAAAGGTGGTCCATCTCCTTCCATTCCTCAGTATCCTCCATAAAAAGAGGCAATTGAGGGAATTACCCCAGTGATAGATTCATTAATTGAGCAAAGAATAATAATTCCAGACAAATCTGAATATAATACACTCATTCCACCTGCAAAAAAGCCAAAATTAGACACAGATGGAAAATATGTATTTCAATTTGTACAGGATTTAAGATTTATAAATTACCATGTCATGTGGTTCCAAAACCAGCCACAATTATCTACTCTATTCACAGAAAAGCCACATATTGTACTGTGGTAGATATGTGCTCAGCATTCTTCTCAATCCCTATTCATGAAAATTCCAGGAATATATTTGCCTTCACCTGGAAAGGTTCACATAATCATGGTCCATGCTGCCACAAGGGTTTGAGGATAGTCCCAGGTTGTTCTCACAAATTTTAAAACATGATTTAGACAATATTAGTTTTCAGAATAGCTCTTTGATACAATTTGTATATGATTTGCTCTTGGTCTCATCAAATGCAACAGTATGCCGAGAAGATAGCAAACATCTTTTAGGTCTACATACAAGAAGGCACAAGGTCTCAAAGGCAAAGGCTCAGTGGTGTCTCCTCAAATTTTTAGGATTATTTATTAGAATTAGGAATATTTAGGATTTGTTTTAACTGCTGGAGTCTGCTCTATTTCCTCTAAGCACATTGAAGATATTCAGAAATTGAGCACCTCTACTAAGAAACAATTGAGAGCAATTTTAGGAGCCACAGAGTTCGGTAGACAGTGGATCCTTTGCTATGGGGGAAATCACTAAACCCCTTATAGCTCTGACAAAAATTCAGTCCCTGAACTGCTTAAATTAGAGACAGAACACCTGTCAGCTCTTACAAAATTAAAACAGGCTATCCTGTCTGCCCTTGATCCAGGAATCCCAAATTACAACAAAGCATTTACTTTGTATGTACATGAATGGATAGGGATAGCTTTAGGTGTTTTAACTCAAACTTTAGGATCTGCTCAGTGCCCAGTTGCTTATTATTAGCACTATGCCAAAGGCTGGACATTATGAATTTTGTCTAACCATAGTATATCAAGTAACCAGATGGCTGGAAGCATTTCCTACCACTTGATCCACATCAGCTTTTGTTGCCAAGGTACTCTTAAAAGATATTATTCCTCATTTTGGCCTGCCTGCATGTATTGATTTAGACAGAGCACCTCATTTTACCAACTCTCTTTTGTCTCATATTTATTCTTGTTTGGAGGTCACTCCCAAATTCCAGGTACCATATCATTCCCAGAACTCAGGCCAAGTTGAGAGAATGAATAGATATTTTAAGACTATGATTGGAAAATTGTGCATTGATACTCACTTAAACTGGCCTGAAGTCCTCCCTCTAGTTCTATTTTATCTCTGAAGTGAGCCCTGGGGAAATCTACACATCTCACCATTTGTGATGCTTTTTGGACTTTCCCCTATACAAGCTAAGCCTTTTTCTTCTGCATACACATAATTACTGGAGCAGGGGACACACTTCAACTATTTCCTATATATAGGACTTGTAGATCAAATTGTGAGAACTCCATGAATCCAGAGCTGCAGTACAAGCAGGACCTATAGACTTCTCACTTCATGACCTATAACGAGGAGACAAGGTGTACATATAGAACTTCCAGTGTACTGGAGAAAACCAGTCTGCCTGGGAAGGTCCATTTCAAATACTGTTAACCACTCTAACAGCTATCAAAATTGGAAAAAATAACTCTTGGATTCATTGCTCACACATAAAATGAGTACCTTCTATTGACACTGATTGACTATATCCTGTCACATGCATTGGAGATAAAAGTCCAAAGACAAGTGGACACTGTTTTGGCTAACACATTGAATTTCTGATTTTTTAAATTATGCTTTTCTTTTTATTTTCAATGGGATATTTGATTTTTTTCTTTTCTTATTTCTTTTACTTAAAGTACATGTAATTAGTATTAATGTTTTTTTTTTATTTTGGAGGAAAGGTTACAATATCTATTAGCTCTGACATCAATGTATACTCCAAAGCTTTAGACTATGGAAACCTGTGATTGGTTGTTAAATACTGTGGGACTTTGATTAATAATTGTGTCTGATTCCAGAAGAAGGAATCACAAAAGAGTCATTTTATAGTGCCAAGAAACACAAGGTCAAGGAGACCAACAACTCTTGTGGGATTAATGAGATCTGCACCAAGCCAGGACTTGAGGTTTGAGGAAGTGGCTGCTTGACAACATCAGATGCATGACTCCTCCATGCCAGATTCAGACAAATACCTAAGTTTGGCTGCCTTTTTGGCTCCCCTATTCCTGAGATTGAAGGTAAAATTGGACAAGGGAATCATACACCTTCCTTTTACTTCAAAATCCATCCCCTTTTCTCTCCTTATAGTATGGTAACTTTCTGTAGTCTTGGCTGCCAATGGGTAAGTGCTATAGTACTGCAATTGTCCTGCGGACTTCTAGGACATAAACCACTTTAATTGGGCCCTGATTTAAGAACTTGTTATGGGTTTATTCTTGCTTACTCAGAAATTTTATATACATAGATTTTGATATATATATATATAATTTTCCCCCCAAATTTTAATTTTTTTTCTTTTCTTTTCTTTTCTTTTTGTTTTTTCTTTTGACAATTGACTCTTATACCCCATAACTCAACCATGTATCTTGAGTTGATCCAGTGTTGGTCAACACCTCCTTGGGGGGAGCAAGATTGTATATTTTTTGAAAAATTCCAGATTTAAAATTTTTTGAAAGAAATTTCAGGAAAAGAAGATTACTAACTCCTCAAATTAAGAAGGTGAACTGTTTAAAGAAGGTACCATAAAAAAGCCTACATTGCATCAGAAGATCCAGAATGAACTTTGGGATATAGTCAACTGAACTAAAGAGGGATTGAATACAGTTATTTTGAATGTAAACTCTTATGCCAAAGAGGATTGCCCCTTAATTGGCATTTTTTTTGGTCAATGGGCCTACCAATCATTCATTTTGTTCTCTCTCTTTTATTTCCCTATTATCTCCTATTATTGTAATTTCTTCTTAGATAGTGCAATATTATATGCACCTCTATCCAAAAGATCTTTAAAGATATAAGCCAGTTATGTGAAATGATTCATTGGGGAGACTAGGCATGTAAATCCAGGAGACTTCAACATGCTCCTTTCCCAATAGAATCACAAGGGGGAATTGTGAAGATAGAATTAACTCTCCCTTTGTTTATTTTTAGGTAATCAAACCAAGAACTTAAAGTACCCCTACTTAGTAGCTAGCTAACCATTAGGTAAAAGATCTCACAAGTCACTTACTCATTCACACCCCCCAAAACCACAAGCACTGCCCCTCCTTGGACAGTGCTACACAAATTGGGAGACTGAAATTGGTTCCTGTAAAGAGGGAGAATGATAGGAAGTGACGTGGAAAAAGGGTTATAAAAGAAAAGGACAACATGGTCTGGTTGCTCTTTTCTTCTTTGAGTTTTGGAGAGATTGGTTCCTTGGAGACCATTCCTTCTTTGGCTCTTGGAGAGACTTTTCCCTTGGATTTTGCATAGGTGAGTAGAGTTGTAGAGACATGCTCTTCCTTGGAGTCATTCTGTGTTGGTGGAACTCTGGCTCAAGACACCAGTGGGACTTCTGGGGGAGGACTACTGGGACTTCCACATGGAGATTGAGACTTGAGGGAGTCTCTGCCAAGGGTTAAGTTGGACTTCACCGGAGCAACACTTAGGGAAGTAGGCTAGACAAGTCTTTGTCTCCTTCCTACATTTCCCACTTTCATATCTCTACTTTGTTGTAAATAAAAGCTGCTAACAGTCATTTTGAGTTAGGAGCTATTTTTTTTTAAATTGGTGACCACTTTTATAACTGTCATATTGAGTCAAACCTAATTTAATTCTTACAACAGGAAATTGAAAGTGATTTGTTTTCCTTCTGAAAGTACTAGGAATTGGGGAAAATCAAGCTATACTTCCTTAGGAGATACCATTAGCTAACCTTAAGGAAGATAGGGATAAAGAGAGTGGATGATCAGGAGGTAGTGAGGGCATATGAGGCATGGGGAACAGCATATCATATGCAAAGATAAAGAGGTGGGAAATAAATCATTATGTATGGAGAAACTGCAAGTAGTCTAGCATGGCTGGAAGGTTGAGTTTAGAAGCAGGCCCATTACTGTCATCTTTGTTAGTATGGTAGCACATTAAAGCCCTTTATTCACATTATCTCATTTGAGCTCCATCTCAACCCTAGCAGATCAAAACTATAGGTAGGAATATCCTCATTTTATGGATGAAGAAACTGAAGCTTAGGAAAGTTAAGGGACTGGCCCAAAGTCACACAGCATTTGGTAAGCATTTAGATTCATATCCCCAACACCTAACACAAAGTCTGGCACACAATAGGTATTAAAATTGATTTATAATGGATTTATTGAATGAATCTGAGTCTTTCCAGACTACAAGTCCATTGATTTCTCCATTGCACATGCTAATTGTTGTCTTAAATTAACATTTATTACACACCTACCATGTGTAGATTACTGTGTCAGGATGGGGGAGAGAACAACTTTGATGAGCAAGGATTTTATCTTTCACATTTCCCCACAATCTAAAGAGAAAGAACTTTGTCACTGAATGCTTTTAGCTTCAGACACACATATTGAATCACTTTAGTAAATAATTATGGGGGAGTGGGACTTTAGTAACTTGATGTAAATGATGGAGGGGGTGCACAAGGGCCAAATATTTTGTAGCTAGTAAAAGTAAAGCAGCAACATAAATCTTCCCAATGAGGTGAGTTTAATTCAAGTCTGGCTCTTTTCCCAGAAGTGACATGTTAGATGCTAAATTATATTATTCTTTGTGTAGAAAGAGAAAAAAAGAATTTCAGAAATCAGAACCATGGTTAGTTCCAGGGTGGGGTTTACTTATTTCAATTGGTAAGGGCCACTACAATGAAAATGTAAAAGCAACAATGATAATAGCTCACATTTATATAGTATTTTAAGGTTTACAAAGTGCTTTACATAAATTATCTCACTTGAAGAAAAACTTCCTGGAGGCAGGTGCTATTATTATTCTTATTTTTTTCAAATTAGGAAAGGGAGCCTGGAAGATATAAAGCACTTTTACTGGGTCACACAGTTCACAAGTGTCAAAAACAGCAAGAAATTATCCTCAGTTTATCCTGCATATAGTATCTTGTTTGTACATAGCTGTTTGCATTAAATTTCCCTCATTAGATTGTGAGTTGTTTGAGGTCAGGGACTTTGTATTCCCAGCCCAATGACCAACACAATATATACTTAAATGCTTTTTGACTACCTTGAAATGAAGAAGTCCTTACCTACTATATTGAAGGTATGGTGCTAGGTATACTACAAAGTATATATACTACAAAGTATATATAGACTATACTAGTCTAGGTATACTACAAAGAATGAAACTTGCCAGGTGCCCAGCATAGTCTGTCTTTGACTTAACTGAAAAGTCCTTAATGTTGAAAATTAATAAAAATTAATATTTATTATTGTCTACTAGATACCAGACAGGTATTAGGGTTTAGTAGATGTAGAACCTCCTTCAAAGCCAGAATGACTTGGGTGTCAATGCCTCCTCTGACAACATATTGGCTCTGTGTCCATGGGCAATTCACAGCCTCACTGTGATCCAGATAACTTATAAGGTTGTTAAATGGAGAACAATTGCTAGTAAATATTGGTAGATGAATTCACAAGTTCAAAGCACAAAAATATAGGCACTGTTCTAGGAGAAGGTGACCCAAAGAAAAAGATTAGCACAGCTGCTATCCTCAAGGACATTATATGTTTATATTTTGAATGCATTTAAAATAGCTCATTATTGATTTGGGTGGGTTTATATTGTATAGAATTTCTCCCACATCCATCCCCTTTTCCTTCTCTAGAATTATCCTTGTAACAAAGATTTCAAAAAGATAAATGAAGAAAAACTTGCAATTCTGATTAAAACAAACAAAAAACCCCACCCTGACCTTCTCTGCAACATAGAACCTGACCTTAACAGAGCAGCAGGATGAGACATCTGCTGAAATTATCTCTTTGGGGCCATGTGAGTTCTTGGTATTTTAATTGCTTTGTGTTTTTTAAATTCATGTTATTATAGTCATTGTATATTTTATATCCCTGGCTCTTCTTACTTATTTTGCATCTCTTCATTTAAGTTTATGCTTTTTTGAATTCATTATAATATTATCTTTTACAGCACAGTAATATCACATTGCACTCATACATCACAATTTGTTTAGCCATTCCTCAACCAATGCATCTTCTTTGTTTCCAGTCCTTTGCTATTACAAAAATGCACTATAAACATTTTTGTGCATAGGGAGTCTTTCTTTTTGTTAATGGCTCTCTTAGTGTGTATAAAGTGGAATCTTTGGGCCAAAGGGCAAAGGCATTTTTGCCATTTTATTAATATAATTCTAAATTACTTCCCACAAATAACTTAAATTCTATAGGAGTAAATAAAGATTCTTTAAAGGGAAATTTGTGTGGTCTTTGCCAATTTACAACCTCTCAGTAGCTCAGAAAACTAAGATTTTAAGTTGTTGAGCAGGTAAGTTATTTGAATTGTTCAAGGTAATTCCTTCAATCAGGGTTTACATACAACAATGAAACTGCGGATTCAGTCAATAAAAAAGGGGATGTTTTGGAATAAGCAATTGAAGATTTTCTCTAAAAGCTCAAATTGTTTCTTTTTTTGGTTTTTGTTTTACTTTGTATGTCTAACTTCTAACATGGTACCTGGTACCTAGTAGGTACTTAATAAACATACTTTGATTTAGAGCAGCAGTTCTCAATCTCTCAATTTGTAGCAATGAGAATACAGAATGCATATCATATTCTGAATCATAACTGTAGCAAAATTACAGTTTTGAAGTAGCCACCAAAATAATTTTTTGGTTTGGGGTCACTGCAACATGAGGAACTGTATTGCGGGGTCACGGAATTAGAAAGGTTGAGAACCACTGATTTAGAGTATAAAAAAGTGGCACACAGTTTTTTTAAATTTGTTCTTTGTTTTGAAGAGCACCAATAACACAAAGGGTGATGTTTTGATTTGCTCAAGACTTGGATTTAATTGAGGCAGAATTACACAAAGTCTTCAGCCTCAGTCTCTCTTCCAGGGTCATACAAGTCTAGGGACAGGTCAAAAGTCAAAATGATTGGTAATTGCCTGGGAAATAGTGAATGAACTTGAAATCTTTGGTGTCTAATCAATCTCTAATCACTCTGTAGTGCCTCCTTCCACTGCCTTCATGGCAGTGCTCTCATCTGCCTATTCCTCTGGGGAAAGTCTTCACATGATTTCATTAGACACCTCCCTAATTCAGCTACATTTGTGGCCAATTGGTTACCCTCAACCTGGCTTAGCCCATCTGCTGAGATTGTTTTATCAAGGTACATGCAACAGCTTATTGGAGCCACAGGTGAGAGTTAAGTGAGAGACTCCAAAAGTGGATGCACAGGCCTGAAAAGGGCTCAAAAGCCCTCCCAAAAGTGTTAATCCTGCTTGAATACCCATACACTATAGTAGGTTCATGGTAAGCTAGAATGGACCTTTAAAATGATGAAGTCCAATGCCATATTTTCCAGATGAGGAAATGAAGGCTGGGAGAATTTATGTCACCAGGATCAAAGAGTTAGTGAGTAAGGCAAGATTTGAACCTTCCTGAATCCAAATCTGGCACTTTATCAACTATACCAATTATTCTGAGGTTAAATGAGAGTTTCAGTTAAAATATTCTAAGAAAATTTTTGTTAAAGCTAATCCCTTGCTGATGGAGGTATCAGGCAAGGTTTCATGAAGGAATGTGAATGAGGAAAAGGTTTAAAAAGTCAGTTGACTAGGAGGTAATATAAAAAATTGAAGCAGACCTCCCTCAGGGAACTTGCTAGATGAGATGCTCATATTAGTAATAAGATAATTCTAGTGTTCTAGAAGGAAGGATGCATTGTCATTTATTTTCATTCATTGATTATTATATTCATTAATTTATACATTCATTCATTGATCCATCTATTAAAATCAAAAGGATGTATTTAGATACTTTTATGTGCTAAGAACAATCCTAAATTGTAGGGAGAGATTCAGAAATTAAAAACAAAAAAACAAAAAATATATATATATATATTGCCTTTGCCCTCTGAACTTTTAATTTGTTGGGAGAAGGAAATATTTCCATGAATCCCTCATGAATATCAAATCAGTCTAGATCCCCAAACCCTCAAATAGCTCCCCAATAGTTAGCATTAGTGATATAATTCCATAAATTTAGGAGGCAAATGAGGTTATCCTCCATTGACAGGCTCTGACAGATGAAATGAGCTGTCCATGGTAGTGAAGATATTATGTGCTACAACTGGGTTTGAAAACCATGTTTGCTGCCTCTGTGGTGGTGGTGCTTTTTTCCCACTACCTCTTACACAGACAAGCATTATGCAAATTAGATGTTGCAAGGAATGATTTACAAATGGATGAAACAATGATTTCTGACCAAAAGAGCTATCTTTGCCCTTCACAGCATTGATGTTTCTACCCATTTAATTTTCTAAGTGCTCTACTCTATCAGCTTTGCCAGTTAATCTTTGGAAAAAATAGTGCTGAGCTGGCATATCTTGGTCAGCCCTGGCCAAGAGGAGCCAGATCTACAAGTTAAATGATAGGAATGTGGAAGATTAATTCTATGAGTCACGTGAAAAAGCAAGCATTTGAAATCTGGAGAAGTCGATCCTACTGGAAAAACCGGGATTCTAACTTAGGTAGATAAGATGATGAGTCCAGAAAAATTAGACAAAGCAGGAAGGGTTAAATCTCAGCTGGCAGGGGCTTGAATCTATCTCAGAAGTATTTTCTTGCAAGTAGTAGTAGTAGTGGTAATAGTAGTGGTAGTAATTAAGTAACACTTTATAGTATACAAAGCACTTTAAATATGTTATCTCATTTGAGAGGGAGAAATATGCAAGTAGCAGCCCTACACAGATAGGATTTAGAATCTAGGAAGTAAGAGAGTGAGTGAAAACTGTGGAAGGAAGTAGGGCTGGTGCTTTATGAAATTTGAGAAGACAGGGAAAGGGGAGGCCTCAAGAAGGATACATATTCTCAATTTTATCCTTGCCAAACCCTTGGAGGGAAAGAGCTCTAATGAAGAGAAGGGCATGGCCTTGGTTTCTGATGTACCAGGTATTTTGATCCTTTCTGGATTCCAGAGTCCACCCCCTTGTCAGCTAATACACTCAATGAGAGTGTACAGTTGGAGGCCAGTGAAAGGATATTAAAGCCAGAGCAAATTGCCAGCCTTGAAAGTGGAGCTGAGTTAGAAGACCTGAGGTACCCCAGCATAAAAGGACAATAGAATCCCTCATGCTATTGCCAAGAGTTTCTGCCAATTACTATGTCAGCTGGCATCCAAAAGCCCTACTCCTCTCAAGAAAGAACATTGCCCTGGGTTCAAATCTTAACTCTGAGGCTTGTTGCCTATGTGACCATTAATCAAGTCACTTAATAATAATAGTCAGCAACTTATATAACACCTTAGTATCTTAAGATTTTATATATATATATATATGTATCTCTCTCTCTCTCTCTCTCTCTCTCTCTATATATATATATATATATATATATATATATATATATATAAGCCTTCTAAGAATCCTCTAAGATGGGGGCAATTATTATTTCTCATCTTCCCATTACACAAATGAGGAAACAGACTAAGAAATGTTAAGTGATTCACTCAGGTTCACTCAGCTAATAAATGTCTAAGGTAAGATTTGAACTCAATTCTTCTTGACTACAAGTCTAGCCTTGTCTGTAATTTGTTTGTACACAGTTCTTCACAAATTGCCTCCCCTATTAGATTGTGAGTTCTTTGAGAGCAGGGACTGTTTTTTACATTTTTAAAAATCCCTAACACTTAATACAATACCTGGCACACAATAGGTACTTAAATATTGATTGACTGACTGACTCTATCTGCTAGCACACCTATTGTTGTTTGTCCTTTGTTTTTTTAAAAAAAAACCAATAACATCCATGGGGTGATGACTTGTGCATGAATTGGATTTAAGTGAGGCAGAGTTACATAAAGGAATCAGCTTCACTCTCTCTTCCAGAGTCATTGAATTACAGTGACAAAAGTCAGGAAGGCTCTCGATGGCCCAGGATTCAGTGTATGTATATCTATCAGCCACAAGGAAATACCTTGGTATTTCCAATATTTGACCAAGCCCTAAGCACTCCACAACATCTGATTCAGCCACTATTGTGGCTTTTGTGACAAATTGTTCTCATTTGCCCATTCTCTCAAGGGGAATTTTTCACATGCTTGAGATAGACATCCCCTAACTTTAACAAGTTGGTGGTGATCCACCAATTTCAACTTGGCTAGCCCATCCACTGAGATGGTTTTACCAGGATGTGGGTTCTTGCTACAACTTCTTAGAGACAAAAGTGAGAGTTGAGTGAGATATGGACTCAAAAAGTAGAAGACTAGTCCTGAAAAGAGCACAACAAATCTTCATACCACAGGTATCAGTCTTCTTTGAACACTCATACACACTCCATCACTAATACACTTACATGGCATCTGAAGATGATTTCAGCTCTATGATATTATGATACTCCCCTAAATATTTTGCCTTTTGGATTCTCTGATCACTAATTCAGATACTTTCTCATTTGCTTTGAGCAAGGGTTAAGGTGGCTACCTTCTGGCTTGGGCTGCTTCAGTGATCAGTGCTATCCCAGCACCATAATACACTCATGATGGAGACATTCATGAATAATATATTTACTTTGGAGAACATCTGAAATAATACTGCACATTAATGGAGCTGGGACCCCATTTGGGGAAAGTACACTGCAAATGAGACCCAATAATCAGTCCCTCATGATGTGTTAAAGACATTATCATTTCTCTAAAGGAAGTAGAGGAATGTGAATGCAGGCAAGGACTCCAGAGTTCCTGTAAATTGTAAAGATGTAAGATTCTAATTCATCTTTTTTAAAGCTGAAAGGTTCATTGGAAATGCTGGGATCTGTCCAGCATGAGATCATACATGGAGGGCTGAAAGGAATTTTAGAAACCATTTAATCCTAACTCCCGCATTTTATAGGTGAATAAACTAAGGCTTAGGGAGGAGAATTTACTTCTCCAAGGCCACACTGGCAGTGATTACCATGCTAGCAATGGAATTCAGGTCCTATGACTTGAGAATGAAGATTCTTTCCCAGTAACACAATGCCTAATATCCAGTGGTGTTATACCTAGACTAGTAGAAATATGAGGCCCTGGGACAGGATTCATATAGGGCAATGATGGTGAACCTTTTAGAGACCAAAGGCCCAAACAGTAACCCTCACACCACATGTGAGCCCCTTCCACCTTCCACTTTACTGTAGACAGAGGAGAGAGCAACCCATTGGGCTGCTGGGCAGAGAGATAGGTGAAGTGGGAAATGTCCTCAGGCACAGGTGGAGAAAGGAAGGGGATCAACCCCACTCTGGAACATATGCCATAGGTTCACCAACAAGGGTACAGGGTCATATGTGTTTGTAAGTGTTCTGTATCATTCATGGGCTACCAATAATCTTTGACATCACTAAGAAATTAGATTCTGGGATATCACTGTGATGCCTACTGCCTTGGAATTATGAAAATAATTGAGAATCCTGTTTGTTCCTCAGTTCATACATTCAAAAATATTTTTATTTTTATTTTCAGTTCCAAACTCTTTCCCTCCCATCACCCCTTTTCACACCCATTGAGAAGGCAAAAAATAGGATACCCAGTAACATATGAAGTCATCTAAACCTATTTCCACATTAGCAATAAAAAATAAGAAAAATAAAATGAAAAAAGCCTGTTTTAATCTGCACATAGAGTTAATCAGTTATCTTTACTTCATACATTTTTGCAGCCTGGCATAATAAAGACAGTGCTAGATTTAGAATCAGAAAATATTGGGATGTATACCCCACCTCTGATGTTTTTAGTTATGGAATTTTGGGCAATCTACTTAATCCTCTAAGCCTGATTATACACAGCTATAAAACAGAGATACAATACCTGTAGGATCTGTCACACAGGTTGTTTGTTATAAGGCTCAAATAAATAAATGTGTGGCTAATGTAATGCAAACTTCAAGTGCTATACAAATGGTAGTTATTATTATTCTTGGACAGGTAAGTGGCACAGCAGACAGAGTGCTGAGTTTAGAGTCAGGAAGATACTCCTCTTCCTGAGTTCAAATCTGGCCTCAGATACTAGCTATGTGAACCTAGTCAAGTCACTTTACCCTGTTTGCCTCAATTTCCTCATCCATGAAATGAACTGGAGAAGGAAATGGCAAACATCTCCAGAATCTTTGCCATGAAAACCCCAAATGGGGTCAGGAAGAAATGGACATGACTGACATGTCCAAACAACAAGTATTATTCAGATCACACCAGGAGCTATGTTTCTCATTAGCACTCAAAGAACACCTATTGTCAGGCTCACCAATGATTCTCCCAGATCCTTGGTAGGGAAGGGGAAGATACAAGCTCAGACTTAGCTGGATGACACATAAGTCTTAAGATCATAGGACTTACTTCAAATAAGGGAACATTTCTTAAATTTCTACTATGCAAAAGGCAGAGACTTCTAGACCAAACCCTTCATTTTACAAATGAGAAACTAAGAACTATGATGGAAGAAATGTCTAAACCAGTCACACAATTGTTTTGTGTAGAGTTAAGACCTGACTTCACATTTCCTGAGCCTTAGTCCACTGTTCTTTGTGGCTGGTGTTCAGTCATTTTCAGTCATAGACAAGCCCTTTGTGACCCCATTCAGTGTTTTCTTGGCACATATTCTGGAGATGATTAGATAGATAGATAGATAGATAGATAGATAGATGGATAGATGGATGGATGGATGAATGAATGGATAGACATGAATGGATGGATGGTTAGATAGATAGATAGACATGATAAGCAGGTAGTTGAGTGCTCAATTATTGAAGTAATATACTGAACATTTATTTAGTATTTACTACATGCCTGGCACTATGCTAAGAGCTGGGTATACAAATTAAAGCATAAGGACAGTCCCTGTCCTCAAGGAGCTTTCATTCTAATGGAATGAGACAAAGGGGAAGAAGACACTGGGAGAAGAAATAAAAGGGAGTTAAAAGGGCACAGAGAACAGAATAAAGCTAAATTCTGGGCAACATAAAGCAAAAGTTTGTTATCCCACGCAAAGAACACTATGACCCCAAATGGTTATCCAGCCACAATGCATCATCTATTTATCCAACAAATCTGCAAGAACAAAATATTTCTGTCTTAAAGACATAGCAGCTATTCCCACAGTAGTCACTGCCCTAGGGATACTGCATTTGCAATGAAGTTGATGGATTGAAGTACATAATTAATGGAGGCATAGAAGCTAAATCACAGACTGAGAACAATGATATGCTTTGGCATCTAGTGCACTTGCTAAATTAAAGTTAAAAAAGGAACACATGAATAAATGAAGCTTCTAGTTGAGGCATGGGTTGTTCAACAGAAAAGGATTAGGAGAGCTTTGAAACACTGAACCCCTCTCTGAGTGTGACTTTTTAATAAAACCTAGGGATCTTAGAACACATAGGGGTTTTATGAAGGTTGTTAGGAAGTAGGCTTCCAGCAGAGACTTCTTATGTCACCTCATTGTGACGTACAGGTAACCCTGTGCTTTCTAACTTCAACCTTGTATCCTCTAAGTCATCCTGGACTCTTCTCTCTCTCTCTCACCCTGCCATATCCAATCTATTTCCAGGATCTGTCCATTTTGCCCTTGTAATCTATCTTGAATATGACTCTTTTCTTCTTCTGACACTTCCACCACTCTGGTGCAGACCCTTATCACCTCACTTTTAGATTGTCACAATAGCCTGCTTGGCAGGGAATGGGGGGAACATCAGTTATCACAAGTCTCACCCCATTTCAATCCATTCTATAATCAGTTATTTGATTGATTTTCCTAAAGTGAAGGTCTGACTGGGTCACTTCCAAATTCAAGAAACTCTAGTGGTTCCCTCTCACTTCCAGGATCAAATGCAAAATGCTTTCATTAATACTCAAAGCTTTTCGGAACCTAGGCTTCCCACCTCCACCTTTCCAGTCTTCTTATATTTTATACCTTCTCATATGCTGTTCAATCCAGTGAAACTGGACTCTTGGTCGATTCCCAAACAAGACAATTCATTTCTCAGATCTGGGCATTTTCTCTGGCTGACATCTCTCATTCCCAAGATGTTCTCCTTCATATCCACCTTCAGCTTCCCTGGCTTTTTTTAAAGTCCCAGTTAAAATCTCCCCTTCTACAAGAAGCATTTTCCAATGCCTTTTAATTCTAATTTCACACAATTCAAAATCTCTCTCTCTCTCTCTCTCTCTCTCTCTCTCTCTCTCTCTCTCTCTTTATCTCTCTCTCTCTCTCTCTCTTTATCTCTCTCTCTCTCTCTCTCTCTCTCTCTCTCTCTCTCTCTCTCTGTCTCTCTCCTTATGCTATTATTCTAATCTCATTATTTTCCCACAGTCAAAAACAGTTTCACACCATGGTATAATGACCAAGGGCTGCCTGTCTCACTTCATCAATTCCCTTGGTTACTAATTTCAGAGCAATTTCCCAATTTCACATCTCTAGCTGGGAGCTGGGGTAATTACAGATTTCCAGTAGTCACATGACTAGTATGATGCCTGTTCATAAGTAGTTTGGAGGTTCTGCTCTATTACCCTTCACAAAGTATGCTTCACAGGCCTAGACCACTGAAAGTCATAGACTGAGATCTGAACCCATCAGTCAATAAGCATTTATTGCATTTCAATATTTCTATATTCCAGACACAGTGCTATGCACCAGAGATTCAAAGAAAGGGAGTAACAACAGCCCTTCCCCCAAAGAGTTTCCATTATAATGGAGGAGATCACATTTGAAAAAAAAACAGGTCTATACAAAAGAGATAGAAGAAATAGGACACATTGAAAGACATGCATCAAGAATATAAATTCAACTTTTAAAATAATAATAATAGATCATCATGACTGAGTAAGAGTAGGTCAGTTTATATTTACATATATATATATTATCACAAGTCTCTAAAAATGTTTCAAAAACACTAACTTATAGCCCAAATGGGGTGAATACAAGCAATCCTCTCAGAAAATTATTCTTTGAGCTATTATAATTATATTTTAACTATCTCTATAGTTAGAAGGTTTTCTATTTTTCTAATCCCAGGAGATTAAGAGTTTTGATATGAGAGCCATGTATCTGCTTATGGGGAAAGAGGCAACTATATTGACTAAATAAATAATATTTGGTAGATTGAAGTGGGAGCACAGAACTAAATGATTGATTAATGAGAGAAGGGTTGCAATTTTAGTGATTAGGAAAGGAAGGCCCAAACACTCCTGGCTTATTCTAAAACTCAGAATGCTGAGGAGTTATCACTCCATTTGCACTACAAGTTAATGTTTTTAGCTAAAACTCTGTTACCTACTTTTCTTTACACATGATATTCCTCAAGTAAAATCTATAAATATTCCCCCAGAAATGCTGCTACCAAGATTTGGTGGGGCAACTGTGCATGATCCATTATTCCCCAAGTTTTTGGAGACTTCTGACCTTGGAAGTAATTACATTCATAGAAAAGTTACATGAAAAGAAGGAAGAGAACAAATCATGATAATCTCTGGTATTTCTTCTGATTTGGAAGGGAATGAGAGACTGGGTGCTTCCCTGCAAAAGAAAGTAGAGACAGAACTGAGACTCCACTGGCAAACTCACATGAAGGCTATTAGTATTCCCATTTTGCAATTGAAGAAATTGAAGCAAATAATTAGGATCACACAAACTAGTAAAGAACTAGGTGCTATTATCATCTCCATCCCTCAGTAAAAATCTGAGATTTGATTTGAACTCAAGTGTTCCTGACCCCAGGTCTAGAACTGTATCACATTTACTGTCTTGTTGCTTCTTCATGCTCTCTCTATCATGTATACATGTAGTTTCTGTGCCTTTGTCTCAGTTTCTCCTACTTATCAATATAGATTGGTTGGACCTTTATACATGGAAAGAGTAGGCAGTTGTCTACACAGGATAATGTGTAAAGGAAAGCCAATATTCAGAAAAGTGCTTCTAGTACCTTCTATATTTAAGGAACATTGATGCTGGGTGAGAGAGATACAAATGCTTACATTTCTTCTCCTTTGGATTTTGGCATTGAAGTTTACTGTGATAACAAGATTCATCCTGGTATTTTGGATGGAAGATGGGCTCTGGAGTCAAAGATTCTTCACCCAAATCTTGAATCTGATGCTAATTCACTAATTGATCAGTAGCCAAGTCACTTAACCTGTATATGACAATTTGTTTTCTTTATAGATTAGGATGGACTCAATAGCCTGTACATTATCTTCTAGGTGTAAATCTATGATTTGAAGGGATGACCTATTAAGTCATTTTAAAAAACTTACCTTTTATCTTACAATCAATACTCTGCCTCTGAGGAGTAAAGGTTAGACAATCAGGGTTTAGTGGTTTGCAAAGGATCACACAGCTAGAAAGTATCTGAGGCCAGATTTGAACCCAGGAACTCCTAACTCTATATCTGACTCTCAGTCCACTGAGCCTCAATCCTACAACCCTTAACAAATAAACATCCATACTCAACTTGACTCCACTCTAATATTTTGCTGCCAATTTATACCACAGTGCTCAAATGTTTTATTGTGTCCATGCAATGGGTCTGGTAATATTTATATCAGAGGAGGACTAGAAGAATGGACTCAAGAAACTTTCAGCAACATCTTTATGAGACTCACTTTTGACTTTGTGTATTGATCAGTGACCATTTATTAAGGTCCAACTATGGGCTAGGATATGTGTGCACGGTGTTGATGCTACAAAGGAAAAAAAGAAGCTTTCTCTGTCCTCAAGGAGTTTATATACTATCAGGTAAAATAATTTTATTTGTTGTTGCTATTCAGTGATGTCTGATTCTTTGTGTCCCCATGTACCATACTGCCCATGGAGTTTTCTTGGCAAAGACACTACAGTGCTTTGCCATTTCCTTCTCTAGTCAATTAAGGCAAACAGAGTTTAAAAGATTTGCCCAGCATCACACAGCTAGTAAATGTTTGAGGCTAGATTGGAACTCAGATCTTCTTGACTCCAGTCCTAGTACTCTATCCACTGAGTCATCTAGTTGCCCCATAAATACATAAGTAAATTTTTAAAAATATTTTTTAATATTTTATAATGTAATATAATTTTATAATTTCTATGTAATATAAAATATATGATGATTTATAATATAGCATAATTATATATGTAAAGTAAGTGTGTGTATGTGTGTATAGAATAAAGAGTCATTGGTAAAGACCCAGATGAATAGTTATATAATGAGGAGCTATAAGAAAGTCTTGAGATTGTCTAACTCAACTCCTTCATTTTTTGGTTGTGAAAACTGAGGCTTCCTCTTTAAGCTATTTTTGGAAGTGACATACTCAATGTCTCTTAGCTGAGAAGAGGCATCACCACATTACTTCATAGCCTTTTGCTAAGATCCATTGGAGTGAGAGAACTTGCATGGTCTCCCAGGTCAGCACATTGCCCATTGCCTCCAAATGCTTCTCCTTCTGAGGATCTGATCCCATCTTGATGTTCCATCTTGATGTTAATAGGAAAAAGAAGACAATATATGTATGTTTGAAGTAGGTAGGGATGTGCCACATCAATCTCCCAACCATCTAGCAAGGTAAAGAGTATTACCACTCTGCAATCATTAAGGAAACTGAGACTGAGAGAGGTTAAAGGACTCACTTTATTTTTTAAAAATAATTCAGATTTATTTCTATTTTTAAGAAAAGTTTCATTGCCTAAACATTTAAATAAACATTATAAGGGTTATCTTTTTATTCCTTTCTAGTTGGTTCTTTTCTTCACTACCCAAAGAAGTAATCCATATCTTCTCAAGCCTCACACAACTCCAGCTACTCTCTCAATCAGGTGGGGCCCTTGCTTTTTAATTTTTTTAAAACCCTTACCTTCCATCTTGGAGGCAATACTGTGTATTGGTTCCAAGGCAGAAGAGCAGTAAGGGCTAGGCAATGGGGGTTAAGTGACTTGCCCAGGGTCACACAGCTGGGAAGTGTCTGAGGTCAGATTTTAGCCCAGGACCTCCCAACTCTAGGCCTGGCTCTCAACCCACTGAGCAACCCAGCTGCCCCCTGCTTTTTAATTTGTTGAGAAAATTGAATCCATTAGTTGTGAACTCCCTCTTGTTCCCCTGTTTTCACCAAAACCTCTTAACATCATCTCCTCCTTTCCCTCAGACTCCAAAAAAGAGATCACTTTCCTTCTTGCCATAGCCAGCTCTTCTACATATATATTTTTAAATTAAATCTTTTTTTTCAATTACACATATAAACAATTTTTGATAATTGTTTTCTGACATTTGCCAATTCAGATTCTCTCCCTCCTTCTTCCCATCCTTATTCCTCACTGTGGTAACTAGGTTGATATAGGTTATATTAGTGCTTTCATGCAATATGGGTTATGACTGAAGATGTATCACATACACCATAAAAAAACCTTATGAAGGATGGTATGTTTTGATCTGCAATTAGATTCCAACAGTTTCTTCTTTGGCTGTGGAGAGCATTTTTTTTAATATATGACCCTTTGGGTTGTCTTGGACATTGTCTTGTTAATAATAGTTTAGACCTTCACAGCTGATCATTGTACAATATTTTCGTTAATACATACATTGTTTTCCTGATACTGTGCACTGTACTTGCATAAGTTCATATAAGTCTTTCCAGGTTTTTTTTTCTCATCTCATCCTGTTTGTCTTTTCTTAAGATGCAATATTATTCCATTACATCTTGTCCAGTCATTCCTCAGTTGATGGACAACTCCTCATTTTCCAATTCTGTGCCATTGCTAAAAGAGCTTCTAAAATATTTTCGTGCAAATAGGCTCCCCCCCGCCCCCCGCCATCTCTGATCTCTTTAGTCCCAGTACTGGTATTGGTGGGTTAAAGGCTAGACATAGTTTTACAGCCCTTTAGATGTGGATCCACACTGTTCTCCAGAATGGCTTATCAGTTCATTATTCCACCAACAGTGTATTAGGGAAGAGATTTGCTTTAGATGTCATAACTAGGAAATATCAGTTGGCTGGCCCAGGCCTTATAAGGTTAGTACTTTATCCACTACACCATCCTGCCTATTATTAGTTCTGTTTTTTTTTTTAACCCTCACCTTCCATCTCAGAATCAATACGTGATTGGTTCTAAAACAGAAGAGTGGTAAGGGCTAGGCAATGGGGGTGAAGTGACTTGCCCAGGATCACACAGCTAGGAAGTATCTGAGGTCAGATTTGAACCCAGGACTTCCATCTTTAGGCCTGGCTCTCCATCCACTGAGCTACCCAGCTGCCCCCACTTCTGTTATTTTTAAAGATCTCTTGGTGCAGAACCTTTAGGCATTTTGTTCATCTAGGGAGCAACAGCATGCCATAGTCAGCAGAAATGATCTTCATCACTGCATGAAGACATGTCTTTTTAAAGGCAAGTCAACTGATACTAAACATTGCCATAGAGATTGTTATTTACAGTCAGACTCTAGCTTGCTAGGTCTGCTTACCAAATGGGTGAGTTTCCTCTGCAGTGAGGAGGCTTCCTGGAGGCAACCCCAGGGCAGGCAGACTGGCAGGAAGGCAGTCTTCTTTCTGCTGGGAGGCCTGGACCCAGGCAGAGCCTGAGGGATCAGTCACTACCAACAAAGAAGCTTCCTCCAGCATGCCTCCTCTTTCCCCAGTCCAGGAAAAGGGAAAGGAGAAAACTGGAATCTTGCTTATTTTACTTAAAAATCGAAATTTCAGAGGTTCTTTGGTCAATGGAATGATAATTCATCTTTCAGCCGGAGGCAAAGGGAAGGCAGAATTTAGATGACAGGCCTTGTTCCCAGTCTGGAAAAAATGGCCTCTTCAATAAATTCTTCTCTGGGCAATCAATTTGCAAGACAAATATGATGACTGAATTCCTAAGTAGGCTGCTTGAAAGGCATTCTCCTCAGGTTGTACTTGTAACTGGACTCTCAGTTTTACATGCTAGAAATATTAACTGGATTAACTGTGAACTGCATATATGCATTTAATGGGAGATCCTTCTGAATGCAGGCGTTGGGCTTATTAAGGAATTTAACATTGCTTTTATTTTTATTTTTCACTTTGGTAATTGTCCTGGTTATTACAAATATATATTTTAAAATAAATGTTTCAAGTTAAGAAAAAGACAATAATATAATAGCTTCCTCTCTCCCTCCCTCCCCATTCTGGCTCTTTATATTGATGGAACTGGTGTAACTTCTTGGTCATTGCCCAGAGGAGCAATCACTGAATTTTATGTGTTGTTTTCTGGCTTACAGTATACTTTTTAATACAAAGGATGTGGGGGAGGAGAAATCTATGGGAATCTAGGATGCAGGTACATGGTCCCTCTAAAGAACATGAATAGTCTTTTATGGCTAGATTATATAGTCAGGGGCTAAAGAGCAAATGCTGTCCTTTGGGCAGAAGCCTTTATCTCTTACCATTGCCCCTGGGAAAAGAACCACAAAAACAGAGAATCAACCAACAAGATTCTATGAAGAATTTAAAGGGTAATTTCAAGGGGCAGCTGGATGGCTCAGTGGATTGAGAAGCAGACCTAGAAACAAGAGGTCCTGGTTCTAATCTGATTTCAGTCCCTTCCTAGCTCTGTGACCCTGGGTCACTCACTTATCCCCCATTTGCTAGCCCTTGCTGCTCTTCTGCCTTGGAACCAATTCACAGTATTCATTCTAAGCTGGAAGGTAAAGGTAGTTTTTTTTAAGGTATTTCAGAAGTTATTGGCATCTCCTGTTTTTCCAAGATTCTTCTCAGATCAGTGGAATTGATTCTCCTGCTTTCTTCCAACAATGCCACCTTGCTGTTGATGTCTATTGATAATAGAGATTGAGGAGTTAAGAATGATCCTTAGGTTGAGAGGCTAGGTGGCTAGGGAGATGTTAGTATCCTCTATAGTAATAAGGGAGTTAATAAGAGGGGAAGCTTCAGAGAAATGATATGAGTTCAATTTTAGACATGTTGAATTTAAGACATCTCTGGTGGATCCAATTTAAGATGTTCAGAAGACAGCTGGAGATATGAGGTTGGAAGTCAAAAGAGAGTTTCAGGCTAGACAAATACATAGGAAAATCAGCATAACAATGGTACTTGAATCCTTGGAAACTGATGATATAATCAAGAAAAACATTATAGGCAGAGCAGAAAAGGGGGCCAAGATTAGTGCCCTGAGGGAGTCTCTATAATACTTTTTTTCCTAGATAAATCCTTTCAAATATTTGAATATGGCTCTCATCTTCCCCTCTCCACTGCCTTAACTTTTCCTTTCCTAGACAAGTTCCTCTCATTCCTTCAACTCGTCCTCATGTGATTCGGCCATGAAACCCTCTGTCATTCTGGTTTTCTTCCACAGACTCTTCAATTCATGAATGACTGAATAAATAATAATAATAATAATAATAATAAAATGAATAAAAATATATTCATGAATGAAATTGAATGAATAAATAAAGTTATTAATGAATGAACTAAGTATTTATCATTAAATTATTTATTTATATCCTTCCTCAAATGTGGAACCGTAAAGGAAACATAATACTGAAGATATAAAGTATGACCAGGGCACATACAGAGAACTATCAAGTCTCTAGTAATAGACTATATCATCCAAAGGCCTAGCTTAATCTAGTAAATTAAGAGTCTCAATATTAGATAACTGGCTACAAGTTAATGAACTTTTTCAGCTATAGAATCTCTAGAAAACCTCTAAAGGGGCTGCAATCCATAGTAATGGAGAATGTAGTGACATAATTGTCATTAGTATTGCAAAGATGAGTTGATGAAGGATATCAGTGCAAGTTCTGATAGGTTTTAGAGCAATGGGCAACAGAATTCAGGGAGGGGCCCCTACTGAAGGGCAAGAATGTACAATCTTGCTTTGGAGGTGGGAAAGGGGACTCCATCATGTATCAAGATCCTTATAATTATCCACAAGACTTGAAAAGAATGGGAAGATTTATGAATTGACAGTTCTGTTGCTTATAATTCATTGGTTTAAGAGGGGTCAAGATTTTCTTAACATATATTTTGAATAATGAATAACAATTATACATGGCATGTTGCAATCTGCAAAGTCTTATTTGAGCCTCATAACATATTGAAGAAACTAGTATACTTTTTTTACTAATTATAAAACTAAGATTCAGAGGGAGCAAGTGACTTGGCCAATACAAAATGGAATAGAGATGAGATTTAGAGCAAATTCTTTCCTGACTTCAGTTGTGATCTTCTTCCTATTTTTTGATGAATGCATCCATTGGGGCATGGGCAAGATTAATTTTGATTTTTACCTTTAAACTGAGTAGGTAGAATCCGAGAGAGAGAGAGAGAGAGAGAGAGAGAGAGAGAGAGAGAGAGAGAGAGAGAGTGTGTGTGTGATTCGAAACTCTAAAAGAGAACTCTATAACTCAAATAGCTCTATATTGGTCAAAGGTACAGGCCTGAAACTCTCCCCATCACTCACTTTTTTGGCTTAAGGAACTGAAAGCCTGGATATTAAAATTCAAATAGAGTTTCTGAGTGGGAATGATGAGTTAAGTCATTATCAGTCACTAATATCCAGGCTTTAATTATTTTGTGAAATTAGCTTTACTCATCCTGTTGGGTCCCTAGAATGAAACTCTATGCATAAAGTCAGAAGAAAAAAGAAAGATAGTAGGACATAGTTGATAAGGCAGTGAACTTTTTGAATCAGAAGATATGAGTTCAAATCCTAGCTCAGACACTTAATAGATATGTATGTAGGACTAATCACTTAAAATTTATGGACCTCAACTTTCCAATATATAATATTATATTTATATATTTTATAAATTTCCAATATATAAAATTAAATATCATAATATAACATGCAAATATTACATTATATAAATTATATACAAATATATGATTAATAAATATAAATATTATATATTTCCAATGTGTAAAATTAAGACAATGGACTTGATGGCCTTTAAGAGCCCTTTCTAACTGTAAACAAATGATCTTTTTATAAACACTTGCCTTCTGTCTTAATGTCAATTTTAAGACAGAAGAATGGCAAGGGTTAGGCAATTAGGGTTAATTGTCTTGCCCAGGGTCATAAAACTGGTAAGTATCTGAGATCAGATTTGACTTCAAGCCCCCCTGATTCCAGGCCTGGCACTCTATTCATTGTTCTACTTACCTGCCTCAATCTATGATTTTTTTAGGTCTGTAAAGGAGGGTGCAGGGGGAAAGAGGGATGATACTCAACACACGGCCACCCTACTTTATAATTATAAGAGTTCTTGGGCATCCAGAGTCTTAAGCAGATTTAGCTTCAGGAAACCTATTCTCTAATTGTTCCAGTAGTAACAGGATCAGGATATATCTTAACAAGACAGGTTTTTGTTAATCTGCCATTTTGGTGAACCTATGGTACATGTGCTGGAGGGGGGCTGCTCTACTCCCCCTCTTCACCACACCTAAGGACATTTTTTCACTTTGCCTGCCCCTATACCCAACAGCCCAATGGGAACACTCCTTCCCTCCCCTGTCTGGGTTAAGAGGGTGTCTCACATGCAGGATGAGGGAGCAGTTTGGGCACTCAGCCTCTAAAGAATTTGCCATCCTTTGCAAGGGGGGGAAGAGAGAGAGAGAGAGAGAGAGAGAGAGAGAGAGAGAGAGAGAGAGAGAGAGAGAGAGAGAGAGAGAGAGAGAGAGAGAGAGAGAGAGAGAGAGAAGAGAGAGGGAGGGATCATGAATCATGGAATCATGGGGAAATATCCTAAATAAAAAAAGGAAAAAAATAAAAGGTTCACTATCACTGGTAGGGAAAACCTGAACAAGGAAACTTCTTACCAATGCAGTTTGGCACTTGCTTCAAGACTTGTAGAAAGCTGCTTGAGCAGTGAGCAGGTAAATGATTCTGCCAGTGTTTCAGAGGCAAGTCTTCATTCTAACCTTGGTCTTCCTATTTTGAGGCAGCCTCTTTATTCACAATGCTCAGCAGGGTATGCTGCTGTAACATGCTAAATTTGTAAAAATTAAAAAAAAAAGTCAGAATCAAGGATGCTGAGAGAAGGAAAGAATCTCAGGGAACGACCCATATCTAAACACAAGCCCCGCCGCAACAAACCTCATGTGACCATCTAGTTTCCACTGTATTGAAAGCCCTCCAAGGAAGGGGAACTCATGACATGCCAAACCAGCCTATCCCACTTTGGGATTGTTCTTATTGTTTGGAAGTTTCCCTTTATATGAAGCCTACAATTGTACTTCTGCTACTTCCATCATAGCTCATGTTTTCATCGTCTGAGGATAAACAGAACAAATCCAACTCTTCTTCTGCCTGACACACCTTGAAATACTTGATGACAGCTAGCACTCTGCACCTTCCCTTCTGGAAGTCTTCTTTTCTCTAGGCTTACAAAATCCCCGTTTCATAATAATAGGATAATATAGTTCCAGTCAGAAGGAAGCTTAGAGGTCCTTTTAGATTCCTGGCTTTGAAAAAAAAATTCAGAAACTTAGACCTATAGAGATTAAGGGCAGCTAGGAGGCACAATGGATAGAGGGCTCAGCCTTGAGTCAGGAAGACCTTAGTTCAAATGTGGCTCCAACACTTATTAGGTCTGTGATCCTAGGCATTTCACACAAGCCTATTTGCCTCAGTTTTCTCCTCTGTAAAATGACCTGAAGAAGGAAATGGCAAACCACTCTGCTATCTTTGCTAAGAAAACCCCAGTGGGGCCACAAAAAGTCAAATGCAACTAAACAAAAACAAGGATAAAAGAATTGCCCAAAGTCATAGAAGTACCAAGCAGCAAAGTTTGTTCTTTGATATCAAATTTTATTCTCTTTCTATCATCCCTGAATGCTTCTTTTTTGAGACTATGGTTGAGATGATGATGATGATGATAGAGAGAATAATAACATTAACAAGTTTAACACTAATAATAAAAAAACAATATTTATATCATGCTTACTATATCTCAGGCACTGTGCTAAATGCTTTACAATTGTTGTCTCATCTGATGGGATTAATATATCATTCTATACTCCCAGACTGTAGATAGGTGACATCCTGCTTCCTGGACTAAGATTAACAAGTCAGAAAAAGTATTTTTGAGTTAATTGCCGGTTAAGTGCAAGGACTCTTTCCTTTGTGTTTCTGGCAGTCTTCCCTACTCCATTTAGTGGCAGGACTGCTTGAGGGGGAGTTAGAGATTTAGGTTCCCCTTTGGCTCAGGGTACCATCTACAATAACATCTTTATTCCTTCTTTGTACCCAGAGGAAAACAAATTGCGAAAGGCTCCAAATGGCTGGACCAAGTCTGTTGGCTTGGTTGGTGTGTGATGAAATTGTAACCTCTGTCCTAAGAATATATTGCCTGCTGGCTCCCAGGAGCACCCTATCCCAGTGATTGCTTCAGTGTAGCAGACATTTTCTAAACTATATAGGACATTTTAGCTCTGCATTCACCTCAGGGACTGCAGATGGCTACTGCCACTGTTGATTTAATGAAATGCATTTCTGCAGTGTTAGAGAGAATTTCTAAGTAGTTAGCATCCTTCCCATCCCTGCCACACCCAGCACAGAATTTCTAGAAAAAAAAAGGTGATAGGAAGAAACACAATGATTTTTTTAAATTCAGATCAATCACAACTTACTAAACTAAATTTGATATTAACCTGGACAAAATTTGAATTTAATTATTTCATGGAATCAAGACATTTCAATAGAGAATGCACTGGCTCCTGAAAAACAGCTCTATGTTCAGATTTCATCTCTGTTGGAACTGATCACCCTAGGAAAATAACAATTATCACCTCTAGTGATTGTGTGATCCTCTCTCACCCTCCACTGAAATGGACTGAATGAAAAAATTGCTTCTGACATGCCCATGGCTCATTCATTCCTTTATTCCTTTGCTTACTTCCTTGGCTTCATGGAGAAAAAGAATGTGAATAAAAGTGACAAATCTTAGATTTTCAGGGTTTGAAGGAACTCCAGAACCCAAAATATCAGAGCTTAGGGGAAACTAAGAACCTTGAAGATAGGAGAAATCTTAGGCAGAAAATATCAGAACCTTGTATAAATATTGGCTCTGCACTAGTGCATAGGTTTAAATGTGAGCTCTGCCACTTGGGAAATGTGTATCATTGGTCAAGTGACTTAAAATCTTTTTGCATCAGTGTTCTCTTCTATTAAACAATGAAGTTGAACTTGATGTCTTAAGATGGCCCATCCAACTCTAAGTCAATGATTCTATGACCTTAGAACATAGAATGTTGAGCTCAGAGGGACTTTAGGACATAGAAATGCAGATCTGGAAGAGTATTTAGAAAACAGAATGACAGTGCTGGAAGGAACCTTAGAGTATATAATGTGAGAGCTAGAAGAGCCCATAGGATGAAGAACATGGAATGTAAATGAGAAAGGACTTCAGAGATCACCTACTCTATTCTAATGTGATTATTCACTGGAATTTGGGGCATCATGATGCATTTTTGTGAAATTCACCATAAAACTAGGGCAGCATTAGTTTTAACAATGACATCACCACAAATATAATTTTTGCTCAACTCAGTGTCCCCTTTTAGCATTTTTGTAAATTCATCTGCCAGATTCACTATTTTTTTTTTATCTTTTAGGGAATAAAATGATGTTGAAGGTTCGGTAACAGAACTTGTTTCTTCTGAAATGGACAGGTAGGTTACCCATTCTCCCTTTCTCTTCATACTTGTCATCATTATAAAGCCTTCTAATGTTTACATGAATTATTTTTCTTCCTTCCTTCCTTCCTTCCTTCCTTCCTTCCTTCTTCCTTCCTTCCTTCCTTCCTTCCTTCCTTCCTTCCTTCCTTCCTTCCTTCCTTCCTTCCTTCCTTCCTTCCTTCCTCCTTCCTTCTTCTTCTTCTTTCTTCCTTTCTTTCTTTCTTTCTTTCTTTCTTTTCTTCTTTCTTTCTTTCTTTCTTTCTTTCTTTCTTTCTTTCTTTCTTTCTTTCTTTCTTCTTTTCTTTCTTTCTTTCTTTTCTTTCTTTCTTTCTTTCTTTCTTTCTTTCTTTTCTTTCTTTCTTTCCTTCCTTCCTTTCTTTCTTTCTTTCTTCTTTCTTTCTTTCTTTCTTTCTTTCTTTCTTCTTTCTTTCTTTCTTTCTTTCTTTCCTTCCTTCTTTCCTTCCTTCTTTCGCTTCTTTCCTTCCTTCTTTCCTTCTTTCCTTCCTTCTTTCCTTCTTTCCTTCCTTCTTTCTTTCTTTCCTTCCTTCTTCCTTTCCTTCTTTCCTTCCTTCTTTCCTTCCTTCTTCTTTCTTTCCTCCTTTCCTCCTTTCCCTCCTTTCCTCCTTTCCTCCTTTCTTTCTTCTTTCTTTCTTTCTTTCTTTCTTTCTTTCTTCTTTCTTTCTTTCTTCTTTCTTTCTTTCTTTCTTTCTTTCTTTCTTTCTTTCTTTCTTTCTTTCTTTCTTCTTTCTTTCTTTTCTTTCTTTCTTTCTTTCTTTCTTCTTTCTTTCTTCCCTCCCTTCCATCTTGGAGTCAATATTGTGTATTGGCTCCAAGGCAGAGGAGTGGTAAGGGCTAAGCAATAGGGTCAAGTGACTTGTCCAGGGTCACACAACTGGAAGTGTCTAAGGCCAGATTTGAACCTAGGACCTCCCATCTCTAGGCCTGACTCTCAATCCACTGAGCTACCCAGCCTCCACCATGAATTACTTTTCTATGTTTTGTTTTCTTGTCCAGAGAGAGTTTCCAATTTTCTTCCATTCCCTCTTCAACCTCCTATATCTAGTACCCCCATTTTAATGAATATAGATTTAGGTTGTTTTCTGAATTATCTTTGTAGTCCTGGACAAGTGATTTGACCCCCTTTAAATCTCAATTTTTACTCCATAAAATAAGCATTATCAGTATTTCTTACATCTCTTTGGCAGAAGGGACTTTGGGGGGGGGGTAGAGGAGGAAGGAATGAATATTTTTTTCTTTTAGATGTTAATTATATTGTTTTAAAATGTTAATTCTATTCATCGATGCCAGTCAAGTTATTTCTTTTTTTTAAACCCTTATATATATACTGTATATTATATATATGTATATGTATATGTATATGTATATATATGTATATGTATGTATATATATATACTGTGTATTGGCTCCAAGGCAGAAGAGTGGTAAGGGCTAG
The DNA here is from genome assembly GCF_027887165.1 of Monodelphis domestica. NCBI lineage: Eukaryota > Metazoa > Chordata > Mammalia > Didelphimorphia > Didelphidae > Monodelphis > Monodelphis domestica. The sequence goes on along the minus strand of NC_077227.1, from coordinate 741,760,742 downwards.
GCAATGGGGGTCAAGTGACTTGCCCAGGTTCACACAGCTGGGAAGTGGCTGAAGCCGGATTCGAACCTAGGACCTCCCACCTCTAGGCTTGGCTCTCAATCCACTGAGCTACCCAGCCGCTCAATCCACTGAGCAGGATTTACAGTGATTCAGAGCAAAAGTTTCCCCAATAATCTGGACACACTCTATAGGCATCTGATTTTCAGAAAAGTTATTCTACTGGAGATCTATTACACCATATGTCCTTTCCTTTGTCTCTTCAGGTTTGGCAAACACCATGCATGGTTATCAGGAAATTCCCATAACTGACCCTTCCATTAACTTTGAGTCAGTCTTTTTTCTGCAGCTACCTATAGAGTGTGATAAGAAATGAAAAAGGAATGTTTGCCTTCAATGCCTCTGTTACCTACTTCCATAATACCACCTTCTTGGGCTTGATGATTGAAATTATGAGGGAACTAAAGGGGAAGTTATGGCAGAGGGAAGAAGGGGAGGGAAATGACCTGCAAAAGGTCATTGTGAATCAATTCTTGCTAGGCACAAAATACAATCCAGATTTCTTAGCCTTACAGTAAGCGACAATCTGGTACTCTTGGCCACATTGCCACCCTTGGTTCACATTGCTCCCTTACAGAAATGCACTCTAGTCTCGTGGAAAGCACTGAATTTTCCAACAAACTCTAGTCAGACTTGTTAGGTTACAAAGCACTTTTTAAGGCATTCACAAAAGGTATAAAATGACAGAATGTTGTGGGATAATTCATGTTTATTTAAAAACACAAATGGGAAGCCATACAAAATAAACTAGTTCCCAGGAACAAAAAAAAAGGCCTTACCCAATTCAAGAGCCAACAAATTTTAAAGGTCAGTAATAAAAATTGCTCAGTGCTCAAGAGAACCAGGAGGAAGGAATCCTTTAGCCTAAGAAGTGCTAGATCTGGAGTCAAGAAGACTTCACTTCAAATCCTCTCTTTTTCTCACTTACTAGCTCACTTGTTTCCTATTTATCCCATATATAGCTTCTTTGTATCTATTTGTTTGCTTGTCATCTCCCCCATTAAGTAAGCTCCCTGAGGACAAGGACTAGTTTTTTTTTTACCTTTTTTTACATCACCAACAATTAGCACAATGCCTGGAACATATAGGCATAAAATAAATGTTTATTCGCCTCTGGGCCTCAGTTAACCTTTCTGCGAAATGGTAAAAATGATTCCTCTAAACCCTCCTTCACAGAGTAGTTCTGAGACTCAAATGTAAACAACTTGGACAGCTAGGTGGTTCAATAGATAGAAAGCCAGGCCTAGACATGGGAGGTTGACCTTGGATCATTCTTAGCTCTGTTACCCTGGGCAAGTCACTTAACCCCAATGCCTAGCCTTTACACTTTTCTGCCTTGAAATAAATACTTAGTATTGATTCTAAGATGGAAGGTAATTTTTTAATGTTAATGTGCAGAAAATAGTTATAAAACTATCAGTTATTAATATTGCTAATAAAGATTCTCATCACATACTTTACCACAATCATTTTGCTTCTCTTCACCATGTCTTTTCTTTTTTCTTTCCCTCTCTGCTCCATGCTTTTGAGAAATTGTGAGTAAACAAATACCTCATGCCATATACAAGATAAATAACAAATGGACACATGACTTAGAAAGAAAAGACAACACTATAAGCAAATTAGGAGAGAAACGGAGAAATTCCTTTTTAGATCTATGAATAGAAGAGCTAAATGATTTAGAAAAGAGAGAATCATAGGAGGTAAATTCGATAATCTTGATTTTATAAAATTTAAATGTTCTGTATAAAACAATCTAATTAATTAGATAGGAAACAGGTAAATGGAAAATATTTGCAATATGTTTCTCTGATAAAAATTTGATTAGTAAGATTTATAAGGGATTAATTCTAATTTGTAAGAGTAAGCACTATTTTGCAATAGGTCAAAGGATATGAATAGTGTAAGGAGTAGAAATGAGAGGGGTTTTTATAAAAGGTTGGACCAGATTATTTAAGAATAGGGTCACCAGGTATTTAATTAATTCCAAAGAGATTTATTTTAACAATTTATTTATAAAATATAGAAAGATTGAAAGTAAAATCAGAGAGAAAATAGGGTAAGATATCTAGCCTATACACCAAGTATTTTGCTCTGACCCCTGGCTCAATCCAGGCAGGGCTAATTAGTCCTTAGCAGAGGCACCTCAGCCTTGATCTGGGGATGCAAGGAGCCTCTCTCAAGAGGAGAGATCTCTCCTGAGGTTAATCCCTTCAGAAATCCAAGGAAAGGGAGTCAGCCTTTCACTCACCCCTTGTGGTAGTTGTAAGGAAAGTAAAAGCAGTCCAAGATCCTCAGTCAGAGCTCCTCCAAAGTCAAGTTGAAGACAAAATCCCCAAGAGAGATATCACAGGAAGTTCTTGGCATTTTAAAAGATCATTTCTTTTCATCACTTCCTATAACTTTCTTCCATTTTACGTGCCCCATTTACAGCTAAAGCTTTGCTTAGAACTGCACAAGGGACAGTCAATCGATTCTGATTCATTACCCACAATTGCACACATGGGTCACAGACCTCCCCCACTCAAGTGTAAGTGGGGTGTTAATGCTTTTGGGGATTAAATCTAAAAATGGGCAGTAGAGAGTTAATTTAATCTTCACAATAGGCAGTTTTCAAAGGAAGAAATCTAAGTTATTTATGTCACTAAATGTAGGTCACTAGTAATTATAGAAATACAAATCAATTCTGAGGTTCCACTTCACTCTTATCATAATGGTAATGATGACAAAAGAGGAAAATGACAAATGTTAGAGTGGTTGCAAGAAAACTGGCAAACAAGTGCATTATTGGTGGAACTGTGAATTGGGACAGCCATTCTAGAGAGCAATTGGAAGTATAATCCCTAAATGAATAAATGGTGCATATCCTTGAACCCTGCAATACCAACATACCCCAAAGAGATCAAATAAAGGTGAAAAAAAGACAAATACACCTACACATGCATACATGTATATACTTTCTGTCTTAATGTCAATATATACATACAAATATACACACATGCAAATGTATCTATACTGCTTTTTTTCAAAGTAGCCCCAAACTAGAAAGTAAGAGGACATTCTCCAAAGGAGCATGGCTAAACAAATTTTAGCCTTTAAATATAATGTAATATTATTGTGTTATAAGTAATCATGAAAGGGACAGCTTCAGAGGAAACTGGGAAGATCTCTCTGAATTGATGCAGAATATTGTGAACAGACTTAGGAAAACATTTTATTCAATGATAACACCATTATAGAGAAAAAGAACTTTGAAAGACTTTGGAACTCTCATGAGTATAATGATAAAGTATGTGTCCAGAAAACTGAAGATAAAACATGCTCATCCCTTCCTTCTAGAGAGGTGAAAGATTTAAAAAAGAATGAGGCATGCATTTTTTGCACATGGCCGATATAAATATTTTGCTGGACTAGGCATGTTTTTACAAGGTTCATTTATCTTTTTTTCTCCAAAAATGTTTAATTGAGGAAAGCAAAGGAAAGGAGAAGCAATGAAAGTAAAGAAAAAAGGAAGAAAATAAATGAAAGAATGCAGGGAAGGAGGGAAGAGGGGTGGGGAAGGAGGATGGAGGGAAAGAAATAAGGAAGGGAAGAAGGCAGGGAGAGAAGGAAGGAAAAGCAGAGTTTTGGGGTAGAGAAGAATGATCAGCTACTGAGAGAGGGTTTGTTATATCAAACTGCCTGTAGGGTCTGGGTCTGGGCATGATAGCTGAAGCAGCATTTCAGTGGCATTGTCCTCTCCTTTCCATTAGGAGGCAGAGTGGGTCAGTGAAAAGACTGTTAAATGCGCAGTCTGAATCTTGTTCTGCCACTTATTTATTTCTTGTATTATCATGGATAAGTTACCTGAATGGGGCTTTATTTCCTTTCTCAGTAAAATGAGCTAGTTGGACTCACTGACCTCTAAGTTTCCATTCATTTTATATCCATATGTTAAGAAATGATTGCCCATGGCTAAATTCTTCTGTAAAACTCGCCTGGATTATCTTCTTCCAGACACATCCTGTTAATTTCCAGTCACTTCGGGCAGACAGTAGAGTATGGCAGAAGGCTCACTGGATTTGGACCAGACAATTTATGGGACCCGTGCACATCTGAGTTCTGCTCACCATCTCTGACTTTGAACCCATTTCTCTCTCTAGGTTTCTTTTTCCTGCTCTTTTAGGTGAGGAGGTTGGACAGGATCAGTTCTAGTTCTTAGTTGTCTAAGGCTAGGAGAATGGGAGATCATGTAAGAGATAGAAATGTAGGTATGATAAAGAGAGCCAGGGTCTGCAGAGGGGCCACAGTTGAGCCAAGAATTAAAAATAGGATCCTCTTCCTAGAGACAAGATCACCTCTTCTCAGCTGCAAATGCCACCCAGGGGTGCATGGTGGCTGGTGGCATCATTAGAATAAAAAATGATAATATATCTGCTCTCCTCCTATCCAAGAGATAAACTGAGACCACTGAGAAAGTATCCCTGGATTCCTGAGAAGCAGAGAAAGGAGAGCAGAACCCAGAAGTTTTCTTAACCACATAACCTAAATCTAGAGTCTGCCCATGCCCCTGTGGGGGGAAATTTTATCAAGCTGTCTCCATGGCCAAACAGAGGTTATCTTTTCCTTCTGAGGCGAAAAGTTAAAAGGTAATTGGCAGGCTTGCACAGCGCTGACTAAGGCTAGTCACTGAGGTTTCTCTCAAAACCCAATAAAAATCATTTTCGTGTATTTCTTTCCCTCATCCTTCACGGGGGTGTATTTCATCACCTCTGCTGTGTCATTGCTCTGCAGGTACTCCTTTGTTCATCCAGCCCTACTGAGGCTCCCTGAAAGGCCGGGGAAAACTCTGGGTTCGGAGTAGAGTGGACTCTTGGGGATAGGGGTGTCTGTAATGAGAAAGAGAGTTGGGGGCCAAAAAAAAGACGAGAGAAGGCAGAGAGAATGAATCATAAGTAGGTAGAGAAGGTGGGAGAAGACGGTAGAAGAGGTCAAAGAGAGCTTGAACGGGAAGAAAGGAGAGGAAAGAATTAGAACTGGAGGAAAAGAGAAGGGACGTTAGGACGGAGCTCTCGGGGGCGTTGTTCAGAGAGAGCAGGTGTCAGATGGGCCGCTTCTGGTGCTGCGGCGGCGGCGGATGCTTCTGCCATAGGAATGTATGACTCAGCACCGGCCTACTGCAGTTCTGCTGGGGCGGGGGAGGAGACCTTCCACTGCAGAGAAGGCACCGAGCTCAGCCCCGCCCCGCCCCGCCCTGTTCTGCTCTGTCTTGTTCTGCACTCTTTCCCTCACTTTGCCATTAAGCCCAATTCAGTCCCTGGTCCTTACATTCCCCCAGGAGTCACCACCTCCGTCTAACTCCCCAGCCCAGCTAGTTCCTAGGGAGTCCTCTGGGAGCTGACAGGAGCATCTCTGGAAGATGTTGCTCGCAGTAAGAGGCTCCAAGCTTAGTTTAACCAGCTCCCCACTGCACAACCCCATCATAGAATCACTGAGGAGAGCTCCTCCAAACTCCACCAGTCTCAGGCGCAGAGAATGGAGCGAGGAGAGGGCTCTTCTCTCTCTCGGCCTAGATTTCGGGGCCCAAGAATCTCAGGAACGTAAAGAGCCGACCTAGTCAAGTACTTCATGCAGGATTCCTCACCCACCCCCTTTCCCTTTCCTTCCCTGATTCTAGTCTGTTCTTTCCTTCCCCCTCCTCTTTCTCTCTTACCCCCCTCCTTTCTTCTGCCCTTCTACTACCACTCCTAGCTCTTTCTGTGTGTGCGTGCTCACTTCTCTTAGCTTTCCTGATTTACTCTCCTTTCTCCTCTTTCTCTCCCTTCAGCCTCATCCCTTCTCTCAAAATCGCAGACTTGCAAGGCACCCTAGAGACTCAGTCTAGGAGCGCTAACCCTTTGGTCGTCTGGTAAAGCTCGGGGCTTCTCAGAATAATGTGTTTGAAAATTCATAATAGAAGGAAATACAAACTTCAGTTAAGGGTTTATTAAAAAAGAAAGACGGAAAATCCATCCCTCCATCCATGCTTCGGGATTCCTTGAAATCTGCACGCAGATCCCTAGATCCCAGGATAAGGAACTCCGATCTGTCAGAACAAGAATCTGCCACTTCTTTCTCCCTCTTTTTCCTCTTCTTATTTCTTCTGCTCCCCTTCTTGCTTCTCTACTCTCCCCAAATCCCCCCATTCACGTCCCTCCTTTCTCTCCACTCTGCCCCCCCTCCCTCTAGATCTAGTTCCCTCCCACCTTTCCAGTCCTTCCTCGCTTCCTTTAAAAGTTGCTGCAGGGTTGAACTTTTGCCAGCAGGCCAGATTGCGGTCTCCACAGCCCAAGTAGAGACAAGCGGGACCGCTCCCTTCTTGGAGATGGGGAAGGGGGAGTTCAACTCGCTCAAATGTAGGGCCGGCGCGACCCAATCTTTTCCCTAACTCTTTCCCTCCAAGTGCTCCCCCTCCCCCCAAATTGATCATTAAACAACTCCAAAAGCACCCCACCGATCTCCTTACTCCTGGCTAAATTATGGTGGAGTCTCTAAAATTAGATCCTGTCTCACTTATCCCTCCCCCAACCTTTGCAGTTCGCTATTTTACCGACAGGAGACGTTGTAACAAAAGGTAAAGTGATTCTGGGCTTTTGCTTTCTTAGAGAAGTCTAGTTTCCTGCTTCTTAGACCTGAATATCCCTTGTCTGTCAGTCTCTTTTATCCCGAGACATCTTTGCTGGGACAGAGGAAACTGAGTCAGAAATGCTGTGGAGGCTGCCCGAACTAGCTCAAGAGAGCCTTTTGTTAAATGTGCAGTACGAACATTTACATCTTAGAAATGGGCAATCAAGTTGGTCTTGATTTGTAATTTTTTTTGATTGCTTAGATTCAAAAAAATGATAGAGAAAATGTTGTTAAATCATTAAGAGCTCACCCACGTGGGGACTTCTGGGCACTACGGGCTGGACTAGGGGAAAGTAGGGGCATTTATTTATGCCTTATCCCTTTTTCCATTTTGTTTCTGGAAGCTTAGGGAGCACAGCTGGCTTGCCAATCTGACCTGCCATTAATAGAACCCTTTCCTCTCCCCCTTCTCCACAAGGACACCTGCCATTTTCCTAGCTGTATCTGGTAACAATGATTAGCTGCACCTTTAATTGGTCATTATATGGTCTCCTTGGGAACAGACACTTCCTCTTTCATAGGACTGAAATCTGAAGCTTAGGAGGGCTTTAACTGTCTCCTGGTTTCAAACCCCGCCCCCGTTTTGCTATCAGGAAGCTGATTTGAAGGAATTCACAGATTTTGAGCTAGAAGACATTTTAGACATGCCCTATTTCAAATTCCCATTTTGCAGATGAAGAAATTAAATCAACTGAAGCAAAGTTTCTTTATACAAATTATAAGTAGCAGCGCTGGGCTTTGAACTCAGTGCTTGGACTCCAAATTCAAGACTCTTTCCAGGGTATTTATAACACTGTCTCCCTTACTCAGGTTTCTAAACCTTTGTCCATTCCACCAACAGCATTTCTCTTTTATTCCTTTTGCCCACTCTCCAGTCTTTCTCACACAGAGAATGTATTAGTTTTCTATGTCTTATCTCCTGGTCTAGAAAATATTTTCAATTTCCTTCTTTCAAATTATACCTCTGATTCACCTACCCCCAGGTTACTTTTTAGCAAAGAGATTTTCTCTATTTCAGTGTTGACTAGAGAAGCCACTTCTGTCCTCTAAGTAAGTCTATGTATCCTACTCTGGAAAATGAGAGAGTTGAGATGATCTTTAAAATTCTTTCCAGCTCTGATTTTATGAAAGAGCAGTCCATCTCCTGCCTAGAATGAGTTAACTACAGTTTTTTCTTCTGCTGTTCTGTCTCCGAGCTGGGAGCCCAATGAAAAAATGGGTAGGAGCTAATGTCTGTTCATGACAAAGCATAATCCTGCGGCAAGGGCTGCTCTCCAGGAGACAGAGCTTGGGCCCCTGGCGAGACAGAAGGATGAGGTAATGTTGCTGGAGGGAATAAGGAAGAGAGCCTGTAACCTTTGAAAGTTAAGAACTGGATTCCTCAGATCTCTAGAGGGAACACCTCTAGCCTGACATGGAGGAATGCCAGAGGATGCCTACCTTCCCCAGCTTGGGACTCTGACAAATGTCCTGATCAGGTGAGGAAACAGAGTAGGCTTAAATATGACTTTCAAGGCAAGAAAGCTCAAATGTGTCTTGTAAGGCTTGGAATCCCAAATAGGTGGGGTATGACTGAGATCAGGGCCAGGACATTCAGGTTACCCAGGGCCTTCAAATATCTCTTCCAAAGAGACCTGAAAAAGAACTGAAAAATTCTCCACATTCAAGACCTCCCCTAAATCATGAAAACACCAATTAAATTTCATTCACCAAATGTGTATTAAACATCTACTATGTTGAAATGACAGTGCTAGTCTTTAGGGGGACAAAGACAAAAAATAGTCAATCCTCAATAAGAGTTTATATTCTAAAGAGAATTCATAGATAGGTGCTAAGAGTTTAATTGTATCCTCAGAGGATTTATGGAATTGCAAAATCTCTTGGCTGCTAGGACCTTAAGAATCTGTGTATCCAAATTTCTCATTTCACCAGTGAAGACACTGAAAGCCTTGTCAGGTAATGTGAATGGAGAAAGGGCATGCCATCCAATGGCAGAGGTATGTGGCATTTAAAAGAGTGTGAGTCTTAAACTGTAAGAATTAAAAGAGTTGAAGATATAAATTGTGATAGATATAAGAGTGGGTGAGTAAATTTGTGACCACAGAAAATATGTTTTCACTACAGGTGCTAGTTTTAAAATCAAATATAAGGTGCTCACCAGGGAAATATTCCCAATTATGAAATATATCCAAGTTAACTTGGTTTTATAGAGAATTTAATTAATAATACAATGAGGAATTAAAGAGAGAGAGAAAGAGTAAGAAAGGAATAAGTTTGAAAGACTTTAAGTCAACATGGCCTAGACCTGAGTCTTTAGAGAGAGATCAGTCAGTCCTTAATCACTCACCACAAGATCTGTCTAAGCAAGAATATAGATACCAGTTCAGCCAGCCATCCTTCTCCAGAGAGAGATTCTTCTGACTGTCCTCAAGAGACTGTCCCAAGAGCCTGTTTCCAGAGCTCTCTCCCAACAGCCTCCTTAGAGCCTGTTTTCTCAGAGCCTCTTTAGAGCACTCTCCTTCTAACAGCCTCCTTAGAGACTGTTTTTTCAACAGACTGTCCTTTTCTTATATAGGGGGTTTTCTCCTATGTCACCTCCCCTAAGTTCTTCCATATACCAATCACAGTAGAAGTTTTCCAAAGGACAGCCCATTCTGAATTCACACCTGAGTAGACTAATCCTTTTAGTAATCCACACCTGAGTAGGCTAGAATCTCTGTGTAAGTTTTTTCCTCTTTGCTCCTTGTAAGTTCACAAGTTGCCTGACCTTTATAGGTACTTAGCATCCCTTTGTATTAATTCTAAAAATAGGCATGGCTTAAGTATGGCTTTAAGTATTTTTCATTGTTCAGAAAAGACTTTTTTCCCCTAAAGCAGACTTAAGTATGGGTGGAGTAGAGGTCTTCACATTTTTGATCTAAGTAGAGTTCTCACTGTCCAAGTAGGGAATGGTCCCAATAGGGAATTGCCCCAATGAAAAATTCCCCAACATTCACAAGTCTGAGAAATTTCAAGATTCACAGGTACGTGGTACAAAGCTGCTTGCAAAGACTGAGTCCTCTTTTAAAGAAAAGTAGGATAGAGTCCTAGACTTGGACTCAGAACACTTGGAACCCTTTGGTCACTAGATATGTGATCCTAGTGCCTTGGCAGCTTCCATTTGCTATCTGTAAAATCATGAATTTATTAATAATGATCTTTAGAGTGCCAGCCAACTCTAATAAGTTGTGATTCTGTGAAAGGGCAGAGTGTACAGTAAAGGGAAAATTTTTGGATTTGGAGTGTAGTTCTCATCTAAGCTCTATTATGTGGAACCTTAGGCAGATCATTATCCAGGGACTCTCTCCTTGTTGTTTAAAAATTAGAGGGGTGAATGTTTAATTCCTAAGGTCTGTAACAATTTAAACATTTTGTTACTCCATAAATTCCTTTGGTGGGATAAGAATGAGGGTATTTCCAACTTTCCATGTATTTCATGTAGAATATAAACTCTGAGGACAGGAACTTTTTTTTAGGGGGTGCAGTCTTTATATCTCCAAAGACTAACACTTGGGAGGTACTTAATAATGTTGACTGAACTCAGTTTTTAATGCAGTGGATTTGAGAAGTTATTTTATTGGTGTAAGAAGTCCAAGTAAATGATGAGGATATATAACTTACAATTTTACAATTCTGAGAGGCCCACTCTTTCCCCATGTTATGGTAGGATTTGGGGTGAGGAAAGAACAATAGGGACATATAAATAAATTCAAATTTATTGTTTGGAAAGGGTAGGAAGGAAAATGGGTTTGGGAGTAAACTTATACTTAATTTAAAAGCTAATATCTATTAATTATCTAAACTATATTACTAAGCTAAGCATTAACTTTCTAAAATCCAAGTCTCACACTAGGAGTTCAATAAAATAGGGCCAGGATCTGTTCTTCAGTTGGTAGATGGCCAAGTAGGTCCAGAGATCTTCTTACTGATACTGCCAGCAACCAGATCCAGAAAACCTCTTTCCTCTATTGGTTACAGGAGAAAAAAATCCTCTTCAAGCCTTAGGTCCTACCAGGAGAGCAGACTCAGAGAAGAAACACCATTGGGCAATAGAATTTTCCCAGATCCCAAGGATCAGTTTCCCAGGTAACCCTTAGTCACATGCTACTGTCAATCATTCTCTAAGGTTTGCATCTCTCAGTTTTTGCAACAGTTTTTGCAAATCTTTCATCCTTTATCTCACCCAGGGGCACATAGTCACATTGTATATCTCTGAGGCAGATCTTCTTGACCCTTAGGTTGACTCTCTGGCTACTACACGGTACTAGATACATACTAATGTATGCAACTAGAAAACAATAACAAAGTAATCAATCAATAAGAATTTATTAACTACCTCCAATGTGCCAGGTATTATGCTAAATACTAGTGATAGAAAATGAAAAGTCAAACAGTTCTTCCCTTGTAAGGGCTTGTGATCTAACCAATCTAGTGAGGGTCTGTCAGGGCAGGTCATGGGGTTACAGGTGGTTAATTGGACATCCAGTGAAAGCTTGAGATGATGGGAGAGACATGAAAACAAATGTTTTCTTCTGGTGAATTGTAAGTGTGGTGAAAGAAAGCCTAGTGATTCACATTTTGAAAATGCTTAAAATTTTACAAAATAATTTCCAACCTCCCAACAACCTCAGATATGTTGATCAATCTGTCCATTTCATAGATTATAAAGTGAGGCTCTGGGAGGTGGAAGCACTTATCCACCATCACAAGTTTGCAAGAGTGTCCTTGGTTTATGTGCTGAGTGTCAAAGCTGAGTTTTGAGTTGGAGTCTTTCCATTGTGTCTAAAATAAAAGATTCTGAGTACAAATCCTATCCCTGACGTTGGCTTCTTATATTACCTTTGCCAAATTATTAGCCCTCTGATCCTGAGTAGATTGAACCAGATGATCTCTGAGATTCCTTTCAACTTTAGATCTATGATTCTATGATCAGGACTTGAATCCTTCTATCTGCTATTTCGTCCTGATATGACCTTGGGGAGATCATATTGCCTTTTGGGGCATTAGTTTCCTCACCTGTAAAAAATATGGAGTAGTCTAAATAACTTCTGAGGTCCTTGACAGCTTTTAAAGCTAAAACTATACCTCCCTTATGTCCCTAGTTTCTTATCACAAAACCTCTGACTATTTAATGGAAAATTGTTCACAACCTCCTGCATGGCTTTTCTCATCCTCTTTTAATGATAAACCCCCCCCCCCAGGTCAACCTCTTTTCATCAGTTTACTTATGGTTTGTGACAGTTCAATCGCCCATTCTCTCTCATTGCTTGCTCAGTAGGGGTGGGCACTTCATCATTATGCTGGAGGGAGCCCTGGAGTAAGGAAAATACCAGAACTCTCCATTTAAGAAGGCTCAACTTTCTCCCATTTCTACTCATTTGAAAGCCTTCTAGTTAAATTTGTTTATCTGGAGGTGATCACATTTCTTAAACTTAAGGAAACAACTGCAGTCAAGCCTGAGGCTGGAGGGACTGCAGAGGGAACTGTCCATGGTAAAAAGAAAAAGTAGTCGCATTCCCTCTCCCATTTCTCACCCACCCCCTCCACACTCTAATATTGTTCCAAGAAGTCACATATTTTTATGAGCTCTAAAGTCACCCCTTGTCAGCCAGTCTGCTTAGTGCTATGAAATCAAATAAGCTTCAGATCGTGTCCATGCATAATGTAAGAGCTCTTAGATTTAGAAGCCATTCTTTAGTCCTTCCCACCTTAAATTTTGGGCTTCAAAAATAAAATAAAGAGCAGAGCATATCATCCAAATGCTTCATTTGTGTCCTAGGCTCACCATTCATCCAACCCCATTTTTTGTCCAATAATGATATCCTTCTGCCCAGAGGCATAACTCTTCTGCCAAATACTTTAGAAGTCCTGCCTTTTATTTTTTCTTATTTCATGCTTCTAATGTACAGGTTGTGTCAGGGGATGAAATGAGCAACATTCAGTCCTCTGAGTATTAGACACAATGTGAACTTTAGACAATTATTAAAGTACATTTTGTTATCCTCCCCTTCACCTAAATGTCATTAATTCATGAAATATTTATCAAGTCAGGGCACTAGGAGATAAGATTCTTACCCTGAAGGAACTTGCAGTCTAGTAAAAAGAAATAATAATAAGAAATGGTTAATTACAAATTTGAATGCAGCAAATGCACAAGCCACAGAAAATTCCAACTGTACAGGGGCTTAGAGATAAACAAGTCCAAGACATACATTTCACAGAAGAGAGGGAAGCAACCCTACTAAAGTCACAAACCAAGCTGCAAAGTCAATATTGGAACATTGCTCTTCAGACTCCAAAGTAGAAACTGCTTCAGCTACACAATGAGGTTTGCCATGGGCTCTGTGTGTCCAAAATGAAAAACATAATCTTTTCTTTTAAAACTTTCCTCTCTAACTCTTCAAATTTCCTTATTGCTGTGCTAGATACTTCACCCTCTCAAAGAGCATCTTATAAATTTGTTTTTCCCCCATCTATGGGCACTTCCACAAGATGATTCCTACTTGGGGGAAGGCATTCTTTCCTTCTCTCTGCCCTTCAAAATCTGTCTCTTGTTATAATCCTCTGGGTCTCAGCACCAATTCTGTCTTCTCCATAAAGTCTTCTTCATGAAACAGATAGGGTGGGCATTATTATAGCATTTCACAGATAAGGAAATTGAGGAACATAAAAGGGAAATTCTTTCTTACCACTACAAAGCTAGCAAGTGTGACTTTGATTTTATTCAAGTGTCAAATCCCCAGATAATGGATATTTTTTTTTCTTTCCACCAATTACCTTGCATTGACCCATGTACACTTTGCATCACTCAGTAGAATATAAACTCAATGAGGGTAGTGCTTTAGATTTTAGGTTTGTATTCCTAGCATCAATGACCATACCACCCATATAAATGCTTACTTAATCATGGAATTAATCATAGGACCATGGACTTTGAATGGGAAGAGACCTTTGAGGTCAACTAATTTAATTCTCATCATTTTACATATGAGGAAAATAAAGTCCACAGAGAAATGACTTTCCCAAGTATTGAGAAGTAGTAACCTATGTTGCTTAATTCTAAGTAAATATTATTCCTAATATACTATACTATTTCTTGACTAAATTGTTATGAAAATGTTCCACACTACTGACACTTAAAATTTATGTGATTTTATAAAGTTGGGTTTATACTGAACTAGAGTCAGAAATTTACTTTGTTACAAGATTATTATAACATAAAAATAAAGCTAGAAAGGATCTCAGAAGTTGTTTGGTTGATTTCCTCTTTTATGGATGAGGAAACTGAAAGGCAAAGAAGTAAAGTCATTTGCTGGAGGTCACACAGGTTGTGTATCTTTGAATTAATGCCAAATTTAGTATTCTGGATACTGGCTGTGTGGCCTTGGGCAAATCACCTACTCTGGGCATCAGTTTCCCTATCCATAAAATCAGGGGTTTATCCCATATAGCCATGGTTATCAATATAGTTATCAATAAACATTTACTAATCATTTACTACATGCCTGTCATTGTGCTAGAGATGTAAAGAAAAATAAAAGAGTCCCTTACCTCGCCTATTAGTAATAGAGGCAAAATATTTTTTTAAAAAGCAACTTTGTATATACAAAATATAGGTAGGACATGAGATATTAATCTCAAAGACTCACATTGAGAAACATCATTAAAAGCTTCTTAAAATAAGCAGAATTTCATCTGAGACTTGAAGGAAGTAAAGGAAGAGAATCTTAAGGATCCTTTCAGCTCTAAATCCTCTGATGATCCAATCACCTAATTGAATCAAGAAAGGTTTTTGAAGGTGAGTTAAATATGGAATAGTACACAGGATGGGAAGTATGTAAATGAGAAGAAGCATTAGTACTGTTCAATCTCATTTCTCTATGTCTCTATTTTAATGAAAGTGACACTTTTACAAAATAGAAATGATTGGTAAAGAAAGGATTTAATTATGTATTTAAACCTGTTATATAATATTTGATTATGTATTCAATTCATTAATACAGCAAAAGGCATAGAATTTTGGCATCCCTTTTCTCCCATAATTATTTTAACCCAATCATTTTTCTTTTTTTTTTACTAATAATCTTTGAAGTCAATTGATATTTTCCATTTTTCTATATTTATGGAATGGGTTTTCTACTCAGTCTACAAAGAAGGCTCTTATAGTCACATATGACCATGGCAGATCATAGTTAGGAGAGTTTGTTTTTTTAAGGCCTATTCTCTCTCTTTTTTGCTTTTTCCCCTTCTCTGAGATATCTAGATCTCATAGATATTTTGAGAGTCTTCACATTCTTTCCTTTTCTTTGTACCAGTGTTCATTCCTAGAAAAGGATCTGAACACTAGTCATTTCTACTTTAATATAACTATAAGCAAACATGTGGCCTTTCCCATTCATATCTGCCTTTAGAAACCATAATATTTTATTTCTTTAAAACTTTCCCCCTTTTTCAAATTTCCTTTTTTTTGTTGTGATCACCATTATTTTGTAATCTTCCTCTGATCACATCTCTCATTATCTTTCCTATCTAATCAATTACCAAGTCTTGTCAATTATACCTCCCTATCATCTCTTGAATCTCTCTCTCCATTCTCTTCCTTGGCCACCACCCTAATTGAGGTTGTCATCACTTCTCTTCTGTATATTGGTACAGCCTTCTAATTGGTCTCCATGCTTCCAGTATCTTTCCCCTTGAAATAATCTGCCACACAGCTGCTAAAACAATAGCCTCAAACATAAGAATGACAGTATCATTCCTTTATTCAAAAGTTCCTTTATTAAATGGAATCATCTCTTCTAGGATCAAATACAGGCTCCTATTTGACATTTAAAGCCCTTCCATCTGGCTCCTGTTTTTTTTTTTTAAACCCTTACCTTCTGTCTTGGAGTCAATACTGTGTATTGGCTCCAAGGCAGAAGAGTGGTAAGTGGGGGTTAATGGGGGTCAAGTGACTTGCCCAGGGTTACACAGCTAGGAAGTGGCTGAGGCCCGATTTGAACCTAGGACCTCCCGTCTCTAGGCCTGGTTCTCAATCCACTGAGCTACCCAGCTGCCCCCTGGCTCCTGTTTTTTTAAAGCATGCCACATATCACTTCAAATACTCTATGATCAAGCCAAACTTGCCTTTTTTAACCATTTCCCAGAAATGATATTGCATCTTTCGCCTTTATGTGTTCTTCCATCATGCTTGGAGTGTACTTCCTATCATATCTCCACATCTTAGAATGGATAGTTTTCCTTAAAATCAGTTCAAGTGTTTATATAATTTCTTTCATGATTCCTCAGTTAGGAGTGCCCACTTTACTCTCAAATGTTTTGTGTTTTGTAGAATGTAGGATGTAAGCTCCATGAGTGAAGGATCTAGGGTTTTTTGTCTTCATAGCTTCATAGTCTAGCATAGAACTTGACACATAGTAAAGAAATAGAGTTCTGTGGTTTCTTTGGTATATGGAACCTCTAAGTGAAGAAAGTCCATTTACCATTGTAAATCAGGGCCTTCTCTGAAAACTCCTAGTCTCATTAGGTTTCTTTGAGCACTTAAAGTTTAAATGATTTTCCCAGAGTCACAAAGCCACAGTATATATCAGAGGTGAAACTAGCAACTAGGTCATTCTGACTTCAAGGCCAGATCTCTACCTATCTTTTATATTGCCTTTCTAGTAAGCTCTCAATTTCTCCAATTTTGTAGTAAAAATAATTGTTTATTTTGTAATTATTAAAGGAATTTAAAACACTGGTGACCTGATGGTCAACAGTTTGATTTCAGTTCTAAGAATCCCCTAATAAGAAGAAATAATTATGGGTAATTGTCCTTTGTGAGATCCAACACTGTAATTATTACCTCCTTTATTTATTTTTTTAAACATCAATTTAAACAAATTTGAAATCCAAATTCTCCTTCTTCCTCCTGCTCCTCTTCCACTCTGAGAAATCATGCAATATGATATTAATTGTACATATAACATCACATAAAACATTTCTGTAATAGCCATGTTGTAAAAATCAAGAAAAAATAAAGAAAGTGGAAAATGATGTGCTTCAATCAACAAAGTTCATCACTTCTCTCCTTTCCTCTTGGGTCTTTTGAAATTGTCATGGATTATTGTCTTGATCAGAGTAGCTAAGTCTTTCACAATTGATAATCATTACAAAATTGCTGTTACTGTACAATGTTCTGGCTCTTTTCACTTCACTTTGCATAAGATTTTTCTGAAACTACCCTGCTCGTGATTTCTTTTAACACAAGTACTCAATCACAATCATATACCGCATTTGGATCATCCCTTCAATTTCAAATTATTGGCTATGACAAAAAAGATCTAGAAATGTTTTTGTATATATAGGTTCTTTTCCCTTTTCTTTGATCTCTTCAGGATACAGACCCAGTAGAGGGATTGTTAGGTCAAAGGATATTCATAATTTTATAACCCTTTGGAAATAATTTCAATTTGTTCTTCTGAATGGTTCTTGAATTCTTAGTGCAGCCAATAGTGAATTAGTGTACCTATTTTCCCACATCTCTTCTAACATTTATTATTTTTCTTTTCTGTCATGTTACCTGATTTGATCAGTGTGAAGTGGTACCTCAGAGTTGCTTTATTTGTATTCCTCTAATCAATAGTGATATAGAACATTTTTTTCTCTGTCTGTAATTCTTGAGTCAGAGAGAATAGAAACCCATATTTTCCGCCATCTCAATCTGTAATTATCCATGTAACCTAATGTATTTCTGGGTCCTCATCCTCCAAGAAATTCATTAAATTAGAAATACATTAAATTCCCTTCTTTGTAATTCCTGTGACAAATTATGGTTCTAAGGCAGTAAATTCAATAGTTAAGTGTAAGTGTTCTTTTAATGTTTATTTGATAAAATGCTGAAAATAGTACCGTAAATGCATCATTTTATTTTTTCTTACCTTCTCCTTCACTTGGGGAAAAGATCTGTCTTGGAAGATGATTTTCTATTGAATATAAATGGGAACTCCAATATGTACCATGGCAGGGATTTGTGTTCATGTGTAGGTGAAACATTTTAGCAAAGACAATGAAAAGCTACAACACATTCAGAGGAGTGTGACAAGTTTGATAACTGAATTGAAGACTAAACCATAGGAGAATCAGTTCCGAGAAATTGGTAATTTTTTAGCCTGGGGAAGAGAAGATACAGAAGGTATGTTATAGCTGCCATCAATTTTTTGAATACCTATCATTTTATGGGGGATTTGGACTTTCCTATTTAGCCCTAGATAGTAGAATCAGAAGCATTCAATAAAAGATGTAAGGCAAATTTTCATTTAATTAAAATACCAGAGTTGTCCCAAAGTGAGATGGATATTTATTCTCTACCTCCAGAATTGGTAGTTCCATCATTATTGGAGTTTTTTAAGCAGAGTTTGCATGGTTATTTTCCTTCAATATTGCAGAAGGAATCATGAGATGGAATATGGGACCTTTAATATTCTTTCTAACTCTGAATTTTTGTGATTCTGTTTATCATTCCCACAAGCTAAATGATGATTAATCTCTTTATCAAGTCAACAACTTAAGAAGGGAGTAAGTGGCTAAATCCTGTATTAGAGTAAATTGGCTCTAAAGGCACAAGTGAGGTAGTATCTCTGATGGTCAGCCTGGTTTATGAATGGGAAAATTTGGGCACTGACAAAAAGAATTAATATCCAGACAATCAAGGACACCTATAGGGGAAGTATAGAAACTTATGAATATTTATTGTATGAATGAAGAAATAGTAAAATTTAAGAACTTTCTTGGAAGTCAATGGTAAACTCAATAAGTCCTGGAGGTAAAAATTAGACAACTGTTGTCTTCTTATTTGTATAATATTTGCATGTTCTTTCTCCCTTAATACAATCACATAATAAAAAGTTGGTAACTAGCTTATTCTAACCCCTCACCTGAAAGCAATCTGAACTACAGCATGCTGGGTCAGTGGCCATCCTCAAGTGTGCTTGGGAACTTCCACTGAGAGATCATCCACCATATCCCAAGGCATCCCATTCCACTTTAGGATATTTCTAATTGTGAGGAAATGTTTTCTTGGAATAAAGATTAAATTTGCCTTTTTACAACTTTAATTTATTACTCCTGGTTTTGTTTTCTAATTCACATTGAACAAGTCTCCTTATTTTTCCATGTAACAACTCTTCAATTACAATCAGCTGTTATAGACTCTCTGAATCTTCTATTGGATGAATATCCTTAGTTCTACCAATTAATCCTTATATATAATGGACTTAAAACCCTTCACTATCCCAGTTGCCTTTCTAAGAACACTAGCTTATCAATATCCTTTTCAAACTGTGATGCCCAGGGCACAATACTCCAGATGTGATATTCTTAAGGCTGATTATAGAAGTACTATCTCTTACTTATTTCTGGAATCTGTGCCTCTCTTAAGTTTTTAGATTTTTTTGGCTATCACATGACAGAATTGACTCATACTAAACTACATTTCACCTAAATCCTCCAGATTTTTTTTTCCAGACAAACTGATATCTATAATGTGCTGTCCAGCAGCCATTATAATAAAGGCAAGATTAGTTGATTAGACCTTGAGGGAAGAGCTGGAGCCAAGGGAATGGATAAGAATAGAGCCAGACACCTATGCAATTTTAACAAAAGAGCAAGCTACACAGTGAGCCCCCCCCCCATTTCACTTTGCAAGGACCCAAGGCAGTTAGATAGCCTTAAATCAACAACATGGGAGTCAGAATGAGAATAGAGAACAGCTGAGAGAATAACCTCTGATCGCTTAGAGCTAGCTCACTAAGCACAGATCACACAGCCTTGAGGTTAGAAGATTAAGAAGGAAAGGTCTTTTACAGAGAGTAAAGAAGTTTCATAAGAAAAGCGGTTCCTGGCCAGAGGCCAAGTTCCAGGTAGGAGAGGAACAGGTGAAAGAGATAAAAAAGGATGGCTCTCTGTGTGCTACTCATATTTATTGACATTGTGATGTAAAGGTACATAATACATATTAATGAAGACACGGTGGATTGTCATTGGTTCAAGTGTAAATTACAACAAGGCAGAGATGTGGATTCCCTCAACCAGGTGAGCACAAAGAAATCTGTGTTCACACCACAAGCTTAAAAGTGCTGGGATCAAAGGTCAATGCCTCTCCTGCCATGCACAGGACTGAGCATTCTTTCCCAACATAATCCTTACAGATTAAACATCTACCTTGTACATACACATGGGTGGACTGTTAAAATATCCAAAATTGACTTTCATGATTTTCACTTGTGAATTGACCTTTTGAACCTAAGTGTGAGACTTTACATTTATTCCTATTGAATTTCATCTCATTACAGCTCAATGCTCTATATTGCCAAAGATCTCTGGGGAGTCTGATTTTTCTATAGTATATTAGCTATCTCTCCCAGCTTTTTGTCACCTGAAAATTTGATTAACATGTAATATATTCCATTATTAAAATCAGAGTCAAGCATGGATTCTTTGAAGACTCAATTGGAGATTTCTTGCCAATAGGGTATTGAAGTATTATAAGAAAATTTTTTTAAACCAGACTAATGTTAATTTTTTTTTGGTAAGACATTATTGGCACCTTATATATTTATATTATAACCATTTCCCCATGATTATAACCTTCCTCCCTGATTCCAGCAAAGTAATTCTCTCATATCAGTGTAAACTAGTAGAGCAAAACCAACCAACAATAGTTGAAGACTAAGGCTAACATTGCTTACCACATTCTATAGCCATAGTTCTCCATGTCTACTAAAAAAAGAAAGCTATCTTTTGTCATCTGATCTGTTTCACTCAAGTTTTTTTTATAATAACTAATAAGAATTTGGATACTTCAAAGATGTTTTCATTTATATCATTATAAACATTATATACATGGTTCTCATGCTTTTACTCACTGTATACTGCATCAATTCACATTGTTTTTACAGGTTTTACAGGTTTCTCTGATTTTCTCATATGTGCCACTTCTAGTATAGTCTTATTCCAATATATCCCATAACTTGTTCAGATATTATCTAGAAAATGAATGTGCATTTTTATAGGGTTTGTTGTTAAGCCTATATTTTCTAGGCCACATGAATGCTATGACTATTCAATTCAACTGGATTCATTAAACATTCATTTGCATATTATACATGAAGAAAAACTGGTTCATCTTGACATATCAGAATGATGTATTAAATTCAATGAGCTCAGTTTTAATAGAGATATATAGTCCTATATAAGTTGAATTAGTTTTGTGACTAGAATAGGGAAGTATATGTATCTATAATAGAGTTTATGAAAAACAAAAGGTCTAGGGTCCTTAGTGGAATGGAAGTCTAAAATGAGTCAACACTCTGGTATGAAAACCACAACAATTTACTGTAATCTTGGACTGCATTGTGTCTAGAGGAAAGAAGATATTTCTACTGTATTTTGCCATGGTCAATCCAAATCCAAAGTATTGTGCTTAGATCTGGATGCCATAATATAAGATAGAAATTAATCAGCTTAGTATATGCAGAGGAGCATGGCAGATAACCAGAATGGCTAAGGTCCTAGAGACCATGCCAGATGAGGAACACCAGAAGGAACCTGAACACATTCAGTTTGAGGATGAGAAACCAGGTAGGAGTTGAAAAACTATTACATGGAGGGGTTAAATTTACTCTAGGGTTAATTTAATCACGTTTATCAGTTTTTCATTATAATACTGATTCTGTTTCTTACCCAAGGGGTAGGACTAGGAAAGTTTAGAGAAGTAGATTTAGGCTTGAGGACAAGGAAAAAAAATTCTGATAATTACAAGTATTCAAAAAGAGAATGGGCTACCTCTAGATGTGGTAAATTCTTTTATCAATAGAGGCCTTTGAGAAAAGGCTAACCAATCACATGTCAAGGCTGATCTAGAGGGAGATTATCTTTTTCCGGGAGTGTGCTATACTAGATGGCCCCTCACTTCCCTGTCACCTGTTAAAACTTGCTTCTGAAAAAAATCACCTTTCATAGATGGATGACCATTCTGATTCATAAGGCCAATTCAGTCTCTCATGATGATGGGAAATTTCTACCTTCATTTAAATGGTATTATATCTTCTTGCTTTGACATAATCTACCTTGCCTCTGTGGGTGATCAAAATTATTGCTGGCTGATAGATAACATTTCTGTCCCCTACAGTAGAGCAAAAATCCATTAGATATAAATAAATAGCCAAAGGACATCAATACTCAAAGGAAATGGGTTTTGGAGAATACAAATCTGATCCTTAAAAGCTGAATTCCTCCTGAAAGAGCACAAAGAAATTCCATTATAGTTGAATTGATATAAATTATGACATCTTACCCACATGCTAGATAAGGATCTATATATAGAAAGAAATTCAGAACTAGTTGTTATGAACAGGGGGATGGTTCATATTGAATGTAAGAGATACAAGGCTCTGTTTTCCCCCCAGCACCTAAACCAATGCCTGTTTGGTCATACCTAGGGCAGTCAGTTGGAGAAAGACCATTCCTCCAAAACTAGAGTCATGTTCCTCTCCTCCATCTAGAAAACCACATACTCTATAAGAAATCAGATTCATATGGAGATGATTTTAGTTTTTCAGGCCATGCATACATCGAATAAGAGATCATCTAAGTTGGAAGGGATGTCTGGCTAACTAGTCTAGCCTATACCTGAATAAGAATTCACTCTACAATTTTCCAGCTTCTATTTGAGGATCTTGAGAAATTTAGCTAACTCACTTTTCCCTGAGACAATAAATCCACCTTTGAAGACTTCTATTTTTCAGCTGATTTCCTGGATGAAGGCAGAACCTGCCTTGCTGTGACTTATACCTATTGCTCCTAGTTCTGCCCCCTAGAGCCAAACAGATAAGTGTCATCCTTCTCTTATGTGATAACCCTTCAAATACTTCAAATCCAGAACCTAGTAAACCTAGCATGTGTTTAATACATGTTTGTTCACTTGAGTTGATCTTAAAGACAGATCTCATATTCATATTCTCTCCCCCAACTTTGGCAGATTTTTCTTTTCTGACCAAAATATTGTCAGTTCCTTCACCAAATCACATTTAGCATGGCTGTGAGACTCCTTATTATCTTATTTATCTTCCTTTGGTTTTCAGCTTGTTAATGACTTTTATAAAATATAGTACCCAGAAATGACCATAATATTATAGATATATTCTTACCAGAATAGCATATAAAAGGATAATTGCTTCTCTCATCTGAGAAAAAGATTATAATAGTCAATATTCAGTTGAACTTAATAATCCTGTAAAGTAAGAACTATAAGTATTATTAATTCCCATTTTACAGATGAAGATAGACTTAGGGAAGTAACCTATGCTCATACAATTGCTGAATATCCTCTATCCAATGAAAATGTACAAATTGTTTCCTCAAATAGAATTCAGAATACTATTAGTATATACCCATTTACCCAGCTATACTTCTACTAGACCTATCCCATATACAGGAAAAAAAAATATTTAGAGTCGCTCATTTTGTAGTGGAAAAATGAAAGCAAAGGGAGAGCCCATTAATTGTGGAATAGCTGTCATACTGAATAAACATGACATATTTTTTTTTATTCTATAAGAAATGAGGAAATAGATGGTTTCAAGGAGGCATGGAAAAAAAAACTCATATGAACTGATTCCAAGTATCATGGGCAGAACCAGAGGATGAATTTATACTATAATACCAATGTTATAAAAATGAACCATTTTGGCGATTTTTATAAACTGATGAAGAATGAAAGTAGAAGAACTAGAAGAATTTCTATAATAACACTGTAAAATATCCTTGAATATAAGTAATCTGATCATCTATAATTCTACAGGACCTGTAATTAAGCATGCTATGTACCTCCTTACAAATAGGGAATAGATTCTGGATGAAGAATGGGATATAAAATTCTTGATTGATCATGATTAATGAGGAAATCTATTTTTTCTTGGATATGTATATTTGTGATAAGGAACATTTTTCTTCTTTTTTCAGTGGTTTGGGGTTGGAGTGAGAACAAATCAATTTTTATTAATAAAAAACAACTACAGAAATGAAGAAACTGTTTTATTCCAGTCTTCTTACACATCACTCACCTCTATGCACTCTACAGTCCTGGCATGTTGACTTACTTAATATTCCCCATGCACAATGCTCCATCTTCTATCTCTGTGCCTTTATATTGACTTTTCCCATGACTGGAATGGTTTCCCACTTCACCTCCACTTCTTAGTTTCTTTGGCTCCCTTTGAGGCTCAGCTTGTGTCATTTTATGCAAGAAGTCCCCAAGGCTTTATATCTTACAGAATTACATTGTTTTTATGCTTGTGTATATTATATTTATCTTCTGATCTGCAAAGTGACTCCATCATTGGAATTCAAACTGTTTAAGGGAAGATTCTTGTTGTTGTTGTTTATTTTAGTCATGTCTGACTCTGTACTCTCATTTAGAGTTTTCTTGGCAATTATATTGGAGTGGTTTGTGATTTCCTTTTCCAGCTCATTTTATAGATGAGGAAACTAAAGCAAAAGAGGTTACATGACTTACCAGGCTCATATATCTGGTAAATGTCTTGGGTTGGATTTAAACTCAGGTCTTCTTGACTTCAAACCTGGCACTCAATACATTGAACCACCTCATTTCCCTCTTGAAGGAAGGTACAATTTTCAATTTTCCTTTGTATTTTCAGTGTTTAACACCATATCTGGCACATAGTAGGTACTTAAAATGCTGAATAATTGATTGAAATACTGGATCTGGGTTTCAAACCTAGGCCTGTAAGTCAAGTCAATTTCTTTCAGTGCACTGGAATTTATCATGTCATAATGGGCCCAGAACTGAAATTGATATTTAGTCTCTATTGCTAAATTTATTTATCTGTAAAAGGGAATATTGATGTCTGTAGCCTCATGGGAATGTTGTGGAGGTCAAATGAGATAATGGCTGCAAAGTGCGGTACTGAACATAAATCACTATTCAAATTCTAGCCATTTTCATCATTATTGAGGTGCCACAGAAAGGAATCTATTAGGAGACTGCATGCTGGACTTGAAAGTCAACTGTCCTGAGAATTAGGAAATGTGTACTGGAATCATACATTTACAGTGTGTATCCTTAAGAACCCCCTTTTCAATAAATTAAAAAAAGAACCTCCTTTTCTTTCTCCTATTCAGTGTTTCTTAGTGATTTCTAAAAACTCTCCTTTTTTAACAATATTTAAACTTATGTTATTAGATTCCAAAAAGGCTAGAGTGTATGAGCAGCATAATGGTATTAAGGAAAGTGATTAGGTAGGAATTAGAAGACAGTTTTGCTAGTCTCTGTTTCACCTTATGAGAAAGGTCACTTCTCTTGCTCTTGGTGTCCTTTTAAAATAAAAAAAAAGTTGGACTCAGCACTGTCATAGCTCTAACACTCTGGGAGAGGTGACACTAATAAAAATGGACTATTTTTTGGTCACTTCTAGCTAAGCACAAGGATCCACCACTTAATCCCCAGAGTCACTAGAGGGTGCATTTCACTTAAAAGTGTGAACTTCTCTAAAAGGAAAAGAATATTTTTCAACTTTTTATCTCTGCTGATGAAAAACCAATATCTCATTCCCCTGTGTCTTAATTCAGTAACACCTTTTCCTTCGGCTGAAATGGAAGGAATAACATTCCAAAGCACTGGAGATGATAGAAGGAGAATAAAGAAGAAGAATATGTATTAAAGGAATGAATATGCTATTTGTGAGGAAAAGGACCTGAAACAGGATTACCGTCTCTCTCCAAGGTCCTAACCTCACTAATCAATGGATTTTGGATTGAAGAACTCAGGGTGACGTTGAGTGACCTTTCTTTAGTTCTTCTTGGAGTAGACACAGTAGAATAGATCATTTCCCTTTCTCTCACCATGTGAGGCTCCCTCAGACCCCTAGAGGTAGTTTTTCTTTCAAAGAACATCAGAATTTATGCTATCATTAACACCACAAAGTAGCTAAACCAGTAGTCCATAGACTTTGCTTCTAGTCCCATCCATGACTTTTTGTGAGACTATTGAGCATGCTATTTAAAATTTCTGCATCTCATTTTTTCATTTTCTAACATAAAAGGAACAAGACTTCACATTTCATTTGTGTTTTGATTCTACATATAGCAATCTGGATCAAAGATTTCAAACTGGAGGGACCCTAAAAACCCACTTTGTCCAATCCCTTTCTTTTCTAAGGCAGAATGTCACTTGCCTAAGGTTATACAACCAGAGCGTGACTGAGAAGAGATTTTAACTCAGATCCAAACCTGAATTAACTGTGTCACAATGTATCCCAAATGGGTTCCAGTTACAATGCAACTATTTATCTGGATGACTTTGGACAATCTACTGTGCCTCAATTTTCTCATCAGTAAAGTGGGCATTTAATTTAATTACATTTCTTAAACCTTGATTAAATGTCTTTGAGGTGCAAAGCTGCATGGTAGGCACAATGAACACATAGGGACACAAAAGGGCACAAACTAAAACTTTTTTAAACTAGTTCCTTTCCTAAAGGAGTTTATATTCTATTGGAGTAGGGGTAGGAGCTGGGAAGGGAAATATGTGTTCCAGAAAGGCAAAAAGAAGTTCATAAAAAGGACTGTGGGAATAATTGAGAAGGAAGACAGCTCTATGAACCAGGGGGAATTAGGAAAGTCTACATAGAGGAAATGGCACATGGATTGAGCTTTCAGAGAAAATGATGAATTTGAAATTTAAAGGTGAAAAGTGGGTTGCATTTCAAGCAGTCTATGTGAATATCTGCCAGTATAAGAGGAAATTTTCATTATAATAAACAGTCATGAGTTCAGTTCAATTAGAATTTAGATTGTATATGGAGCCAGATTATGGAAGGCATAAGATGAGGATTTTTATTATTCTCTAAGTGATAAGGGAAATATTAAAATTTTTGAATCAGAATATATCATGGTGAGATCTGTGCCTTTGGAATATTTTGGGAAGCTGTATGATTTTTAGATTGTAGAGAAGTGAACCTGAAGTAAGGGACAAGAATTCAGAAATTGGTATGTGGTGGTAGTATCTAAATGAATAAAGAATCATTTATTAAACACTTTATGCCAGGCACTGTGCTATGTAGTGAAGATTCCAGTACAAAAAAGGTAGTTTCTGCTTTCAAGCATATACAGTACTTTTCTTTTTCTTTTTTTTTAAACCCCTGCCTTCTATCTTGGAATCAATGCTGTGTATTGGTTCCAAGGAAGAAGAGCAGGAAGGGCTATGCAATGGGGGTTAAGTGACTTGTCCAGGGTCATACAGCTGGGGAGTGTCTGAGGCCAGATTTGAACCCAGGTCCTCCCATCTCTGGGGCTGACTCTCAATCCACTGAGCTGCCCAGCTGCCCCCTATACAGTACTTTTCTAATATGTCAAGACAATGCATATATAAGACAGGTGATCAGGAAGGGATATTTCGGCTAGGTGATGGTGAGGTCATAGAGCATTTGGGTGCCATATCCCTTTATAGAAAAGTTAACTGAATAGAAAGTGTATTGGGTGTGTGTGCATACAATAGCATGCTGTGAGAGTGTTGGAGAAGAGACTAGTGAGTCTAGTTGGATTAGAATAGTGAAGTTTCACCATTCAGAAACCTTGGACCCCAGAGGCTGAGAGATGGCATATTCCATTGGAGGAGGAGGCTGATGCAAAGAAACACTGCTTGAATAGGATATTAACTTTTTCAGTGTAACCAATGATCCTACTGAGCCCACTAGGGAACTGGTTGTTCACCCTCTTCCATTAAAATGATTTATCTCTGGGCTCATATGTACTAGGTGCATACATGAGTCCATCTGGGCTCTAAAGAGGGAGATCAAACTCTTTTCTAATTGTCTCTACAATTTGATCTCAAAGACCCAGGAAATATAATTTAAAGTCAGCTCATGTCTAAGGTCTCACAAAAAGCAAACAAAAGAGTACTCAATGTAGAACAGATATAGGACAGCTATTTATCACCACCCCATACAGACACACAAAAGGAATGCTTAAAATACACTAGATTCACACACCTTAACAAAGATTTACTGCATGATATCATAATCATTGATTCTTGTTTAATCTCCTGGGGAAGCTGATATTTAACATACTAAAACAGAAACCATTTAGTGGGACTGCTGAATGAGCACGCATCTTCACCTCAGCTCTTTGCTTTCCAAATACCTCCTGCAAGGTCTATGTCTTCTGGACACCCAGGTAAAGATTTGGGCTTATCATGCTTTTTGAGGGGCTTTCTCTAAGCAGGGTGTGGTTGTATAAACCTGCTCTTGCTTCCCATTAGTTTTTTTTAAACTCTTACCCTCCATCTTGGAATCAATACTGTGTATTGGTTCCAAGGCAGAAGAGTGGTTAGGGCTAGAAAATAGGGGTTAAGAGACTTGCCCAGGGTCACACAGCTGGGAAGTTTCTGAAGCCAGATTTGAACATAGGACCTCCAATCTCTAGGACTGGCTCTCAATCCACTGAGCTACCCAGATGCCCCACCCCCATTCCCATTAGTTTTGATTAAGGGACGCAGGAGCTCCTAGTCTCTCAAACCCATGAGTTCACCTTCACTGGAGTAAAATATTTCGGGATTTATGGTTTGTTGTCTAAGCTGAGGACAAAAAATAAAAGAGCACAAGCAGGAGAGGCAGGCTTGTTTGAGGTCCAATTCCTGCTCTAGGACCCAGCACATGTGCACATTGCGATGTGTTAGTAGCTGCCATTGCTGCTGTATAAGAAAGGAGCTGGTATGTATGAATTTATTCTCCATGTAAATACTTAATACAAGACCTTTATGCCATATATTCAAATATATTATGGTGCCTGATACATAGAAAATGCTTAATAAATGTTTATTTGCTGACTTACATTTTGGAGAGAGAAAGAAAAGATGAAGAGTGTAAATTATGTCTCCTTTTAAATTCAGTTCAGTGGGTAGAGCTTCCTGTCTCAAAGGTCCATCTTATTTTGACTTGTCTCTCTCCTTACTGACATCATTCTGCCTCATCCCAATGCACCAAGGTCTTTAATGCTGAGCATGTGTTCTAGGAAGTTTACAGGAAACCTCGGCACATAATCT
Organism: Monodelphis domestica; assembly: GCF_027887165.1. Taxonomy (NCBI): domain Eukaryota; kingdom Metazoa; phylum Chordata; class Mammalia; order Didelphimorphia; family Didelphidae; genus Monodelphis; species Monodelphis domestica. The sequence goes on along the minus strand of NC_077227.1, from coordinate 741,731,902 downwards.
ATAGGGTAGGCCCTGGGATTCATTCCCACCTCTTCTCCATGGGGTATACTGCTATCCTCCTGACAAACCCCTCTTCAATCAGTAAAATGGACAATGAAGCCATCTCCAGAGCCTAGGGTAAAGAGGCTAAAGGAAAGAATACCAAGATCATCCACTATATCCAGAATGAGGTGACAATTTTGTGCAACTCGCCTCTCTTCAATTTAATTCAAATAAGTCAATAAATCATCCCATGATATCATTGATTCTCTTTGAACATGAAGGATGAACAACATCTATCTTAAATATTTTTAAATGGAAAAAGAGGAATAGCATTGAATATAACTTTCAGAGAGGATTGGAGACAACTCTAGCAACTGAGGTCTTCTTTCCTTGTGTGCTTTCAAACCTTAAAGCCCTTTCTAGCATTCAATTCTGAAAAAAAATGCTAATTATGGCATAGAATCTCATTTAGTGGAAAACATTATTTCTATATTCACTAATAGAGTAATAAAATTTAATAGCATATCCTTGTAAGATTTAGTTAAAACAAATCACATCTTCCCCTCTTCCCTAGCCCCCAGACATTTGTTTCTAGTGCTTAGAGGTTATTAGTATGATTCCCACAGTATCTGCCAGCCTAGTTTCAGTTGATTCCCACTCATGGATGATGAGAATAGCTGCTAGGAGGTGGACAATGCCCCTTATTTGACCATTACTTTAGATTAGGATTCATTAGTGGAAATGACAAGAGAGATGAAGATTATATGACTTTTCTCCTGAATTGGACAGATTCTTAAAAAATCCATTTATTTATTTATTTATTATTGTATTGTATTGTGCTAGCTCTAAAAACAAAAATAAAATAAAATTTACTCCTCCTTTGTAAGTTAAAAATTTAAGTAGTAAAAAATTTAAGACTATATAATTCCATTCTATGCCAGGACACTAACAAAAAGACATTCATGGTCTGCTGGGTAGCTCAGTGGATTGAGAACCAGACCTCGAGGTGGGAGGTTGTGACATGGAAATCACATTAAAAGACTTATATATATATATTAATTTAAGGTCACCAAGGAATTCAGCTATGTAATTCCTAAATGAAAACTCAGTCAGCTGTCAACCTTTTATGGAGTTTTTAATTACTAACAGGAGGAAGAAAGGTATTAGAGAGAGAGAGAGAGAGAGAGAGAGAGAGAGAGAGAGAGAGAGAGAGAGAGGGAAAGAGAAAGGGGAGAGAAGGGAATAGGGCTTAAATACCCCCTCTGCTTAATTGGGCCAAAGGCCCAAGGCTTTGGATGGCCGAGGCAAAGAAAAGAGATCAGTCCCTATCACTCACATAACCAAAATGGAGAAACATTCTCAGGGCCTCCACTCCAAGCACCCAGGCTCCAACAACCTCCTTCCCTCCACCCAGGAAGTCCCCAGACTCCTCAGCTGTCCTCTACCTCACTTCCTGTGTCTCCCTTGTGCCAATGGTGGCTCTAGCTTAACTCAGGACTGCCCAGAGGTCTGTCCCCTTTGCACATGTCTGTTGAAGGTCATATTCTCAAATAATTAAATCTTGAGCTTTGCTGCAGCCCTTCCTAAATCCTGTTACCCTGAGTAGGGTGGAGATTTTAGTTTCCAAGACCTGATTCTGTCATTCCAAGTATCTCCATTGTTATTGATCATGAAATAGCCAAATCCCATCCTCTAAAGAATGGTTTGAACAGGGTTGAGTAGTTTTGAAATTCACAGGTCCTGGGTACAAATATGGCCTGAGATACTTCTTAGCTATGTGACCCTGAGCACTTAACTCTCACTGTCTAGCCTTTACCACTCTTCTTCCTTGGAACCAATACACAGTATTGCTTCTAAGATGAAGGGTAAGGATTTTTTAAAAAATTACATTCAATGGTAAAGACTCTAGGTCATAAACCTATGGTACTGAATCTTCTATATTGTAAGTTAATTTCTTAGGATAGTATTTGATATACATAGCTAGTCCAGCCTTATGATAATCAGAGAAGCCTCTCAGGCTTATGACCTACTCAGTGACTACTTTTGTAATTGTGTATATCATTACACATCTTCAATGATAATATCTGAATTATTTTCTCTACAGGACTATGATGAGGAAAATGTATGAACCTAAATATAATATAAATAAGAATGGGAGCTATTGAAATGTGAGAATGGCATCTAGGAAGCTATGAAGACATTCTTATAGCTAAACTCCTTCCATCTCACCAAACTCATGCTTAACTAGTGATTCTGGGAGTCATAAAATAACACAATATCTGAAAATTCTTAGGACCCGTGATGCAGTTTGGTTAGACTAGAATCAAGCCTGAATGAGTGCTGACTCTATTAAGTGTAGCCCCTGATGGAGAATGAATTCTAACAACACATGATAATCCTCATCTGATCTACTCATTATTAATAATAAAGTAAAAATGGCCTGGCCTCAGCCCACTTTAGATTGGTGCACTGTCAAAGGCTCTAGCTCCATTTGTCTACTTGAGCATAAAACCCCAGAGACCCTAACTGCTCTGGGCCACTCAAAATTAGCATAAAAAGTTGTAGTCAAAACAGGTTTCATGGAAATATTGAGTATGTGTCTTCATTTCTTATATTCTGGAACAAAATTGAGACCTTGGTAGCAACAATATAATCAGGGTATTGGCATTGCATTGTCAATATCTATTGAATAATAGATCAGTTTGCATGTTACTAACATGCTATCAATTATCTTAGAGCAACTGAATCTGAAAATTTGGTATGTCTTGAAATTATAAATAGGACTGAAAAAGTGAATCACCCAAAGGACAACAGGTGCAGAGTGTAAGTGAATCACAGCGTATTACCCATGGGGGGGGGGGGAACTGTACAAGAAGCAACATAAGACATACCATCAAAGAGAAAAATGACTAGAATAAAGAGGCAAGCCATTTCTATGGCCAGTGTTGGGGATGACCAGTGGACAGCCTACATGCTACACAGGTTCTCTTAAAACATTAAGAAATTAGAGGAAGGTCCTCATACATTTGTGGACATCTTGGAAAGGATTCATGGAAAGAGAGAGGGAATGGTGAGAAAGCATGAATGGCACTAATCTCTAGTTTGGAAGGAGACTCCAAAAGGAGAACCCAAATCTATTCTAGTATTATTTTAGCAAAACCTGAGTGGTGTTCATAAAGGTCTCCAAGCTCCAAAGTATCTCCCCTTCCCAAGTAAATTCTCATTAACAAGAATCTTAGCATTAAAAATCCACTTATTTAGATTGTCTCTCTATCATCTCTTAAAAATAGGATGAGCATGGTATGGGCACTGCTGTTATGAATATACTGTAAGAATTATATTTGTGGCATATTTTTCTTACTAGGGAAAGTTAGGTGGCTCGGTAGATACAGTAGAACACAGTGGAGTGTTTTTCCTGGAGTCAGTAAGACTCATCTTCTGAAGTTCAAATCCAGTCTCAGACATATACTAGCTGTGTGACCTTTGATAAATCACTTAATCCTAATTGCCTCACTTTCCTCATCTGTAAAATTGGCTGGAGAATGAAATGCTAAACCATTCCATATCTTAGACAATATAATCCCAAATGGCATCATGAAGAACCAGATAGAATTGAAATGACAATGAAATGATTTTTCTTACTACTAGATAATATTAATTTCATTTACTGTATTTTAACTTAGAGTTTTTACCTTGATAAAGTTGTGTTCAAAATACTTATCACCCCTTAAAGGACTTAATAAAGAATTACAGAATTTGAGAGTTGGAGGGGACCATCTTGGCCATCTAATCCAATCCATACATGAAAGGAATTTTTACCATATCATATCTGACAAGGGTCCCTCTAATGTCTCCCCAAAGGCTTCCAAGGAAGGCTAACACTATCTCTCAAGGTAGTGCCTGCCATATATTGACAGCTCTAATTGTTAGGAAGTTTTTTTTTCCCCTTCTGATATTAAGGCTCAATTTGCCTGTTTTGCACCTTCTAACCATCATTCATATCTATTTCTACCATCTGGCATCAGAACAAATCTAATTCTGAGAGGAAATATTTTAATTTGGAAAGTTCCAGGGATGCTGAGTGATTTCATAAGGGAGTAGAGTAGACTGAAATGAGCTTTTCAGTAGCAAGGACACTATTGATTTGTGTAACTCTGGGCAAATCTTGTATTTCTTTAAGGTAGAGGTATTTAATATATAACCAACTGACTACAGGTTGTCCCCATTCATTGCTCTAGTGCTGGAACCCAATTAAATGGTAATGAGGAAAATAGAACATTGTACCTGAAATTAGAGAGTCCCAAGTTTGAAGCAGAACCCCAAAACTTACGGCTACATGACCCCAGCCAAATCCTAAACTTTTGTTTGCCCCAGTTTCCTCAATGGAAAAATGGAAGTAAAAATAGCATATGATCCCCATGGTAATTGTTAGTTTCACCTGAGACTTTCTTTGTAAAGCACTTAACTCAGTGCCTGGACTATTGTTGGTATTTAATAAATGCTTATTTCTTTCCTTCCAGGGTCACAGAGCTCCTTGATGACTGAACCACTTGAAATCAGGTCTCTATTACATTTTATAAGGCTATAATTTTCAGTATCTCAAAAAGAATGTATAGCTCACCAGCCTTTAAATAACCTTGGGATCAGGCCAAGGAAGCCACTTACTGAATTTATATATATATATATATATATATATATGTTTATATATATATATAATTTTTTTACAAGTCAACTCCATTTAATGGTCTTTCTTAATAGCCAAATTGATGCCAGGCATGGTGCTTGGTACTGGCAATACAAGACAAAAATAAGCAAAAAAATCAAATGGTCTTGGACCTCAAGGAGTTTCTCTCTTTGGGGGTAATATAACATGTGCACAGAGCAAGTATTTAAAATTATGGACAATATTAGTACAAAGTCAATTTTAAGGGAGAAGGGAAGGAGAGGACTGAGTTCTAAGATGATTCAGATTTCTTATTTTCCTATTTCTTTTCTTAAAATATTGATTTTGTGAGTTTTATTCCAACTTTAATTCTGAATGCATTCTTCTCCCTCCTCTGCCTGGAAAACAATCTATTTTAAAAATAAATGGAAACAATAACACCCCTAGCTATGATTTCATTGGCATGCGAGTGAGAAAACTTCCTCTCTAGTGCAGCTCTTCTAGGTTCCAGGAGTGAAATAAAGGCAGGGTTATGCCCTTTAATCTCGGTGTCATGAGTGAAATTTCAACCAAGTTCCAACAAAAATTGACTCTGAGAAATATAGTAGTGCTTTTTTTTAAATAGTAAGGTTTGAACCAGTTAATAAACTAGGTCAGTGGATGCTTCAGTAAATTCAAAGATACCCAGTATAAGGATAGCTCCCATTTTCTAGTTTCTGATGAGGATAGAGCAAAACACAGGACTGCATAGGTGAGGAACAAGTTCCAATTGGTTATAAGAGGTCAGCATCATAAATAGTGCAATCAATATGATTGGTTATAGAGTTGAGGAGTGGGGGACAACATGATTGCTTAGAATTTTGGAATAAGTATCATCTAACAACAACTGCCCTTCTTTTCTCCTGTGACTAAGAAATATTCATTGTTTGTTTTTTTAAACCCTTACCTTCCATCTTGGAATCAATATTGAAACAATATTGATTCCAAGGCAGAAGAGTGGTAAGGGCTAAGCAATAGGGGTTAAGTGACTGGCCCAGGGCCACACAGCTAGGAAGTGTCTGATGCCAGATTTGAACCCAGGACCTCCCTCCCCTCATCTTTAGGCCCAGCTACCAATCCTCTGAGCTACCCAGTTGCCCCCAGAAATATTCATTATTCGGGTCCATCTACAAGGTCAAAAATAGTGGGTGTCTTTGGATAACAAATCAGACATCCTTGAGGGATAGTCTGGTGATATATAGATACTGGAGCAGACTTCTTGATGTCTAATTGGAATCCCTCAAGAATAGCAGATTTCCTTGGGGTGAGAATAGAACAGTAATTAGCTAGAGAACTGGGTTTCTAAACTTAACTCATCACAGGCTAGATAAATTTCTGAACTGTTTAGAAACAAAGAGCCATAACTTAGGCAGTTACAGAACAAAACAATTACTTGTATATAGGATCAATAAATAATACAGAATCAATTCAAATTTCTCACAGTCTTAGAGGGATTCTTAGAGATGTTGAGAGGTTATATGTCTTAACCAATGACCTAGTGAGTAAATGACTTAGTGAGTATGGGTCAGAGGTACAATTTATAGACATTTCTTCCAGAAAGACACTAGCATTCTATCACTATCTCCTGGAATTCAGATTTTTTATTTAGAAACTAGAAGAAAGAATTAGGGGAAACAGTAGTTCATCAAACAAATCAACATAACATTTGACCTTATTATTATGTTATACTACATACCTATAGTTCATACATGTACAAAGAAGTGAAAGATGTTCATTTTATTATCTCTTTATTATCACTTCTATAGGGATGAGACTTAACCATAGTCACTATTCATATTTCATAAACAATATTCATATTCTTTTTTCCTAAACCCAGACAAACTTTTCCCATTCCTAGGGACCACTTTCCTTTACACCAGGTTTTTGTTTGTCCCTTTTTTCTTATAATTTATTTCAATATAAATATAATATGCATAATAACGATAATAATACATACAATTTATTTTAAATATATAATAAATTATAATAAATATGCTTATCCAAGATATATAAATTCTCACATTAGTTATCTTCAAAAATCTGTCTTATTCTTTTTCCCTTCCCTTCCATTCTTCCCTCCCCAAGAAGGCAAATATTATGATATAGGTTATAGATATATTATCATAGGATACATATTTTCCTGTCATGTGAAAAAAGATACATATTGCTTATGCTAGAGAAAATTCATAGAGGAAATGAAATGAAGAATGGTATGCTTCCCTCTTCATGCAGAATCCATCTGTTCCTTCTGTGGCAGTGGGTATCTTTTTTTTTTCATCATGAGTCTCTTTAGAGTCATCCTGGATTCTGATCTTGTTGGTAAAAGATGTCATTCATAGTTGGTCATTTTATAGTATTGTTTTTAATGTGAAAATGTCCTTCTAGTTCTACTCACTTCATTTTGCATCACCTCATGTAAGTTTTTCAAAGGTTTTTTTGATGATCATCTTGTTTGCCATTTCATATGGCACAATTATTCCATTACAATCATATACCACTGCTTCTTCAGCCATTCCTCAATTGATGGACATCCCTTCAGTTTCCAGCTTTTTGCTACCACAAAAACAGATGATATAAATATTTTAGAATACATAGTTTCTTTCCTTTTCCCTTGATCACATTAGGAAATAAACTTAAGAGTGGTATCACTCGGTCAAAAGGTATACATAGTTATATAACTATTTCATTATAATTCCAGATTGCTCTCCAAAATGGTTGGATCAGTTCACAGTTCCACCAGCAATGTATTAGTGTCTCTATTTTTCAACATCCCCTCCAATATTTGTCATTTTTCCCTTTTTATCATCTCAGCCAACATGATAGGTGTGAGATGATATCTGAGTGGTTTTAACTTACATTTTTCTGATCAATTGTTTTAAAGCATCTTCATATAGTTATATATAACTTTTATTTCATCCTAAAATTGTCTGTTCATATCTTTTGGTCGTTCTTCAAATGAGAAATTAAGAATATATTTAAATGTCCTTTGTTTTTTAAGAGAACCAGTGGCATCACAGAATGATGTTTTGACTCACATGAATTGGATTTAAGTTGATCAAAGTCACTAGTCTTATTTTCTCTTCCAGAGTCATCCAAGTTCAGAGCAAGGCAAAAGTCAGGACAACTGCTGATGGCCTGGAATGCAGTGGGTGACCTTGGTATCTTCCATGTATCTCCAAGCTCTAGGTGCTTCACAGTACCACCTTCAGTTACTTTCATGGACTTTGGTGTAATAGAAGATTTTAGGAAGGCAACTGGAGTACAAGGAGAGTGTGATAGAATTCAGTGAAGCAAGAGTAACAGGGGTTAACTCTATTAGAATCTTGGGAGGATAGGGGATGCTAGGATTTGCAACATCCCCATGAATTTCCAAGGAGAGCAGTTCCTTGACTTTGGAAGGACAACCAGCTTCCACACCCCTGCTCCAACAGTTTGGAAAATGGAAACCATTCCTGTGAGACATAACAAGAGCCTGAATCCTGATGAGACATACCTCTCCTGTGACTCTGTGAAGAACAAGATCTGAGAGGGAGCTGATCAGACTCCTCAGTTTGCCTTTGGGGGTCATCCCCAGAGGGAGATTGCATTGCTCCTGAAGTCTGTCTCCATTTCTATTCAATCTATAATCTAGAGACTTATTCCTAAGTGAATTTAGCAAAGGTTTAGTTAAGAATAGAAGGAATTTATCAGGCAGAGAGAATCATCATCATAGCCTGGACTTTGGTTGCAGACTGAAGAGATCTTCCATCCAAGTCAGTTGATGGAAAAACAAGTTAGGTTTTGTTAGCTATAGGAAATAAATCTCAACCCACTTCCCTCATCCCATACCCAGTCATCACCATTATTAAACCTTGTTATTCCTGAGAAGCAGATTGATTACTCACTGGCCTGAGGCAGAGAGAGCAGTCAGTTTTTACTCTCTGGCCTTGAAGAGATGACCTTGTCTGACCAGGTTATATAATATCCTGGTCATCCATCTATACCATCTTACCAGGGGCTCTCTTCACCATGATATTGGAAAACATTGTTCTCATCTGCTAATTCCACAAGAGTAGACACCTCCCAACTCAATGACAGGTTTGTGACCCAAAGGTTATTCTCAACCACCAAGATGGTTTCCAGGGGGTATGACCACTAGGCATGCTATAGCTTCTTGAAACAACAAGTGAGAGTTGAGAGCCAGGTAGATACCAAAGGTGCATGAGTAATACTGAAAAGGAGCTTAGAAAGTCCTCATACCATAGGTACTAGTCCTCTTTGGACATCCAATACCTCTTTACATAAAGTATTGGTTGTTGTATGATATTCCAGACAATAACAAGACAATATGAGATTATGCTCACATGAAAAGTTGGCCTTTAGAAGATTGTACTCCAAACAACTCCACCAGGACTGAAAAAATGTTTTTCTGATCACTTTTGAATTGTGTCATTAAGAACACAGAAAAAAGAGTGTTGGATTTTGAGTGAGAAGATCTGGGCACAAATCCTGCCTCTGCACTTATTACGTGTGTGATCTTGGACAAGATATTTTTAACTAGAGACTTATTTCTTTCCTTTTAAAAATAAACAGATTGGATTATGTGACCTCTGAGGTTCCTTCCAGATTTAAATTTATGATTTTATAAACTAAAGGAATCAGGAAAGATACTCACTGGACCATCTATCTTGCATCACACATGGCTACCTTAATATTACTAGAGCTTTTCACCTTTAATTAGCAGTAACTATCTTTGTGCCATGGCTTTATTTGCTTGGTCACTTTAACTGGGGCTAATAAAATAATTTAAGCATTTTGTCCTCCAAATAGCCTACAAGAGAAAACAGCATTTTATTGATTTCAGAAATTAAGAATGCATTTGAAATTCTGCAAGGAGGGCATTTAGTCTGATGGCGAGGGGGTTGGATCCTGAACCAGAAATGTCAAGAGAGCTAATGAATCTTCTGATTAAACATTCAGGCTCAGGGCCAGGATGGAAGAAGTTGCCATGTCTATTCTTCTTGTTGGAACCCAGATGAGAAGAGAAAAGAAAGAATCAAGAGAAGGAATGTGTTATCCAAGAGGGATTGGTAAAAAAAAAAAGTGATTAACTTATCTTTCCATCATCAATGCCCTTTTTCCTCATAGACTTCCCAAGGTGTTTCCTGTTGTGATGAGTGACTCATTTGGAAATGCATCCCTGCTTTTCTCTTTATACAAACATCCAGATTCTAGGTCAGTTTATCCCTCTATAATATCTTTGAGTCATGGAAGGTTCCCCCTTGAAATAGGTCTGCAATCAGAATATGGACCATCATTTGACAGGAATGTTGAAAAGAACATTCTTTTTCAGATGTGATTTGGATTAAGTGTTCTCTAAGATTCATCTGGGAGGCAGCATGGTTCAGTGAGCCAGAAGATCTGGAAGAAAATTCTGTGTGGGACCTTGTATAAGTCATTTCATGACTTCTATGACTCCAGTTTCTTGATCTTTACAATGAATTAGACTACATGAATTTTAGATCCCTTCCAGCTCTAAATCTATGATATATTCCAAGTGGTTTCTTTTTTCTACTTGGTGCTATTCTTGTGAAACTCTCAGACATTTGTTGTCAAAAAATAGTTTAAAAGAAAAACTCAAAGTAAGTCAATATCAGTCATTGGTCAAATGGGAGAAAATATTCATTGTGTACCTCAAAATACTCAGCAAAGAAGACCTGGGTTCATATTTCAGAATCTATTATTTCAGAAGTAAAAAAGAAAATAAAACTTTCCATCTCTGAGCCTCAGTTTCCTTTTCTGAAAAATGGGGCTTCCAAAATTGAATTTTAAAGGTTTTTTTTTTTCTAGAGCAAACTCCTCTGAATTTTATGTTGAACTTCCTAATCCACTTAGAATGAACATATATTATACAAATATGATTTGAGTGTGAAGTTTATTAATTTTGCAGGACAGCTGTTTGGGAGATGTGGGGTTATTTTTATTTTTATTTTTCTGTTCCACAAGATAATTTGGTTATTAAAACAACTGGTAGTTAGCAATGATTTGGCACCAGTTTCCCCATAAATGTTCATATGCCCTCTGGAGGACATCTCCCCACTTAATAAAACATTAGCCCTCTATATGTAGAGATCTGCCCTAATGCATTGGGGTATTAAAATTATATTATATTTGGAACTGCTAATTAAGTGGGAGGAAGTCAATTTATATATCTTGTATCTACTTTTCATATGGCAATCAGGTGGAAAGAAAACAAAATCTGGAGTTAGAGGGACTGAATTCAAATTCTATCTCTATTTATTACTTGGGCAACCTTAACTTTTTGGAGATTCCCTTTTCTCATCTGTAAAATGAGGGTCAGAGACTTTGAAGTCCCTTTAGCTCTAGCATTTTATGATCCTGAGGCTACTCTGTAGTTAACTTGGATTGGGGCTAATTCAATTCACAACACTAAAGATTTTGGTGGTGTTATCTGTCTTTTCCATATCTTTGTTTATCTATGGCCATTGAGGAGAGGTGTCAGCAGAAGTTGATCCCAAAGCTAATATGGTTCTGCTAGGATTGCTACTTTGGATAATGATGAAGAATAGAGTTTGGGGACCAAAAGTTGGCCAATTTAGTTTAATTTAATCTCTTTGTTACCAATTACATGTAATACCAAATTTCCACATAAGTTTTCCAAAGTTATAAGATTTAAATTTTCTCTCTCCTTCTTTCCCTCTCCCTCCCACAGAGCTGGAAAGCAATTCAATCTAGGTTATACATGTATTATTACACAAAATATATTTCCATATTCTCCCTTTTGATAAGTGAATAATCTTATAAAACCAAAACCCCAAAACATAAACCCAAATAAACAAGTGAAAAATTATATGTTCCATCAGCATTCTGACTCCAACAGTTATTTCTCTGGGGGTAGAAAATATGCTTCATCCCAAATCCCTCAGAACTATCCTGGATTATTGCATTGCTGATAAGTAGCTAGGTCTATCACATTTGATCATTCCACAATATTGCTGTTAACTGTTCACAACATTTTCCTGGTTCTGCCTTTTTCACTCTGCATCACTTCATGTAGTTCTTTGTATCACTTTCTGAAATCATCCTCTTCATCATTCCTTTCAGCACAATAGTATTCCATCACCATTATATACCACAATTTGTTCAGTCATTCCCCAATTGAGGGACATCCCTTTAGTTTCCAATTCTTTGAAGTAAGCCAATTTAGAATGGATAGTGAGTGAAGAGGGCTCATGTGAACCAATTCAAGTTTCTATCCTCCTGTCAGGTTTACAAGGTTCTTTATTTTGTGATAATTTACTTTTTATAAACTATATTGAATTAGTGCTCTAGAGTAGAAAGGCCCTAAATCAATTTCTGTATATTAGGGGAAATTACTGTTTATTTCTGTGTCTGGGGCCTGGATCAGAGATTCCCTCCATTCTACTTCTTTTCGCATTTTCTTTGTCCTTAATAATCTCAAAGAATATCTTTCTTTTAAACAGTCTTTAGCTAATAAGTGAAGGGAGAAGTGTTCTTTTCCTGTATATATGACCTCTCTACCTGTGGGGATAGGGAGGGGTAGATAGCTTGATAGACCATTTCTTAATTAGCTACCCACCAATTAGAAATATCTTTGAATATTCAAGGGAGGGGCTAAAACTTATTTATTAATTTTCTGATCTAACTTTAAGGTCTCTGGTCATTCAAGAAGGCCTTGGAGATATATACCACTTTACTGGCTTTTATGATTGTTTAATCAACAAACCTGATATAATAAAAAATTGATATTCTTACCAAAATTTAGTCTCTGTGGATAATTTTAGTAATAAAATCTTACATCTGTGATGCTTATAGTATTTTTAGCTTCATTATACAGATGAAGAAACTGAGACACCGAGACAAAATGTGAATTTTCAAAGTGAGAGTAGTCAAGCTCTTTGGGCTCAAATCTGAGGCTCTTTCCATCATATCATAGTTTCACCATAGATGGTTTTTATGGATGTAGACATTCTCTTAACAGAGGTAAATCACTACCCTCACACACCTCCTTGAGGATGCAAATTCTGATATTCATCTTTGGATAGGCAATGATGTGTAGTGGATAGAATACCAGATTTGAAATCATGAAAACTTTCCTCCAAATCTGATTCAAATCCTCCCTCCAAATGTTATTAGCTGCATTATCTTGGGAAATTACTTCATTGAAGTCTCAGTTCTTGCAACTGTAAAATGAAGGGGTTATACCTGATGGTCTTCATGGTCTTTTTCAGTTCCAGAGCTGTGATCCTATGAGTACAACACCTGGTGGCCAACCCACTGGAGGCTTGGCCTCTCCAAATCAAGAGTAATGGCTTCTTTGATAACTGACACACAATCCATAATTGGACCAGTATTTTGGGCTTGTGGATAGAGAACTGGACCTGGAGTCAGGAAAACTGCTCTTCCTCAGTTCAAATCTGACCTCAAACACATACTACTTACTAGTGATGTGATCCTGGGCAAATTACTTCATCCTATTTGCCTCAATGTCCTCATCTGTAAAATTAGCTGGAGAAATAATTGCCAAATACTCCAATATCTTTGCCAAGAAAATTTCAAATGGGGTCAAGAAGAGATGGACACAACTGAAAAATAACTGAACAACAAGCTTTGCCAGCAGGGTATCATCTGCCAAAGCTTGCCTTCAGCTGACATATTAAAAATAAAAGCTGACATCTAGATAATATTCCAATATTTTCAAAGTGCTTTTCACATATTTTCTATCTTTATCCTTACAATAACTCCATGTGAGGTAAATGTTATGAGTATTATTAATCACATTCTGTTGTTCAATTGTTTCAGTTATGTCTGACTCTTAGTGACGTCATTTAGGCTTTTCTCAGCAAAGATACCAGAGTGGTCTGCCATTTCTTTCTCCAGCTCATTTTACAGAAGAGGAAACTGAGGCAAAAAGAGGTAAGTGATTTGCCCAGGGTCATACAGCTAGTAAGTATATCTGAGGCCAGAAAAGTCTTTCTGACTCCAGGCCCAGCATTCTATCTACTACACCACCTAGCTTTCCCTTTTACCCATTTGACAGATGAAAATAGGAAGAAGACAAATAACTTTCTCATGGTAATGCAGGTAAGGACTAAGCAGAGCTAGAATTTCAATCAAGGAGCTCTTTCCTCTACACAACACTGCCTTTGCATGCAAAGATAATGATTTGAATCTCAACCCTCTATTGTTACTTCAGCTGGGAGAAACATCTTCCACCTCTGAACTGTCATTCCCCATCAGACATATGGGGAGGGAAGATGCTGATATCTAACAATCCTCTCTAAATCTATGAGAATTAGTATTGAAATAAAGTAATCTGTGTTTGAATCCTGACAGTGTTACTGCTTGTATGACCTTGGACAAGTCATGTACATCCTGTTGTCAGTTTCCTCATCTATAAAATGTGTTGAGGAGAGGGGTTAGGCTAGAAAGACTCTAAGGCCATTTCTAGTTCTAAGTTTAAGATATTATGATTCTGTTCAGGAAGGAATTGGGGCAAAGGGGTGGGAGTGGGGAAATAACATCGAATTTGAATTCTACCTCTGCTACTTCTTACCTATCTGACTGTAGCTAAGGGAATTTCGTTTTTAGGTCTCTATCTCCTCAAATATAAAATGAAGCTAATATGACTAGTAGTCCTTTAGACTGTCTTTCCTTTTTAAAGAAAATCCCTTACCTTCCATCCTATAATCAATACTGTCAATGGGTTCTGAGGAAGAACAGTGGCTAGGCAACAGAGGTTAAGTGACTTGTCCAGAGTCATATAGCTAGGAAGTGTGTCTGAGGCCAAATCTGAACACAGGACCTTCCATTTCTAGGTCTGACTCTCAACCCACTGGGCCACCTAGCCACCCCCTTTAAACTTTCTTTCAGCTTGTATCCTATGTTGAGACAGTGTGGAGTAATGGCTGACCTCTGAGGTCCAGAAGAAATGTATCTGAATCCTAACACTGACAATAATGATAATGATAGCATTTATATCATACTTTAAGGTTTGCAAAGCACTTTACTGGTAATTCATTTGATTTTTATAAAAACTTTATAAAGTAAATGTTATAATATCCCTATTTTATGTATGAGGAAACTGAGGCAGAGTGAGGTTGTGACTTATCCAGGGTCATACTAGCTAATGTCAAAGAAAGAATGTGAAATTATCTCTTCCTGATGGCAAGGCCAAACATCTAATTACTGTGTCAATTAGCTATAAAATAATGGACTTTACATGTCTGACCTGGTTTCCCCATTTCTAAAATGTGGATAACAGTAGTACCTGCCTCCCAAGGCCATTGTAAGTATAAAATGCGATACTATGTGTGATGTACTTTACCAATCTTTGAAAACCCTGCATAGGTACAGGGGTAGGTTTGGATCTGCTCCGACCAGCTCCAGAGAGCTGCATGTTGAACTTCTGGTGTGAACATTTCCACCTCAGAAAGAAGCAGATGCTACAAAGCAGACATTGATTTATTGTTTCGTAGATTGTCTTTAGATGTAAGAAAGTGTTGGAGAAAATGTTAATAACACAGATTAAACTTCAAAGTATATGTTAGGAATGCACTTTTTTAATTGCAGAAAATGGATTGTTAAATTTTACCAGCACATCTCTGTATCTGGGTTATTGTTATTGCACAATCATGTTTCTTTGCTATTTAGCTTTTTAAGTAAGTGTGTGTGCCTTGTCTCCTAAATTAGATCCTCTTCATTAAGAGTTCTATCTGCATATTATATATAGTTATTATATACTGCCGAGGAGGCAGCACAGATACTATGCATACAGTGGCTATCTAATATGTTATAGAATCAGAGACTTAAAGCTAGGCAGGACCTTAGAAGCAATCTAGTATGAACCTCTCACTTTATATAGGTGAGGAAATTGAGTCCAAGGAAGTTAAGTCACTTTCCTGGGGTCATATGTTTAGTAAGGATGGGAGGTGGGATTTGAACCCAGACCCTCTGACCCTAAAGGCTCACTCTTTCCACTGTTCTATGCATCTTCCTAAATATTTGTTAAATGAATAAATGAACAAACTACTGGTGTAGAGAGAATACTGGTTTGTATTTCTGGAACTCCTGAAAGGGCACAAAATATTCCTCCCACAACAACCCTAATGAGGCAGATGGTATAGGAATCAAAGGATGGCAGATTTTTTCCCCATTTTCTATTTTTATTTAATTAATTAATTTAGAATATTTTTCCATTCATGTTCTTTCTCTCCCCCCTTCCATAGCTGACAAGCAATTCCACTGGGTTTTACATGTATCATTGTTCAAAACCTATTTACATATTCTTAATATTTGCACTAGGGTGATCATTTAGAGTCTACATTCCTAGTCATATCCCCATTGACCCATGTGATCAAGCAGTGGTTTTTCTTTTGCATTTCTACTCCCACAGTTCTTTCTCTGGATGTGGATAGCGTCCTTTCTCACAAGTCCCTCAGAATTGTTCTGGATCATTGCATTGCTGCTGGTGAAAAAGTCCATTACGTTCAATTGTGCCACAGTGTATCAGTCTCTGTGTAAAATGTTCTTCTCGTTCTACTCCTTTCACTCTGCATCAATTCCTGGAGGTCATTCCAGTTCACATGGAATCCCTCCAGTTCATTACTGAAGGAGGGAGGATTTTGAATTTGAAGGGACTTGTGATCACTTTAGAGATGAGGAGATGGAGCTCCAGATATGTCATGACTTGTCCAGCTACTCACACAGCTAGTAATTGTCTTGCATGATTCTTGTGTGATTAGAGCATCTTTTGAGTGTCCAGCTCATCTGAGCACAGAAGTGGCTTCCTCAAGATCTCTGACATCCCCATCTCTTACTGCAGCTGCTCTGCCTGGATGTAGCCATCAGTGAAATCAGCAACAGCCACATTTGCTCTATCTGCTCAGTAGTGAAGCCTTGGCATGAAAACTAACTGGTGTCCTGGCCTGGCTCTGTCTTGGCTGTGAAAAGTTCTGACCTCTGGGCTTTTTTGTTCAAAGCTAAAATGCTCACCCTTGATCTTGGCATAAACACATAGAAATAAATAGATCTTAGATCAATTCAGTCAGCCATCAGGAAGGTCAAGCGAAGGAAGTCAGGTGCTGAAGAAAGCATTTTTGGGGTAGGACAACAGAAAAGAAAGTAGGGAGGGGGCATTTCCTTGTAGGCACTTCTAGAACACTTTAGCCTTGGCTGATAGTATCAGTGACCACCCTGAAAGATTGATTATTATTGAAATAAGAAAAATTGACTTTGGATTTCTTCATATCCTACCCTCATGCTTCCAAAGTATGTTCTTCCAATAATATCAACCATCAAGGGATTATAGGTCTCGGATTTCAGGGGCCACTTGATCTAACTCCTTCATTTTATAGATAAGGAAACTGAGGCCAGGGAAGTGAAATAACTTAGACAGAGGCAGCAAGATACAGAATCTCAATTTGAACTCAATCTTCTACCTCCAGAACAAGAACTCTTGACAGTATTTCACACTATCTTATAGCATAAATTACTCTAGCCAGGACTAAAGATCTTTGGAGTAATTTCCAAGGTTTCTGAATGGATGGCAGCAAGTTGGGGCTGTGGAAGGAAGTTCAATTCCAACAGACATTTATTAGAAATAAAACATGTTTTAGACTGATCTAAGTGCTATAGATACACAGACAGAAAAAAAAATAGCCTCTAATCTCAATGAGTAATCATTTTACAGCATAATGGGTATTCTGAATGTGAGCTCACTGTTCATTTTTCAAATACTAGAATATCAATTTATATTTCTAGAGCACTTCAAAAAGTTTAAAATATTTCCCCCAATTAAAAAAAAACTTGGAAAGGCCCACAGGAAATAATGAAGAATAAAACATAGAACCATGAGAATAATATGTATAGGTATAGAATTAATATTTGAAGAATAACTTCTGAATGTCCACCTCCAGAGTATGAACTGATTAATACAAGCAAGAAAGACATAATTTATATATACATATTTTTTGTCCGGTGATATTTTTCTATGTTGTGTGGAGGGGAGGAAAGGACTGAAATACCTGGGAATAAATTCTATTAAAATAAATTAGTTAATTAAAAATAGTTGCCCCACAATAGCCTTAATGAATTAAATAGCATAGGAATCAAGGGATCATAGATTTTCAACTGGAAGGGACTTGTTAAATTCATCTCTTCATCTTACGGACTCAGATAAGTTGTGACTTGGCCAGCCACTCAAACAGCTAGTAATTGTCTGAATCAGTCCAAGTTTTCCTAATTCTAAATCTAGTGCTCAATCTACCCACTCCTTATGAATTATTATGCTCATTTTACATATGCAGAAAACTGAGGTTCAGAGAAGTCAGGAGTTTGCTCACAGTTACACAGGTAGGAAGTACCAAAACCGAGACTTAAACTCCAAAGTTTCTTGTTCTAGGGATAATATTCTTTCTAATCTATCATACTATGTCCATAGGAAAATAAGAATAAATGACATTTCTCATTGCATTTAATATTTATAGTGTTTCACATCAATTCTATCTCCTCTAACCCATCTGGAAGTGGCTTTTCCTTCATCTGATTTAATAGAACATTCTAAAGAACTTGTCACATTTTATGTTGTGTTATAGGCAGCATGTTAAGGCTTTCATCCTCTCATGCCTGACTTATTGCAAGAGCCTATTGGTTGCTCCCTCTTCTTCATTTCTTCCATCATTTCATTCCCCACTCAGGTGCCAAAACAATCTTCCTAAAACCCAAGTCTGCCATGTCACTTCCAGGCTCAAAGATCTCCAGTAGCTTTAAGATGAAGTAGAAAACCATCTCTCTAGCATTCAGAGCAATTTTTTTTTATAACTTGGCCCTTTTATACCTTTCTAGCCTTATTACATCTTACTCCCAGACAAGCACACTGCCATCTAGCTACACTGACCTCCTTTTAAATCTTTGAGGACCAATTGTGGGAGAGAATTTGTCTGCATTTCCTAGTATATCATCTTGGATAGCTTTTTACTCTGGTCTTTTATAGGCTATCTTCCATGACTGTGTACTCTGTACATTCACTTCTACCTCTTATCTTTTCTGACTTCTTTCAAGAATTAACTCAAATTGGTACCACCTTACCCCAAACAGACTAGCCAATATGGCAACAAAGAAAAGTGATAAATGTTGGAGGGGATGTGGCAAAATTGGGATGCTAATAAACTGCTGGTGGAGTTGTGAATTAGTCCAACCCTTATAGAGGACAATTTGGAATTATGCACAAAGGGCTTTAAAAGAATGCCTGCCCTTTGACCCAGCCATATCACTGCTGGGTTTGTACCCCAAAGAGATAATAAGGAAAAATATGTGTACAAAAATATTCATAGCTGCGCTCTTTGTGGTGGCAAAAAATTGGAAAAGGAGGGGATGCTCTTCAATTGGGAAATGGCTGAACAAACTGTGATATATGTTGGTGATGAAATAGTACTGTGTTGAAAGGAATAATGAACTGGAGGATTTCTAGGAATTGATGCAGAGCAAAAGGAACAGAACCAGGAGAACATTGTACACAGAAACTGATACATTGTGGCACAATTGAATGTAATAGTCTTTTCTACTAGTAGCAATGCAATGATGTAGGACAAACCAGAGGAACTCATGAGAAAAAACTGAGGGAACAGAAATGCAAAAGTAAAACATATGATCAATCACATGGTTTGATGAGGATATGACTGGGGTTTTGATGTTAAAAGATCACTCTATTGCAAATGTGAATAATATGGAAATAGGTTTTGAACAATGATACACATATAGCCCAGTGGAATTGATTGTCAGTTCCTGGAGGAGGGAAGAAAAAGTGGGGGATGATCATGAATCATTAACCATGGAAAAATATTCTAAATACATTTAAAAAAAGAATTAGCTGAAATATTACCTTTTGTTGGAGGCCTCCCCCAGTTCCACCCTCTCCCAGTTACCTTTGCCTTTCCTCTGATAAGATATTCCATAAAAATCATTATATATCTTATATTCAACTAATTATTTTGCATTTATCTCCTCAATTAGAATAAGTTACTTGAAATTAGGGAGATTGTGCTTTTCCCCATCTTTGAGTTCTCAGCTTATATAGTTCAGTGTCTTGCATATAGTGAGCACTTCACAGATGCTTCTGGACTGCTTGACTATTGACTTATTAGCTGCCAAATACAGTAGAAGAGAGCTTGCCTTTAGGCCAGGGAAACTTGGGCTAATGTTCTGACTCTGACATGTGCTAGAATTTGACCTTGGTCAAGTTACTTAATCTTCTAGTGCTCTAGGCAGCTAAGATGGTAAATTGTAGATAATATGCCAATTTGAATAATCATAGGGAGTTTCCTCACTAGAAGACTAATCTTTAGCAATGAATCACAGGATACTCCCTATCTCATTTACATTTTCTATACATGAATATAAATATTTTTACGGCACTCCTAAAAGTATTTAAGCCATATATTTCAGATTTTATAATTTGATCTTCCCAGAAGGCCTGTGGATAGATACTTCAGTTATTATCATTCCTGAGTTATTGATGAGGAAACTGAGACTTTGAGAAGTAGAGTGGTCACCTAGCAATTTTCAAAAGATCTGGAGGGATTAGTGGCTTAAGAAAACTCAATATGCAAAGTTAAGGAGGTCTTAGGCTGCATAGAGAAATGTGTAGTTTAAAGGAAGAAACATGTGACAGTCTCCTTGTACTATCCCTGATCAGACATAGTCTGAAATATTGTGTTCAATTCTTTGACTCACAGTTTAAGGATTTTGATGAGTTGGAAATGGGTCCAGAGAAGGATAGTCATCATTGAAAAGTGCACTGAATACAAGTCCTATGAGGATCGTTTAAAGGATCTGGGGGTGAGGAGATTTGTGATTTGGAGCGGGGAATAGTAGTTATGTTCAATGTTTAAAAAACAATCTTAGAAGAAGAGTTAGACTTCTTTTGTTTGACTCCAGAGGGAAAAAGTAGGAGGAATGGGTAGAACTTTAGAGAAGAAAATTTAGGCTTGATATTAGAAAAACATCCCAGGCAATTAAGGCTTCCTAAAAGTGGAATCGGCTGCCTTGAGATGTGGCAGATTTGTCTTTCTTGAGAGTCTTTAAACAGAAAAGTAGTGATTGGCTGTTGGGTATTCTATCAAGGAAATGTCTTTTGGGTTGAAATGGTTATGAGGTTCTTTACATCATTTACAATTCTATAATCTGTGATTCTATGACCTTTCCAGAGTCATGAAGCTAGTAAAGAGAGATAGGACATATATAATCATATCTTATCTTATTTACTTTGAAGGTAAATTCCATTTATATTGACCTTCCTCATCATAGTATCCCAAACCCAACTGGAACTTAATGAAGGTTGAGTGACTATTCAATGGTCTGGTTTGATCCTTACAACTAGAAGGGACTGGGAAGTCAATAGCCACGAACACATGATTTCATCAGTCCTGGAGCTTCCTCCAGAAACACCAATTATAACCCATCAATAACAGAATAAATAAGTCCTAGAGAGTTGCCTAAGGTTCAGAGATGTGAAATGACTTACCTCTGGTCACAAAATGAGTAAATGAGAGATCTGAGACTTGAGCATCCTGGACTTCAAGATTCTAAATATGTAACTAATACTCCATTTCTTGAGAAAAGTAGTGAATCAATTGTTACTTCCATTTTGCAGGTGTGGAAATTGAGATGAAATAGGATTTGAAGGACTTGCCTAGCATATGACCACTAGTGCTACAGTCTCAAATACAGATCATCCTGACCGAATCCAGTCCTCTTTGCTCTCATCCAGCTGACTTGGCTATAGTGCTAACATTTATAAGGGTTTTTAATTAAACGTTTTTCTCATACCCAGTGAAGTAGGTAGTACAAGTGTATTATTCTTATTTTATAGATGAGGAAACTGAGACTCTGAGACATTAAGTGGTTTTCCCAGAATCATATTGCTGACTTAAATCTACCCCTTCCTCATCCAAGTACCATTACAGCTCTCTCCACCTTCTCCAAATGCATTCTTCTCTCTGATTTCAATGGCTATACACAATCATAGTATCATAGGATTAAGTTATACCAAGACTTTAGTTTGTTGTTCACTTTAGCCTTTATATTATTTATTTTTTTTACTGTCTTCACAGAATCTGGGACCTCTACCCAATTCAAATCACCTGAAAAAAAACCTACCACCTACAACATTTTCAAATAGTGGCCATCAAATTTCTGCTTGTAGACTTCCAATGAGGTCTACTAATGTACAAGGTTTCTGACTCACTAACCTCTCCCTGACTCAGTTTCCTAATCTTTAAAATGTGAGGTGGTGGACTCAATTGCTTTTAGAGTCTGTCAGCTCTAGATTTAAGACCCTATGACACTGACATCCAATTTAAATCTGCTTCTCTGCACCTTTCATCCATTGCTCATAGTTCTGTTCTTTGGGCCCGGCAAAATGCATCCACTTTCTCTTCCATCATCCCATAAACATGTGAAGAGATTAGATTACTTAGAAATATAATTTGTAACTTCAAATTTATGTGGATGATTGCTTCACAATTGCAGATTATGTATTCTCAACAATTTCAGAGAAGGCCTTTGAGAGCTGCTGTGTCCAAAAATGTCCATTCTCCTTCAATCAACTTGCTAAGAAGTCTTCCATACATGTTTTATCCTACAGATCATCCCTGGGAGTGTACTTGAATCCTTCCTGGCTCAGGAAGACCTCTTTGAACTAGCATTTGAGAGAAAAATATTGCAGAATCCAGAGTTATCCCTACACTAAGATAAAGTAATAGAGAAGGATTTTAATGTGATCTTCAGATAGTCACCTTTCCCTTTTGGTACTCCATTTCTCTTAACTATAAACCACCTGTGCCAGAGCTCCAAATCTTATAGTCTCATGAATGTGTGCCCAGTTGGTGCTCTATAAAAACAGATCCATCACCTATAGGTGAGAGAAGGATTAGAGTGGAGTAGTAATATAAAGTGTACTGCACTGAACATTAGGAAACCTGTCTTCGAGTCCTAGTCTTGTAGCTTTTGTTAGCAGTGTGATCTTAAGAAAGTTAATTCATATTGCTGGGTCTCAGTTTACTCTTCAAGAAAATGAGGGAATTAAGCTAGATGGCCTGTTTTAATTTCAACCTTCTGTCACTCCTATCCAAGACTTTATTCCAAAGAAATTAATAATAGCACCTCAGGTTTATATCATAGTTTCCATATACCATATCATTTGTTCTTCCTAGTAATTGCTGCTGAAGCAATTACTACAGATACTATCATTCTCATTTTACAGACAAGATAGGTACAGACAGGTCAAGTGTTTTGCTCTAGGTCACATAGTATGTAGAAAAGGCTAGATTCAAATCAGGTCATCCTAACAAAGAATCTCACACTATTCCATTACATGATGTTGACACAGATCAGATCTTTAAGTCACATTTCATTAGGAAGTACAACCAATATATTTTTAACTTTACAAAGGTGGCTATTGCATACTCAATCATAAAGGACATTTTTATTCACCAAACTGGAAAAAACATATTTACATTTATTAAAAAAAAACACAACAATTGGGGGCAGCAAGTTAGATAGGTAGATTGAGAGCTAGACTTAAAGACAAGAATCCTGGGTTCAACTCTGGATCAAACACTTTCCAGCTGTGTGACCCCTGGGCAAATCATAGTTAACTCCTATTGCCTAACCCTTACTTCTCTTCTGCCATAGAACCAAAACAGTAGATTCTAAGAATGAAGGTAAAACCTTTTTTCTTTTAAAAAAAACTGAATTTACTTTTAAAATGTAAACATAAAAATTAAGAACTAAAATATGATTTTATAACATTAGAAAGTATCTGGGCATTACTCATATACCCTGCATTATATAAATGGCACATTATTACCAAAAGGAGAGGAAAATGCAATTTAAAGGCTTTGGGTAGGAAAGGGAGAAAGATCTCTTTAGAAATAAAAGTGTGTGAAATCATAATGCATAAATAAAAAATATGACAACCTGTGATGTCTTGGGGAAAGAACCAGATTCAAATTAGAGAACCTTAGTTCAACTCCTATTGCCTCAATTTATTAGACATGTGACCTTCCATAGATTATCCCTGATCATCAGTTTTCTCATTTATAAAATGAGTTGGTGGACTAATTTATCTCTAAAGTCCCTTCCATTCCTAAATCTAAGATTTTCTACAGTTTAACTTTTATTTAGCAGAAACAGACCAAGTATGTATTAATGGCACTGGGGAAATTAACAGTTCTATTGATTTCATTCATGTACCTCCAAGGAAGTCACAGGATGACAAGCCCAAGTAATTATGTGTTAATTGGGTGCTGAGAAGGTTTTTCTCCTTAGTTTTTGTTTTTATTTTACCTTCCAATTAGCAATAATTTTAAAGTTCTGTTCTTAAGAAAACACTCTATTTTCATAAGTTCAAAAGCAGTCATTTTCATTAGCAAGGAAGGGAGGGTGGACATATAGGATTTTAAAAAATAATTGGCATTAGTCATGTGGCTTTTCTCCTTTATTAGAATGGTGCTTGGCAAATAGTAAACGTCTAATGAATGTTGCTTCCTTCCTTTCTTCCTTATCTTGTTCCTGACTTAGATTTAAAAAGAAGAGTTCCAGGTACAAAGGGTTTCCTGGAAACTGGCTCAGCATTTAGTAGTGAAATCACACCATTATCTTGTTAAGCTATACTTGGAGTTTTAATTTTATTGTGGATTAATCATTTATATTAGCTTTAATTTCAAAACCACTTTTTAAGTTTGGAACTGCTTTGTCCTCAGCCTCTCAGTGAGTAGTTATTATCACAAATTTGAAAGGTTGGAAGGAACTTCTGTGGTCATTTCATCCAACTCATACATAAAATGAAGCCTCTCACATAATATGAAAGACAATTGATTGTTTAACCTCTGCCTGTCTCCAAGGAGGGGGAAGGCAGCTTTTTCCAATTTTGGAAGTTTTTCTTCCCCTCAAGCCTAAATTTCTCTCTTTGCAAAATAGACTGCTTCTTTTGTTGCTGTTCAGTCATTTAGTCATGTCTGACTGTCTGTAACCCCTTTGGGGTTTTCTGGACAAAGATACTGGAGTGGTTTACCATTTCCTTCTCCCGTACTTTTTACATATGAAGAAATTGAGGCAAATGATGTTAAGTGCCTTGCTCAGGGTCATGCAGCTAGTAAATGGCTGAGGCCAATTTGAACTCAGGTCTTCCTGATGCCAGACATGGAACTCTATTCATTGTGCTAACTAGGTTCCCTAGACTGATTCTAGTTCTGCCCTTTGCAGCAAAATGGAAGAGGCCTAATTCTTTTCTTTTTTAATCTTTGCCTTCTGTCTTAGAATCAATATCGTGTTTTAGTTCTAAGACTGGTAAGGGTTAGGCAATGGGGGTTATGTGATTTGTTCAGGGTCAAACAGATGAGGAGGTGTCTGCAGTCAAATTTGAACCCAGGATCTCCCATTCCAAGACCTGGCTCTTTTTTCACTGAGCAATCTAGCTGCTTCCAGGCCTAAATAATCATTGACAATAATCCTTCAAATACAATACCCAAAGACAACTGAATCCCTCCTTTATCTCCCCTTCTTTAGCTAAAAAAAATCTAGATATTTGACCCAGTCCTAAAAGTGACATGAACTCAAGGTCCTACTATGGTTAACTCCTTCTAACACTCCCAGCTAAACACTGTTCTTTTTAAGCTGTGATAAGCAGACAGGACACAAAATTTCAGATGAGTTCCAGAATTTACAAAGTTGCTTTCTCTATGAGGTAAGTGATATAAGAATTGTTATTCCCATTTTGCAGGTAAAAGAATTGAGTCTTAGAGAAATTAACACGGTGTAGAAACTTGGAGTTTAACATAATATTTCAGAGTTAAAATCCAGAACTCTTCAGTGGAAAGATAATTCATACACCTACACAAAAGATATACTAGCAGCAAAGAAAATCACAGGTATTTTCTTTGAAAGAAAGGGGGAGGATCTTAAAAATAAACTTTAAAGAGGAATTTACTTATCTTACTTTTCACATAAAGTGGGTGTGCAGAATGCTATTGGGAAATGAACAAAAAGGAAAGACAAGAGCATTGGGAAAAGCAATGGATTGGCTTGATATAGTTCCTCTCTCAAAAAATAAGGGGGTTAAGCCATAGGATAGAATCATCATTACATAGATTTTAGAATAGTAAAGGAACTTAGAAACCATTCAGTAAAATTCTCTCCTCTCACCTTTCAGAGGCTACTAAGGACTGGAGAAGGAGTTAAGGTCACACTGAGAGAAAATAGCAGATGGGATTCAAAGCTGGATCTAGTATTCCAAATCAATGCTTTTTCTAGCACATTCTTTAAGGACCCTGCTAGCTTTCACAGTGCTAAACTTTAACAAATGGGTTGAGGCAATTGACAGTGGAAAGCTTAACGATAAGTAACCCACAATGACATGCGTTGGGAGAGGTGTTAGGCATAGCCCCAAAATTGTCAGGTCAGACTTGCTTTTGCTGGGCAGTGAATCAAGAAGGCAGTGTGTGGAGGAGGAGGTGACTGCCAGCTGGTATTAATTCTTTTTAATCACTTACAGTAAATACATCCCCCCTTCTTTTTTCATTAAAAAAGGCATCTGAAGCATTGCTATACCAATAGAGTCTTTCCACAATATGATTTTTTCTCATTTTTGCTGAAGAGGTGGAGTTGTATTTTTGTACAGCCAGCTCCTCCATTTTTTTTTTGTAAAATTCTTTCCCCCTTCAAGATCATTATAGAAGTTTAAATTGATACCATTTGACTTTGCTTGTGTTTTTCGTTTTAAATCAATTTATAGTAATGATTTTTACTACTCTTGTGACCCTGTACAAGTAATTTAATATGCCTGGTTTTCAGTTTCCCCACATATAAAATGAGAGGTTTGGTCTGCATGTCCTCTGAGGTTCTTCCAGCATTAGATTTAGGATCAGATGCTATGATTCACTCACATAAAGATCTCAGTGTATGTGTGTGAGAGAAAAAGAAAAGCATATACACTGGGATTTGCCTCCTTCCTCCAGGGATGGTTGGGAGCCCCCCTGGCACATAAACCTACAATAGTATACACCCTGGCTGGTAAATGACCTCACACAAACACTACACTCTCTCTACAGTGCTGGGCTATGACCAAAGGATCACAGTGCGTGCCCTGCTGGGCTCCTTTCCTCGTCATCTCTCTTCCACTGCTTCTTTAGCTCAGTCGGTCTCTTCTAGGGAGGTTTCCTCTGCAGTGTGGAGCCTCTTTGGCGAAGGTCCCAACAGACCCAAGTCTTGGAAGGAGGGAACAGAAACTGCCTGGAGGGGTGCAGCCCATACCAAGTGAGTTTTCCCTATAAGGACGAAGTTTCCGTTCTTTTTAATTATATCCAAGCATACCCAATTTAACATTGCCCAGTTCTACTAAATGCAGATGTACAAATCTTATGCCATAGAAAACAGTAGCTATGAATATGCTCAATACAGCATAGCCACACCTGAAAAACTTCCCCATACCATTGGTTAGGACCAAGGCTAGCTCCCAGACCAGGCTTAGAGAACACAGCCCGTCCTCTGACTGGCCAAGAATTGTAAAGCGCTTAGCCAATCAGAATATAGTTGCTGGGCTCCAACTACCCGCCTCCTCTCCTTCTCTCTGCTCCTCCCACCTCCCCCAAGAAGGAGCAGAATTTCAAACCGGGTGGAATTGCCCCCTCCTGTCATCCTATTGTAATAGTGATAGTTGACATTTGCTCGGCTCTTTTAAAAGTTTGCAAAACTCTTGATCTACCATATTTGATCAGTAGATTTGGGAGGTACGTAGCGCTATCTTCTCTGGACTACTTGGGAGAATTGACACTCGGAGTTTGCCGAGTTACTTGTCCAGTGTCACAGGGCTCTCATGCACCGAAGGCAGAAATTCAACCCAACTTTCCCCTGACTTCAAGTCCAGCACTCTAGCCCTGAAAATCATTTGATTCAATTTTGCAAGCATTTCAGAAACACTTCCTGCGAGAAGGCGAGGTTAAGTGACTTACCCAAGGTCACCCAACTAGTAAATGTCTGAGGCCATATTTGAACTCATCAAGGTGAGCCTTCCTGACTTCAGGCCCCACACTTTATTCACTTCACCACCTAACTGCACTCAATATTTTATTATTTGAGAGGAAAACTATTCGGAGAGGTGAATGCAAAATGCATATTAATTAAATACAGAGTAAGTTTCTGGAGATGAGAAAGCACTAATAGCTGGAGAAAACAGGCATGATCTCTTGTAGAAGACGCTGCTTCAGTTGGGCCTTGTTAAAGGTTCAGGGAGATGAAGGCAGAAGAGTATTCCAGGAGTGGAGGGGGCAGTCTTAGGAAAGCAGGGAGGTAGATGGAATTTATTGTGCCTTCACTGAGTTTCTTCCCCAGCAACTGTTACCTGTTTTATCATTCATACCAGGCAGGGGAGGAAAACTAGTTCTCTATTTTCAGCCTGCAGACATATAATAAGGCACTGTACTGAACCCGGAGGATTAACCATTGATCTCCCAGAGAATGCCATCTCATAGTTGTAGGAGGCCTGGAGGAGGAAGTTATCTCCTAGAATTACAGGTCTGGAAAGAGACCTGAAAGGCCAATTAGTTCAAACCCCTCACATTGCAGACGAGGAAACTGAGGCTCAGGGAGATTGAGTACTTTTCCTAGGGTTACACAAACAGTAAATGGCAGAACTAGGATTTGAACCAGGATCTCTGAGAGGTCGCAGAATATGTTCAGTTCTAATTCTGGGGAACTGGATTGCCTGAAGCAAAAAAAAAAAAAAATATGAAAGGAAAATCCCCGTAATACTTCAAGACTTAGCCACTAGATGCCTTTCAGGGAGGCTAATGCAGTGGGGACAGCAGCACTAGCGGCATTCTCTGCATTAGCGTGCTTCTCTCTGAAGATTTAAAAGTCAATCATAGCGACATTCACTTTGGAAATTCAAGCCATTTTTCTGCTATCTCCTCCCCGCCCTCCCCCCGCCCCCCCCCCCCCCCCACACCAGCCCACTTGCTCTTAGCAAAGTGTCAGGCACGTAGTGGGTCTTTAATAAATGTTTTATAACTGACTCACTAGTCTAAAAACCATATTAAGGACAGGGCAGCTAAAGACACACACACACAGAAATAAAGCTAAAAAGACCCAAGTTTAAAGCAAAAGTGGATTCGGAGCTAGGGGAATTGGGGGTGGGGATGAGCCTTTATCTGAGAAGGCAACTTTCCCAGGGGAGAGATCTGTGCAGTTGCAGAGAGGCGGGGAGGAAAGGACATCAGAAATTGCTAACATTTAGAGGAGCGAAAAGCCAAGGCTGAGATTAGGGGGATGGGATTCTTTTTATCAGGATCCTCCGGCCCTCGCCTGGCCTTTTTTTGCTTGGGGATCACTTCAGCAATCTGATGATGCCTACAAACCTCTTCTCAGAACGTTTTTAAGTTCACAAAATAAAATGCATAGGGTTGCAAAGGAAGCCAATTTAAACGAAATAAAGACACAATGGTTTCATGAAATCTGCACGCTTCCCTCACCGGACTCCTAGTTAGGAATTCGAGTTTTAACCCGTTCTGTACCTCATTCTTCCGCACCTGTTAAAGGATACTTAAGCTCAGACTCCCCCTGAGAAGCTACAACGTCTCAGGGAACCTGAGAGCTGAAGCAAAAGTGGGGTGAAGGTGTTTTAGTGGGGTTGGCTAGGTGGGTGGGAGACAAACGAGGCTGAAGGCTATGGGGTCCCCGAGGGAAGCACCAGGTGGGCGAGAGTTCAGTGGAGGGGCGAGCGGAGCGGGGGGGGGGGGGGTGGGGGGGGACAAAAACCTCAGAACATGGGGAAAAGGAGGGAGATGGCAGAGTGAGGGTCCGAACGATAAAGTGAAAGAATGGCAGGGGGAAACAATCGCCCAAAGCGCTGCAGGTTGGTGGAGAGGCGAGGTGCCCAGTGGAGCCAGTGGAGATGTAGGTGGGGGCTGGGTGGGGCCGTGAGCCTCTTAGGTTGAGCGCAGCTTCCCTCTTTCCTCTCTTTCTCGGATTGTCAATCTCTTCTCCTGCTCTGGCTCTCCCCCCGCCCTCAAGAGTTGCGCAATGTCTTTCTTTGGCTGCCGCAAGGCGCTGGCCACCGCCCCCCGCAGCCAGGCGAGGGAGGGCTTAGAGGCTACGTCAACCCCAGCTTGGGTATAAAAAGGGGCGGGTGGCCAGCGGCAAGCCGCACACAGCCACCCGTCCTCCTCCCCTCCTCTCTCGTCGTCCTCCTCCTTCTTCCCTTCTCTCTCTTTCCTCCGCGTCGCCGGGCAGGCAGAAGGCAGGCGGCCGGCTGGCCGGGCTGCGGGCACCATGAGCTCCTTCGGCTACGAGCCCTACTACGCCACGGCGTACAAGCGGCGCTACGCCAGCACAGCCGAGAGCCCGCGGGTGCACATCTCTTCAGTGCGCAGTGGCTACAGCAGTACAGCGCGCTCGGCCTACTCCAGCTACTCGGCGCCCGCCTCCTCGGCCGCGCTGTCCGTACGCCGCAGCTACTCGTCCAGCTCCGCGTCCCTGCTGCCCAGCTTGGAGAGCCTGGACCTGAGCCAAGTGGCGGCCATCAGCAACGACCTCAAGTCCATCCGCACGCAGGAGAAGGCGCAGCTGCAAGACCTCAATGACCGCTTCGCCAGCTTCATCGAGCGCGTCCACGAGCTAGAGCAGCAGAACAAGGTGCTGGAGGCTGAGCTGCTGGTGCTGCGGCAGAAACACGCCGAGCCATCGCGCTTCCGCGCTCTCTATGAGCAGGAGATCCGCGACCTGCGGCTCGCCGTCGAAGATGCGAGCGCCGAGAAGCAGGCGCTGCAGGGCGAGCGAGATGGCCTAGAGGAGACCCTGCGCGCGCTACAGGCGCGCTATGAGGAGGAGGTGCTGAGTCGCGAGGACGCCGAGGGACGCCTGATGGAGGCGCGCAAGGGGGCCGACGAGGCGGCCCTGGCCCGAGCCGAGCTCGAGAAGCGCATAGACAGCCTGCTCGACGAGATCGCCTTCCTCAAGAAAGTGCACGAGGAGGAGATCGCCGAGCTGCAGGCGCAGATCCAGTACGCGCAGATCTCCGTGGAAATGGACGTGTCCGCCAAGCCCGACCTGTCCGCCGCGCTCAAGGACATCCGCTCGCAGTACGAGAAGCTGGCGGCCAAGAACATGCAGAACGCGGAGGAGTGGTTCAAGAGCCGCTTTACCGTGCTCACTGAAAGCGCCGCCAAGAACACCGACGCGGTGCGCGCCGCCAAGGATGAAGTGTCGGAGAGCCGCCGCCTGCTCAAGGCCAAGACGCTGGAGATCGAGGCGTGCCGCGGCATGAATGAGGCGCTGGAGAAGCAGCTGCAGGAGCTGGAGGACAAGCAGAACGCCGACATCAGCGCCCTACAGGTGAGACTGGGCGGTACCCAGCCCAGCGACCTGGGGGACTGTGGGGAGAGGAGGGGAGGGGAGGAGGAGGTCAGTTTGGCAGCTCAGGCAGGGGAACAAAAGTAATGGGACCGTGGGCAAGAGGAGGCTCGCGGAGAGATTTAGGTGCCTTTTGCTGCTGACTTCTCATGTGATATATGAGAAACTGAGGCATTGGGGAGGAGGGCGATATACCTAAGGCGACGACCTAGTTAGCTGGCAGAGCCTTGGGCTGGGTTTCGGGTTATCCAGTTCGAATTCCCAGGGCCAGCGTCAGACGCGAGTGGGTAGGGGAATGGAGGGAGGTGGTGTGTGAGGGAGGAAACCTATGGATTTGGGGAGAGGGGATAGAGGTCACTTAGACCAGCTGGATTAGGGGTCAGGGTCGCTATGTACAAGTAGGGCACCGGGTATGGTTTCTTTTGACACACCCACCCTGGTCCTGTGTGTTGGAGAGAGAAGGCGGGAGGGGGGGAGGGGTTTGGAATTGTCCTGTTTGCCTCGCTAGTAAATGCCTTGCGCGTTCCTCTCCTCCCAATAGGTGGCAGCAGTTATGACTTTATCTCTCTAACTCCTCCCCTCCCTTCCACGCTCCTCCCCCCACCCCTACTCAATTCTGCTTCGAATTAAGAATATGGGCCAGTTAAGTGATGGTAACAGTAACACATGTACTTTTCTATAGAAAGAAGGCAGCAGATCAGACGATTGTAGTGATGTGTAACACCAGAGGAAACGAGAGGATGTTTTAAAAGGATTTGCAATGCCTTTATTAAATAAGAGACGGACCTTGGAGAGCATCTAACCCCAAAACTCTCATTTTAGAGATTTACTGAAATGATTATTGTTGTCAATAACTGACATTTCTCTAGAAGAGGAAGCATGTCTTATTGCCTAGGTGACTGGCCCCCCTTACCAGGAAGACCTGAGTTCAAGTCCCACCTCTGACTGAAATGGGCAAGCAACTTAACCTTTTAATGTCTGGGGCAAATTTCAGATAGGATGCTACTTTGCAGAGATAGAAGCAGTCTTCTCACGTGTGAGTTCCCCATATCGTGGGAAACCACAGACTCCATCTCTGTGCTGATTGATAAGTGCTTTAAAGCCAGCAAAATGCCTTTGAGGAGAAACAGCCCTGCAGAGGGGCAGTGCCTTGCTCATACTTGTCCCATTAGTTGCTAAAGGAAAGCTAATCTATAATAGCTGCAACCCTTACATCTCCTGAGCTCTTGTCCTGGTCTTTTAGAGCCTAAACCAAGACTTCCTAAATTATAGGCTTCCTTCTCTCTCTCTCTCTCTCTCTCTCTCTCTCTCTCTCTCTCTCTCTCTCTCTCTCCATCCTTCCATCCCAGACCAGGTAAAAGCAGGTTGAATAAAGATCTGGGCTGATTGCTCTGTGAACCCTGCCTCTAGAGGAGGGTGGGCTTGGCTTCTCTCAAAAGCAGGCTTTTGCAGCCAGTGCCTAGAGGGGTGGGGCAGGCCCAAAGAGGCAGCCTCTCCAGACAAGCTTTCTTGCTCTGAAGGTGAGCCATGACTGTGCAGTTTGGGGGCCAGCAAAGAAGAATTCAGGAAGTCTCTGGGTCTTAGAGGAAACCAGCTGTGACAGAGGTTTGTGTTCCAGGTTCTGTTTTTTCACTCCTGACAGGACACAATTAACAAACTGGAAAATGAATTGAGAACCACCAAAAGCGAGATGGCTCGATATCTGAAAGAATATCAAGATTTGCTTAATGTGAAGATGGCTTTGGATATTGAAATTGCAGCCTACAGGTATGAGGGGGAAGGGGAACATCTGCCTCAACTATTAAGCTTGGGGTGGGGATCAAATTAGATTCCAAGTCAGATTCTTTGAGAGGGGGACACATTAGAATAATGAAACAGTCCAATCAAGTCCAGAAAACCTGGGTTCAGTTTTTCTCCGAGGCACTTACTAACTGTGTGACCTTGGGCATATCACTAACCTACTTTTTGCCTCAGTTTCCTCATCTTTCAACTGAGTGGATCAGATTCAACAGCCTCTAAAGTTCTTCTTAGCTCTATGACATTATGACCATTTAAAAGTTTTGGACAGCAGTCAATCCCCACAAACCCAGGCACATAAGCAGCAAGGTGTTTCTTTCCTTTTTACCAAAAATATCTTCTGTCTCAGGTTCTGCCCCACTTTCCTCAGAAATGCATCCACTGCTGAAGCATGATCTAAATCTGGATATTGACTTTTATTTTTAATTGTAATGGGTAGAATCAGATCTCCTGGCACATAGTAAGCCTTTAATGAATGTCTGTTGAATGACCATTTGATTTGCAGCAAGAAAAAAAATAAATAAAAAGGTCTGTACTTCTGATTATATTCCCAAAGATTCTTTGCTTAAAGAAAAGGAATTGGAATTTTCACCTTTAAAAATTGTTTAACATCAACAACGAGGATGTTACTTGAGTGACTTTTGAAGTGTGGCTTGAATTTTAAATTGCCATCAGACAGCTTGCTTATCCAAATAGAAACTAGTAGAAAAATGGATTCCCTTCTAATAAACCAATCAGGCTAGCCAATCAGGCTAGCTGCCAAGACTGTTTCAAGTTCAGTATAATTTTAATGGGACTTTCTAGTCTGTTTCCTGACTTAGGGGAGAACTACTGTGTTTTTTTTTTAAGTGAGAATAAGTGCAAAATCCTTAAATGTTGAATTTGGAGGATAGGAGATACTTCAGCATGAGTTATGCCCAGTTCAGGGAAAGAGGGGGAAAAAGGTCAAAGCAAGGGTGAATATCCTTTTTTTTTTAAGACTTTCAAGAGTCTTAAAAAGAGTCAACCTCCATTTGACGTGGAAGATTGTTCAGTACAGGATTTTTGGTACTTAAGAATTTCTCATCCTTGATGGTGGAAGGTATAGTACATTTAGAGCCAAATAATCTTTGTCTGAATCCCACCTCTGCTGCTTATGTGCCTGGGTGACCTTATTCAAGGTCAGAATGAGGTGTAGAAGATGGAAATTATGGAGACCAATTTAGGGTTCATGTAAGGAAAGAGTCCCTAATACTGTTTTTTAATCTGTAAAATGAAAAGGGGTGACATGTGAGATTCCTTCCTACCTCAGGCTGATGATGGATGATCTTAGAACTCTTGAGTTTTGTTTTCCTCCGTCTATATTATTGGTGATATAGATTTGAAAGAATGATGCAATGATATTTAAGTTTTTATGGGTAAGAATTTTGGGTATTCTAATCTGTCTTTTGAAAACTATTATTTCGGAGAGCTCTAGATAGAATTTACATTATTCCTTTTGCTTTTTTAAAACAAGTAGTTAGAATGACTGGACAACATGCTATTGTTGATTTCTAAGTCCATGCCTCTCTTCCCCAATGCCCACCATTTTTTGTCACTTCAGGAAGTTATTGGAAGGTGAAGAGACCCGCCTGAGTTTTACCAGCGTTGGAAGCCTGACCAGTGGCTACTCCCAGAGCTCCCAGGTCTTTGGCCGCTCTGCTTACGGTGGTCTCCAGACCAGCTCCTACTTGATGTCTGCCCGTGCCTTCCCCTCTTACTATACCAGTCATGTCCAAGAAGAACAGATTGAGGTGGAAGAGACCATTGAGGCAACCAAGGCAGAA
Source organism: Monodelphis domestica (assembly GCF_027887165.1). Taxonomy (NCBI): domain Eukaryota; kingdom Metazoa; phylum Chordata; class Mammalia; order Didelphimorphia; family Didelphidae; genus Monodelphis; species Monodelphis domestica. The sequence goes on along the minus strand of NC_077227.1, from coordinate 741,697,189 downwards.
GAAGCCAAAGATGAACCCCCCTCTGAAGGAGAAGGAGAGGCAGAGGAAGAAGAGAAGGAGGAAGGAGAAGAAGAGGAAGGAGGTGAAGAGGAAGAAGGTAATAACCAAATTCATTGGAAAGAAAGCAAATCCTCAGGGTTCTCTATATAAAAGGCATAGTCAATAGATCCCTGAAATTGCAGTTGAGTCCTGCTTCCATTATTTTCTAGTTGTTTTGGTCATAATGATTCAATTGGCCTCCCTGCTTCAATTTACTCCTCTATATGATAGGGATAATCGTACTTCCTAACCCCAGGATTCTTGGGAAGACTCAAATGAGCTCTTTGCTCCATATAGAATGCCAATATGAATGTGAGTTACCATTCATTAATATACCTTAGAATTTTGTAGGCAGAATGTAACTTTGAAGAACATAGGATCATTGTATTAGTAGATGGAAGGGCCAAAAGAAGCCATCTGGTCCAATATCCTTATTTTACAGAAGTGGAAACACCGAATCTGAGACTTTGCTAGCATTTTATGTCAAAATGTCTTTTTTGCAGTTATTAGAAATATGTACAGGGAAATAAAAGCAGTTCTGAAACCAGAGGATCTGGGTTCCAGTTCTATTTCTGAAGTTACTGCTGAGGTGACTTTGGACAAATCACAACTTTCCAGGATCTTCATTTACTCATCTGTAAAATTTGAGGCTTAGTCTAATTGTCCTCTGGAGTCAATTTTAAATCGATGACTCTATGACTTCAAGAGAATTCCAATGGATTTATTTTTATAATGAATGGGTTTATTTTAAAATGAATGACTTTTTGAGTAATGCAGACCCTGGTAGAAATTTTATTGAGCACCTAGTTGTGTCTGACATGAGTTGCTTCTCACTTTTATCTTTTTCTTTTATGTGTGCCTTTAAAAGGTGCCAAGGAGGAATCTGAAGAGAAGGAAGGTGAGGAGGAAGAAAATGGTGAAGCTGGAGAGGAAGGTGAAGAAGCTGAAGAAGAGGAAGAGAAGAAGGAAGATGCTGCTGGAGAAGAAGCTGTAGAGCAGAAGAAGAAAGATTGAGTTCTCTTTTCCTTGAATCTTTCAGGTTTCCCCCAAATCAGGTCAACAATCCCCCCACTACTCACTCTGTTGAGCTCTGAATGCTGTACAGAATAAGAAACCACATATTAAAAAAAAATAATCTGAGATGATGTAGGTTGAAAATGAATTGTTATGCTAAGTGTCTTCCTCTATGCAAGAGTATTTGGTGTGCTTCTTGATAGCTTCCCTGGCTTGCTGCCAGACTGCGCATGGTATATACTTATGAATTCTGGGTTGATGGCAGTGTGGATAATTCAGATATTTATAATTAAAAACATGAATAAACAATCTCATTGATATATAAACCGTTAACTTGATGAAAAACATAATTAATCTATGGAAACCTTTGGTGGTTAGAAAATAATGATCCCCAGTTATGTGCAATAACTAGCAAATAAAGGCATCCTGGAACGACATTATAATTCCTTGGTGTGGCTATTGTGTTTTAATTAAAGTCACTTTCAAATATGCATTCAAGTGATGTGCAGTTGACAAGTGGGAAGCCAGGCTACTGATCTCAGAATCTCATGTTACCAAAAAATTAAATCAAATCAAAGTTGCCCTCTTCTTAAATAATACATTTATCCCTAGTTGGTGCTTTCTAAGGAACTCAAAGCTTAAGTTCTTTGGCAATCTTGCCTATCTCCTCTGCCCTGTACCTCTTTCCTACCCTACCTCTCTTCACCCCATAACATTCCCCCAAAACCCTCAAAATATCATCAATAATTAACAGAAGGAGTAAAAGGGGAAACCTCCTAGGGCTTTCTCTAGCAATATCAGTGTACTGATCCCAGTGCAAAGTCATACATGATAGCTCAGGGAAAGGATTTCATAGTGGGATCTATGAGAAGACCAAATGCACCCTGCTGAGCAAATGGGCACATTGGATAGAACTCAAGTGAAAGGTGGCCAGCACCAAATGGGTAGAGGGTGCATCTTAACATGCCCATTGATAAGTAGCTTTTTCTTTTTTCTTTAATTGGTCTAAATGCAACTGTGGTGGAACAGATGATAAATAAAAACTGATTATTATTATTATTATTATTTTATAAAAGCAAGATGCCTAGAAATATGGAGAATAAAAGACAAGTCCCTTTCTACATTTTGCCTACAAACTTGAACCAGTGCTGATTCTGGGTCTTGAGCTTAGCTTCTGGCCTTTGTTGCTGCCCTGGAATTCCACAAGCCTTTTAGCTTGTAAAATATATCAATAAACAATTGATGCCAAATGTCAAAACTATTAGCCCCTATCAGAGGGAAATTCCACCCTGCCATGGGTCCTATGGAAACTACTTTGCATATCTTAATTTGGAAATCTATGGATTCAGAGGATGATTCCAACTGGTAAAGAATTTCATCAAAATAAAAATATTCCTAGCTGTCCATGCCCAGCATATCCTATGGAACCCTAATGCTTGTATGGTATCTAATCTGTCGTAGATTAGAATGGAAGTTACTGATTATATGTTTTTCTGCTTCTGTCTTCAAAAGCTGATTTATCTGCTAATCTCTCCCCCCCCCATATTTGTTATTGTGCGATTGATATCACTTTTGGGGGGGGCAATGCTTATACTTGCATTTAATCTGCCTTCATTTATGTACTGCACTGTGCTTTCACCTTTGAGACTCACTTAAAACTGTTAGCAGCAAATGTATATTCTGTCATGCTTTGAATCTGAAAGATCCATTGTTCACAGCTTTTGCAGAAATGCCTGTATGGATGTAAACTAAACTTTTTGCATTTTTGACCTTGGAAAGTAGATTTGGGGAACAGAGTGCTGTTAATCGCAAAGTGATGTTAAAAAGGAACGTTAGCCCAATAGAAACAGTGGGATGTGGGAACCGTTTGAATCAAATTTGAAAGCAATGACACATTGTACCACCCCTCACCTCCATCCTGTGTGCCACAATAAAAATACATGAAGAAAAAAAATGTGTTGAGTGTACTTTGTTATTCTTATGGGAAGAATGAAGGCTAACTCTAGAAAAGAACCCCAAACCAAAGTTTATTGAAATGGCAAGTTCTTTACTCCAGCCAGCTGGCAGGAGAATGAAAAGGTCAATGCTTTGAGGGTTATGGAATGTGAGTTCTAGTCCTAGCTCTGCAAGGCATTCTTGCATAAACTTTAAGCACATTATTTTACCAATCCAGGTCTCAGTTTGTTCATCTCTAGGATGGGGTCAATTAGCTGTTCTTGAGGGTCCTTCCTCTCACATTCTATAGAAAATTCTGCCACTTCTGTTGATGGCAACCTTTTTCTATTAACTTAATCTTTTCATAAGGCTAACTATTGAGCCATAAGCATTGAAGAGCAAAAACAAACAAATTGGGAAGAAGGACATAGGAGAAAGAATAGTGAAATGAGTAGAACCAAGAGAACATTATATACAACTACAGATTTAATACCTGAAGAATAAATCATGTTACCTCCAGAGAATGAACAGAAAAATGGAAACATGAAAGTCATAATGTTTATAAGCATATCTGACTCCCAGTTGGTGCCTTTTATGCTGCGAGGAGAGGAGAATGAAGGGGCTGAGACAATTATTTACATGACATTTATTGTGAATGAAGTCTACTAATAAAAACAAACAAAAGAGTGTAGGGCTAGCAGGGTTATAGGTCAAAGGCTATATACTGTTTAGTAATATCTTGTGTATTATTCCAAATTGCTTTGCAGAATGGTCATATCCACAAGTTCATCAACAGTGTGTCGATGTGTCTATTTTCTCACAGCCCTTCCAACATTTAGCATTTTCCCTTTTTATCTACTTTTTTTTTAAACCCTGACCTTCCATCTTGGAATCAATACTGAGTATGGGTTCTGTGTGGCAACCAAATATAATTATTAAATTCAGTCTCAACCATAATTTTAACCCTTACAGGTGTCAAGGAAGATTATTCCCACCCCCTCCTCTGTAGCTTGATCTGTCCATCAAACATTCCTGACATACCACAGTTGTGCCAGGTTTTGTGTCAGTCAACGTGCTGTGCATCAATAAATGTCAAGGCTTTGGGAGAATTGGGAGAGAATGGAGAGAACCAAGAAGAGAAGGAAGAAGGTGGGAACAGAGCAGGCAGGTGAAGAGAGGGAGGAAGACTTGATTTGCAGGCTAGGGACCATGCTGTCAGGTTACTTACAGGAATGATTGTCTAACCTTTCCAATAAACTTTATAAAATATATATCAGGATAGAAATATTATTTCAATTCTTACAGTTCGAAGGCAGAAGAGTGGTAAGGGCTAGGCAATGGAGGTTAAGTGACTTGCCCAGGGTCACAAAGCTAGGGAATGTCTGAGGCCAGATTTGAACCCAGGACCTCTCATCTCTGGGCCTGACCCTCAATCCACTAAACCACCCAGCTGCCCCCCCCCCCCCGCTTTTTATCAACTTTGACAATCTGATGGATGTGAGTGGAAACTACAGAATACAGCTAAATCCAAGAATTGCCATTAATTTATTTTCTAACAGAAGTGAAGCTCTCCAACTCTACATAAAAGCAGCAATGGTCAAAACAATTTTGTACTGATTAAAAAACTGAGGGATAAGTGAAAGAGATTAGGTATATAAAATATAATTCACACAAACATTCCAGCTTCTAGGATAAGGACTCATTGTCTGATAGAAATTGTTAGAAATTGGAAGCAGTATAGAAAAATTGATTTAGATCAACAGGTCACATCTTATATGAATAAAAGCTCCACATGGATTAGTGGGAAAACCTGAATGTGAAGTCACATCCTGAAAAAATTAGACAAGCAAGAAGGAAAAAGTACTTATCAGATTTATGGATAGAATTAAGGCTTGTGACTAAAGAGTTCAAAGGATCATGGAAGAATAGGTAAGTTGGAATTCATAAATTTAAGTTGTTTTGCACACACAAATCCAATAACTTTAAGATTAAAAGGGAAGTAATTTATTGAGGAAAATCTTTTCCACAAGTTTTTTTTTAAATAATGGCTTCATTTTTAAGCTATATAAAGGATTTATTTAAATATATAAGGATAAGTCACTCCCCAATCGATAAATGGTCTAATGATATGAGGGCAACTAGGTGGTACAGTGGATAGAGTGCCACCTTTAGAGGATGAGATTCAAATCCAACCTAACACATTTGCTAGCTGTATGACTCTGGACAAGTCACCTGACATGTTTTGCCTCAGTTACAGCACCTATAAAATGTGCTGATGAAGGAAATGGCAAACCACTCCAGTATCTTGGCAAGAAAACCCAAATGGGGTCATGCAGAGTCAGATGACTAATCAACTAAACAACGACAATAAACAAGGATATAAAGAGGCAACACAAGAAACAGGCCATCTGTAACCATGGGGGGGGGGGAGAGAACACTCCAAATCACTACTAATTAGACAAATGCAGATTAAAGCAGTTTATACCCACTTGAATTTAGATGGTAGGTGTAATGAATGGAGCTTAGTCTTGTCTCCATCCTATTCTTGTATTGCCTTCAGAACTTAAAATGTGATTAGCAGGGAAACAGAAAGATGAGATGTGTCATCCTACTATTGACCTATGGGTCTGCATTTTATAAGATCTTTCCTGAGGCTGTGGTGGTAAAAATGGAGTCATACATTGACTCTTTTTTGATGTGGTAGCTATAAGATTTATTATTTACTTATTTAAACCCTTGCCTTCTGTCTTAGAATCAATACTGTGTATTAGTCAGAAGACAGAAGCGTGGTAAGGGGTAGGCAATGGTGGTTAAGTGACTTACCCAGGGTCATACAGCTGGGAAGTGTCTAAGACCAGATTTGGCCCCAGGACCTCCCATTTCTGGGCCTTGTTCTCAACCAATTAAGTCACCCAGCTGCCCCCTAGGTTGATTGATTGATTGATAGATAGATTAATTCATTTACTTATTTTTAATTGAAAATTTTTATTTAATTAATTTAGAATTAGATTTATTTTTTAAATGGGCATCTTCTCTAATTGCTTCTGCCAGACCATTTTTGGGCCTCAATTCTCACCAATCCAGAGCAATTGATCAGTAATAAACTGGAATTGTAAAAGAACTGAAAGGGACTAAAGCAACTGTGAAGATGCTGAAGCAGTACTTTAGAGGAGAAAGCTAGGCTGCAATGTAAATGTTCTCTCCTCTTTCATCTTTTCCCTTTCCCCCTGTATTTTTCTATCTTCAGAGCCTATTGTATTCCATGTCTCCAAGATACACACAGTATCCATGACATGCACTAATGCTTTTGGAGCTCCTTTTTGCAGGACCAATAAAATGTTAATAAAAAGATGGACTTTTGTTTCCATGTGAAGTTGGGGTTATTCCCCATCCCCCAGACAGAATGACAGACTTCAGTTTTGTCTTTGTACCTCAGTGCCTATTACAATGCCTGGCATATGAAAAAAATTCATTGAATAGATGGGTGGAAAGGACACAACATTTATTTAGCTCCTACTGTGTGCCAATGAACTGTCCTAAGCACTTAACCAATATGATCTCATTTGATCTCCACAACAACCCTATATGGTAGTTGCTATCATTATCCCTGTTTTACAGTTGAGGAGACTGAGCGACAAGGTTAAGTAACTTGTGTAGGATCATACAGCTAGTAAGTGTCTGAAGCCAAATTTCACTCAGATTTTTCTATCCACTATTCTGCCTCGTTGCATCTGAATCGATAAATTAGTTACTATTTGGGTTAGGCTTTATCACTCCAAAGTACCTTAGAGAACATCTAATTTTCCTTTTTTTACAGATGAAAAATCTGGGACCCAGAAAGGTTTAAATGACTTACCCAAGATCATACAGGGAATAATAGCAGAACTAAAATAGAGTCCAGATCCTCTGATCTCAAGTCCAGCATATTCCCCATCACATTGTCACTTGTAGTTAATTAGGGTGTTTGGCACTTTGACAAAGTGGGATGTTAACTTTCTCTTAATTGAAGCCTTTCCTTCTTACCTATAGTCTCCCCACATAGTGACAGGAAAATGGAACACAGAACCTCTTCTGTTCTGAACATAGAATAGCAGGAGGACTTTCTTTAGTATTGTACCCAGTCATTTCATTCTCCAGCTCAGTAGTTGAGAAGAAAATCTCTACCTTGATCTATCCTGGGGAGTGAGAGATTCACTAATTAAGATGTGATCTGAGCCTGGGAACATATTGTAGATTCACCCCAGGGCTTCCTTTCTTCCCCCCCCCCACCCCCCCACCCCCGTGTTAGAGAAGACAGTGTAACTCATCGTAGGAAAGAAAATAATGCCACCTATTATATAGTATTGTTAGTGGAAATAGAGGATTGTATTTGGACTTCAGTCCCGATTCTACCACTTCTTACCCATGTGATTCTGGGCAAATTCCTGAGCTTTATTTGACTCTATTCCCTCTGCTAGAAATGAGGTTAGACTAGATGGCTTCTGAAGTCTCTTCCAACTGGGAAAATTATAACCTCTCTACACCTTAGTTTCTTCATCTGTATAATGAGAGGATTGTAATAGATGGCCTCTAAAACCCCTTTCCTTCCTCTAAAACCCCTTTCCTTCCTCTATCTATGCTGTCAGGAGTCTGGTCGGGGGAAAGCATTCCATCTGAGAATTTGAAGAGGTGAGATCAAACCCAGGCTCTGCCATCTCTTACCTGTATAACTTTAGGCAACTCACTTTATTTCTTGGTGTCAATTTTCTTCTTTATAATATAAAGTTTTGAACTAGGTGATCTCTAAGGTCCCTTGTAGCTTGTCATCCTTACCATCCAGTCCCTGAAGAAATTTAAAGGCAGAGGTAAGTGCTGGGGAAATCATAGAACAGCTTGAGGTAAAACTCAAGGTTATAGGAGCATGGCTTTTGAGCTGGAAGGTACATTAGAATCCAGTGGCACAGTGGAGGACCTGAGTTTAAATCTGATCCCAGACACTTTCCAGTTATGTGACTTTGGTCAAAGTGTTTGCCTGTTTCCTCATCTATAAAATGAAGTGGAGAAGGAAAGAGTCAAGCAAATTCCAAATGGCATCATGAGAAAGTTGACTATGACTAAACAACACAACACCCTCTACTTTTACAGATGAGAGGCAGCATTTTAATCCATGTCATCTGACTCCAAGTCCAGTCTATCATGCCACATTGCAAGGATGGATTTAGTACCTTGGACTTATTCTGATTTGTGAGGAACAAGTTGACTTCTTGGTTTCCATTATCACTTTCAAAAACTTGTGGCTTTTCACAAACCTTTACTCTCCAACCTCTCCCCTCCTTTGAGGTTAGGACCTTTCAGAATTCTCACTTTATCCAGATTGTGGAGGTTGTTTCCTACCAGTCTGCAGTTTATTCTTTTTCTCAGTTTAGTCTCTTTTTCTTTTGTCCTTATATTAGGGACTTCCATTTATATATGGGTGTCTGCCTAGTTAAGCAACTTCCTTAGATTCTAGTCTGTTCCTGCGATTGCACCCCTACCCAATCACTAACACTAAAAGGCTTCCATCTGACCATATTGCCCTTTTCTTCAAACTCTCTTATGTGCCTTAATATCAATCTGAAACTCCCACTCCTGCTCTAGTTTAGATCTCTGTTCCTTAAAGATTACACTAAAATGGGAGTAACCATCTACAAATAACCCTGTATTATCTGAAGCAAAATATGAAGTCAAAGCCTCCTGGTTCAAATGTTGGCTCTCTCATTTAATGTGCAGATATTACTCATGCCTAACCTCTTGGCTTCATTTTCCTCCCAGGAAGGTTGTTGGATGAAGATGATCTCTATAGTACCAAACTGTATTTTTTAATAATCACATGGTCTTATGAAAAATATCAAACCTTGAGTGATTATCTTAAAACAAGCAATGAGAAGCATATGAGATATTAGAGGTGCAAACTGAAGAACTGAGTCATGAAAATGGAAGTCTCTTGTCACTCAGTTGAGACAGAACAATAGAGGCTTCAGATGATAGTTGAATTTGGAGGCAGAAAAGACTGGATTATAAATCCTGTTTTAGATGCTAAACTAGCTACAGGGGGCAGCTGGGTAGCTCAGTGGATTGAGAGTCAAGCCTAGGGATGGGAGATCCTAGGTCCAAAACTGGCCTCAGATACTTCCTAGCTAGATTACCTTGGGCAAGTCACTGGACCCCCATTGCCTAGCCCTTAACACTCTTCTGCTTTGGAACAAATACGCAGTATTAATTCCAAGATGGAAGGTAAGGGTTTAAAAATAAATAAATAAACTGGCTACTGTTATTTAGCTTAGTGGACAGAGTTCTGAATTTAGAGTCAGGAAGACTAGTAGTAGTCTCTAGGTAACTGAGGATGATGATTGTCTTTGTGCGTTTTCATCTATGATAAATGAGTGTGCACAAAGACACTTGTGGGTGAAGGAGATTTAAGTGGAAGAGTCGATGAACAGAGACAGTCCCACTCTCTCTCTAGAATGGGATTAATAACATCATTTCCTTTCCTGGAGGATTGTTAGGATCAAATGAGATAATATATGTACAGTGGTTGACAACTTTAAAGAGCTATGTAAATGCTAGCTATTAATGATGCTTTTGTCATTGTTATTAGTTTATGACTGGGCAAGTTGTTGAATTTCTATGAGTATCAGTTTCTTCATCTGTAAAATAGGTGTAAAAATAAATACCTACTCTCACAGAGTTGTTGTGAAGATCAAATGAGAAACCATAAGGAAAGCACTTTGACACGTATTATTACTATTGGGTTATAAATATTCAGCAAATCTTTATTAAAGTGGAATTGCTATTATCACTCTAGATTTGGAGCTCCTAGAGAGGAGGGGCTCGCTCATATTTTTCTTTGTATCCCAGTACTCAACACAGTGCCTGGAACATAGTATGAACTTAATAAACATTTTTTTTTGACTATGCAAAAGATGTCAGGCTAGAGGCTTGGACATACAGAAATTCAGTCCAGCACACTAATTGAGGCTGAAGCACTTGGGAAAGTTTAGCTTCAAACCACAGGAAGTGATATGAAACGTATGCAAACCATTCTGCACAAAATTGAATAAGACCAGAGCACTTATTTAGTTTTGTGAAGGTGAGAAAATCACTTCACCTTTTTTGTTTTCCTTAGTTTCTTCATTTGTAAAATGGAAGTGTTGAGATAGATGCTGTTACCTTCTAGCTCTCAATCTGTGATATTATAGTTTCCAGAGTCCTTCTCCCCTGAAATAGTTAAAATTAGAGAATCTAGAAATACCTAGAACACAAGTTCCCCAGAGTAGGGAGTGGGGTGGAACTCCCTTGAATATCTCAATCTTGCCTAATTCCTCCTTCTATCTTCTCTGGCAGCGTTTTTCATATCTAGAGCCTTAATTTCAGATACCTCAGTTCCAAATCTTTGGCTCTGAGGTTACTCCCCTTTCTGTACAATTCAGCTTTGTCCTTAGTATTTGGATGACCGTGGGCAAGTCACTTCAGTTCTTCAGGCCTCAGTTTCCTCCTTTATTAAATGAGAAGTTTGGGCTAAATGGTCTTGAATAATTCTTCTAACTTTAAAAGATCGGTGATCCTAGAAGTTTGTAAACTTGGAAAGACATACCGTCCAGATCTCTTTATTGGAAGGAGAGAGAAGACTGGGCTGATTTTCTGCCCTGATTCAGCTCTCCAATCAGAAGCCCTCACCTTTCTCCCTTGTAATATAAAACGTGTTAGACGCACCACTGACCTCGGTGGGACGTTATGAGGAACGCTCTTGACTTTATGACTAGAAGACGTGAGCTGTCATTATTAACCATTTAGGGGACGAACCCCACTTTCAAGGGGGAAACAAGGCATTTAATCTTCTAGGAGATGAACAGATTATTTAGGTCTGCGGAATAGAGATTTCGGGGAACTGAGTGGTCCTGCACCGATCATTTGGCTCTATTCGCAGCCTCCAGTCCCTTTCCCTGCATCCTCCTCCGCCCCTTTCCCTGCATCACTGAGTCGATGCCAAGTGAAGTTTTTCTGCAGCCCTGCCCTCCATTACTGCAGCTTTTAAATCTCCCTGACGGCTCGCTGCAGCCGGCGCTTTATTAGTCCAATAACTCGGGGCTGGCTCGCGGTAAATTTAGAAAAGGGGGTGGGGTGATGAAATCTCGGAGCGCTCCCGGTGCCGCAGCCCCGCCTGTGCCTCGGTCCCGCCCTTCTGCAGCCGTCTCTGCACCCGTTCCTCCGAGTCGAATCTCGCTTCTGCCACCCAGCAACTGTGTGACTGACTTTAAGCCCCTTGACTTCCCTAGGCCTCAGTTGTTTCATCTGTAAAAAATGAGGGAGGTTCAGCTAGAGGATGACTTCTAGTTCTGAGTCTCGGATCCTTAATCTTTAAGACGGGAGCAGCATACGGACCCATTCGTTAGGTCTTCTGCTTTGCCGCACAGGCACAGATCGTGATGAGGACCAGTAATCATTGGAATTCTCATCTTTTTTAGAATATCCACTCTAGAGAGTTGGAAGAGAATTTCAAGTTATTTAATTGAACAGCCCGCACTTTTACAGCTCCAGAGGCTGAGCTCCAGGAAGGGTTAGCAAGACCCAAGATAATCTAAGTGAGATTTGAATCTAGATTTTGCAACTCCAAATCCACTTCTTTAGTTCCTTCTAGTTCTTTGGACTTGGGTAGAAAGCCTGCCGTCTTACTATTTTACACTCTATTTACTAAGCTTTTTTCTTGTCTACACATTACATCCCTGGACCTCAGTTTCCTTTTCTGTAAAACAAAAGTATCCAATTCAAAGTTTCTTTCTAGCTTTAAATCTATGATCCCATGAAGTGTGCCGGTTGGACTGGTCTGGAATTATCACTGACGCCAATAGAGGTTAGGGATAGTGGGTGGGGAAGCTGTAGTGCCCATCCCGCTAAGGTAGAATGGGGAACTGAAAGGCTTAGGCTTTGATTAGGGCAGGGGATGGGGGTTCTCCTAATACCACCCCTCCTCCCGGCAGCAGGGCATCAGGTTTTAAGGTAAGTGCTGCGGTGCTGAAAGGCTGATAGGGTCAAGTGGTTAGGGATTATGGCTGTGGTTTACTAGAAGATTGGCTACCCTTTAAATCTGGGCACAATGGGGGCCCAGGAGATGGCCATGAATCTGGAATCAACTTTCTTTCCTTCAGTGTGACTTTAGAAAAGGCCTCACTTTGCATCTCATTTGAGCCCTAGAGGATTTGACTAGATGACCTATCATTTTTTTCTTTTCTAGGCTCACCCCTAGAAAGTGTGGACTTTTAATTTATAACTGTACTCAGGCTTAGGAATCTCTGACCTTGGAACAGAGCATAGCTTTTGAGGCACTAGGGACCTCAGCAGTCAAGAGTTCAAGCCAACATCTGACCATGCCACTTCCTTGCTCAAACCTCAGTGGCTCCCTAATGCCTCCATGACAAAGTATAAAATCCTACATTTACATTTTAAATCTCTTCATAACCTGGCTTCAACCTACCCTCTCTCAGTCTTTCTGGACATAACTTCCCCACTATATAATTCAGCCAAACTGGTCTTTTCCCTCTTTCTCACTGACAACACTTAATCTACTGTCTCCAAGCCTTTGTATGGCTAGGACCTACATCTAGAAGGTATTTCCCCTGAACTTTCCTTCTTTTCCTAAAGATGAAGCTCAAGCAGCAGATGCTATAAAAAAAAGTCTTCCTGGATGCTTCCAGCCCTCCACCTTCTAGTGTTCTCCCAAACTACCTTCTACATAACTTTGACTTTATTTATATTTATTATCTTTATATTTATTTGGTAAATACATACATATAATATATATGTATTTTATCACACACATACATTCATGCATTTGGTCTCTGCAATAAAATGTGAGTTCCTTAAGAACATAGAAACAGTTTCACTTGTCTTTTCATCCCCAGCATATATTACCTGGGTTTAAGTCCAGCCTCAGACAATTACTATCTGTGTGATCTGGGCAAGTCATTTAAACTCTGTTTGCCTCAATTTCTGAATCTATAAAATGGGGATAATAGTATCTGCCTCCCAGGGTTGTTGTGAGTATCAGATTTGATAATAATTATAAAACTTAGCACAATGCCTGGCACATAGTAAACATTATATAAATATTAGAGATTGTTATTGTTATTGTTATTATCTGACTAATACATCCTTGTTGATTGATTGTCCAGCATGTTATTTTATAACAGAAAAGTAGTTAAAGTGAAACGTTTAGTCTAAGTAAGAGAAGACTCATGGGTTGGGAGTAATGAGAGGGGTCTTTACATTTTTGCATGTGTTAAGAAAAGAGATTAGACGATTTTCTTGAGCCAAAAGGATTGAGTGAGGAATAATGATCGGAGAAGGAAAAGCTTGACTCAATGTAAGGAGAAACCATCTAATACTTGGAAGACACAGAAACCATAACAAGTCATTTTGGGAATTAGGTGGCTCCCATTCTCTAGAGGTTTTTGTTTCTTTGCTTTTAATCAGAAGTTGAATGATCACTTTAAGAGATTCCTGAACTGGTATGAATTGAATAAGAGGAGTTCTGAGGTCCTCGCCAAGATTCCATGGACTCAGTCCTCATGGAGAAGCCCAATAGCCTTGAAGAGTGGTGCCACACTTAGAAAGAAGTGGGGGCCACTAAATTGTACATCAGGATCCGAGTGGGCTGAATACTGACTGAATTTTAACATGTGATGTTATCTCTGCATGATTATACTTTTTAATATATTTTGTTAAACATTTTCCAATGATATTTTCCTATGGTTTGGGGACACTTAGGGCATGTTTCAGTTCACATGCTAGCAGTGTGCTGGACACCTCTGCTCTCCAGGATAGAGACCTCCCCAGGTGTCTGAAATAATTTCTGCCTCCCCTCTCTGTACTCCCTTAAGATCTCTGGACCAAATAATAGTTTGCATAACCATATGCCCCTGAAATATTGGTAGATGAACTCAATCACTTTTGCCAAAGCCATTATCTCTTAGAAAACACAATATAAAGAGAAGAAAGGAGAACATAGCATTTCTAATGCATCATTAATCTCTATTTTAATTTTAATTAATTAACATATTTCATCTGGACATTTTCTACTAGTAAGGTACAGGTGGAGGCAGATGAGATTTCCAACAATTTAGAATTCATCTAAACATTATCTTCTTTACTGGATTTGTAACAATTACTTTATTTCTAGATCAATACATAGCAAATTCCAATCGGGCTAATTAGTGTATAACCTAACAATGATCATTAATCCAGGGCAAAGTCCTAGGGTAAGAGGAGAATAAAACCCAATAGAATAAATGAGAAGCAGAAATGGGAATGTAGAGACAGAAAGTTAGGGGAGGAATGGAGGGAAGGGAAGAGGGAATGAGAAAGAAACAAGGAGAGTGAGAAAAAGACAGAGATAGAGAAAAAGGAAAGATGGGAGAGAAAATCAAGGAAAGAAAGATACAGAGAAGGAAACAAAGAGAGAAAAAGGGAGATAGATTGAGCAATAGAATTGGAAGGTCAAAGGAAACTATAGAGAGACACAGAGAGAAGAGTCACAGAGATATGTCCATTTTATTGAAAGCCAATTTTAGCAGTCAGAAGAAGAAATCTAATGACATGTGTCATTCTCAGAGTTGAAATGGTGCCCACGTTTCTATTAATAGGTAGTCAGTTTTCCATATGCCAGCAGCTAGTGGTGGGTGTGAGTTTTATTTCTTCCTCAATTGTAGGAAAGCTCGAGTTTGGAAAATGAGAAATACCCAGTATTGTGGGTTAATGAAAACATCTGCAATCACAAGAATGTTTGTTCACCTCTGTGACCTTATATCAGCAAAACATTTTTCTTTTTATAGAGCTTCTATATGCCTTGACTTTTTGTTTCTTCCCAATAGCTCTACCATGAAAGCAAGTGTGTTAGTTATATTTCTAAATGAAGAATATGAGCCAAAGAGATAAAATTACTTTCCTGTCATACAGGTAATAACTAATAGATAAACTTAAAGATACCAGGTTCTTGATCCCCAGCCCTAGTACCCTTCACTAGTCTACATTGCCTACTAATATCAGTTCCATCCCAAACCACAGAGTAGCAAAGACAATAACCATAGTATGACTAATGTAATGGGATAAGAACTTGCTTGGGAGTCAGGAGACTTGCTTAGTTCTCAGGATCATGGATTAATCAATGCAAAGGACATTAAACATAATATAGTCTAGCTTTTCCTTTACAAATGAGGAAACAGAGTCAGAAAGTTGAACTATGTCAAGTCATGGAGTAGGGATTTAAACCAATGTCCTTTGCCTTTATACCTAGTTTTTCCATTTGCTAGCAGTGGACCTTGGGCAAGTTAGATTACATCTTCTTCTATAAATAAGGGATGGATTAAACAGACCTTAAAGCCCCACCTTTAAGAATCATCCAGTATCTGTCACTTTGCAGTCATGGGGTATATTCTGTAAGAGGATTGATTCTGACCTTCCAAAATATTCATAAATGTGTCATAGAACAGAATCTTTAATAATAATTTAAAATTAAACTGGAATATAAGTAAGGTCTAAGGCTCTTTTCAGAGCCAGATATCAGTGATCTTCTCTGTGACAAACCCTCTCCATAATTATCTATTTCCTCCCTTCACTCTCCACCCCAAGTTCCTATGTATCAGGAGCAGTGACCCTAATCAAGCTCTCCCTCTTATTGGATATAACATTACTCTCCCCTCCCCCCACATGTCTGGGTGTAGTATGGAAAGGGAAAAGAGAAGAGGAGAGTAATGGGAACAGAAAATGACCTAGAATTAAAGGATATGGATTCAAATTTCAGTGCTGTTACTCACTGCCTTGGGGTAGTCATTCAAATCTGTTAGACCTCAGTTTTTTCTTCTCTAAAATAGGGGGATTTGATCATATGGTATCTAAGCTCTCTTGAATAATAATAATAACATAATTCTTATGATTCTGTGTTCACATTCTAGATGTGGGAGATGGCCAGCGCAAAAGGACTTAAGAGAGTAGCTTGAGTGTCATCACTAAGAAAAAGGGAAGGGGGCAGTTGGGTGGCTCAGTGGATTTAGTGCCAGGCTTAGAGACAGGAGGTCCTGGGTTCAAATCTGGTCTAAGACACTTCCTATCTATGTGGTTCTGGGTAAATTACTTAACCCCCATTGCCTAGCCCTTTCCACTCTTTTGCCTTGGAACAAAAATATACCATTGATTTTAAGATGGAAGGTAAAGTAAGAAAGAAAGAGAGAGAGAGAGAGAGAGAGAGAGAGAGAGAGAGAGAGAGAGAGAGAGAGAGAGAGAGAGAGAGAGAGGGAGGGAGGGAGGGAGGGAGAGAGGGAGAGAGAGAGAGAGAGAGGGAGGGAGGGAGGGAGAGAGGGAGAGAGGGAGGGAGGGAGAGAGGGAGGGAGGGAGAGAGGGAGGGAGGAAGGAAGGAAGGAAGGAAGGAAGGAAGGAAGGAAGGAAGGAAGGAAGGAAGGAAGGAAGGAAGGAAGGAAGGAAGGAAGGAAAAAGAAAGAGGCAATGTTTCCTTCAACTGAGTCATGGTACTCTGGAATGCACATCATTCTTGGTTATGACACTGTGGGAATCTCCTACTCTAATAACTTAGGTGAGAAATGATGAAGACCTAAAGGAGGTTTATGGCCATGTGACTGGATTATGGGGGGCTCATATGAAAGTTATTTGTAAAGGTGTAATTGACAAGACTTGGTAACTGACTGGATAGGACAAATTTTTAAAAGAATAAAGAGATGGGGGCAGTTGAGTAGCTCAGTGGATTGAGAGCGGGCATAGAGATGGGAGGTCCTAGGTTCAAATCTGGCCTCAGACAGTTCCCAGTTGTGTGACCCTGGGCAAGTCACTTAACTCCCATTGCCTAGCCCTGAACACTCTTCTGCCTTGGAACCATTCTAAGGCAGAAGGCTAGGCTTTAAAAAAAAAAGAATGAAGAGATAAGGATGCCACTGGTATTTCAAGCTTGGATGACTGGAAGGATAGACATTTCCTTAATAGAAATGGAGAAGTTAGAAATGAATGAATCAATTAAAATTATTTAATAACTTGGAAAATATTAAACACCTACGAGATGGTGCTTAGGAAAAGTTTGTTGAATTTATTTGAACAAGTTGGAGGTATAAATGCTAGGAGGACCTAGAGCCTGGATGATTTTGCTCCTTTTGACTCGCTTGATCTTGGTTTTAGTTTCTCCAAATTGATCTCATGACTTTATGGCTCTTGGAGATCTGTGGACAAATATATGATAAACCAGTGGTAAGGGCAAAATCCTTTGCCTAATAATAATGAGAAAGGGGAAGGCATTTCTAAAAATAATCAAATCCTGATGATGTGTCCCCTTTGAGGGGGATAGTAATGGAGGAGCCTACCTAAGTCATGCCACCATGGTGGAAGTGGGCCTCAGCCCTTCAAATGTCACTGGGATGGGATTTGCTTCTAATAATAATTTTCCATCTGTTCCACCAGCACAGTGAACCCAGGGACTGAACACTAACTGCTTTCCCCATGAACATGGTAATTAATAAGCCTGATCATCAATAAGTCAGAGCATAAAATATTTGCTCTCAGGCTCTAATAACAGATGATAGAAGAGAGTGGGGGAAAGGGACACATCTGTTTGGATGTCAGTTTTAATTTTGTTTTATGGTAGAATTGAAATCTTCTAGGCATACTGTTTTAGCATTATATATCTTACTATTTGTTCATACATAGAAATATCCCATCTTCATCCTCAATCACTTAGAGACAACATATAATTTTCTTGTTTCTCTTATTAGGGAAGGGAATTTTTATTAAAAGATAGTAGATATGCAGTACTGTATCCATATTACAGAAGGTTCAGAATAGAATTAGAAGAGAGATAATAGAGGTTCCTAGAGTAGATAGCTTTATCAAAGAGTTCAGATAGGAGAGAGAAGAGATTTACCATGATAACTACTGGGGATAGTCAGAATAAGCAACTGTTTCTAAGCATGAGGGTGTTTATGGTCATCAGTGAATGTGCCAATAGATGGAGATGAAAGCAAAGTGATACAGGGAATGATAGAGGAGAAAATCTATTAGAGAAGATGGGAGGGAATGGGATCAAGGGTGTCTGTAGAGGGATTCATCTTGGCAAAGGGAAGAGGTATCTCTTCTGAGACTGGAGTAAAGGATGAGATGGTTGGGGAATATGTCTGAGTGATATGAAATAAGGAAGAAGTGAAGAAGGGGGATCTATTGGTCAATGGCCTCTTTTTTTGGGGGGTGTCAAATATGAGATGAGGCCCTCTTCAGAAAGGGAGGCGGGAAGAGGTGCAATGGGAATCATGATGAAAATTGAGAAGTTGAGATCAGCTGTCAAGGAGAATGGGATGGTGAATTCAGTAGGAAGTAGGAGAAATTTCTTGCTACCATGAGGGCCTAGTTGAGATTTGATAATATAAACCATAATCCTTAAACTGGGAAAAGTATATTAAAAATCACAATTTTTTTTTCAATTCTAATAACCAACTTGTTTTTTTTAGAAGTGAATTTGTTAATATGTACATATACTCTTTATGTACTAATGTATAGTACTAATATGTACATATACAGTCTTTGGACTGACTAGTAATTGAAAGAAATGTGTTAGAAACAGCACATTCTTCTCCTAGTGCTTACTAAAGTTACTGTGAGAAAAGAAGTTGCCTCATTTTGGAAACTACAAGCTGTTAACAGTGACAAGGACGTTGCCAACACTGCTTTGTACTTTTGAGGTTTTGTTCTCTCCGCATATAATTATAGAGCCTTAAGGCAAGCTCTTCTTAACTTGAAAAATCCGTTAACTAGTTGTCATTAAAACAATGAAGGAACACTATTCTTCCAGTTAGCATGCCCTGAATTCAAATCCAGCCGCTAGTACTTACTAGCTGTGTGACCTAATGTGACCTAAACTTAACTCTTGTTTTCTCAATTTTTATATGGGGATAATAAGAGCATCTAACTCACAGGGTTATTGTGAGGATAAAATAAGATATTTATTTTCTAAAAGTGCTTTTAAAAGTGCCTAGCGCATAGTAGGTGCTATATAAATGCTTATTTCCTTTCCTTTCTCAATGACAGGAAGGTGTCTAGGTAAGATGCAAAAGCCACATTTATTACATGGCTAGTTTGGGCCCTTTGACTCTTCACAATTCATACTGATCTCCGTGACTGAATCAATGGAGCAATGAACCTTGCAAATTGTTAGTCTGAACAAAGTGAATGGATTAGTCTTGCTGTCCTGAAAGTGCATATCTGAAAAGCTGGGGTTAAGCCCCAAAGCAAAATCACATTCTGATTGAACCCTAGGAAAAAGAATTAGATCATGCTTTCCTAACATTTGAAAAAATGATTTCCCATTTGGTTACCTTCTATATATCTCATTAATTTTAAAAAGAAGAAAAGGGAATAAGGGCATTTACTCTGGAGAAGAGAAAACTTAATGGCCATGTGATTGCTGTCTTCCAGAATTTAAAGGATTGTCATTCAGAAGAGGAATTAGGCATTGTTTGGCCCCCGAGGGAATGATTAGAACCAGTGAGTTGACTTTCCAGGAAAGTGGACTTCATTTCAAGATAAGAAAGAACTTTCTAACCTTTGGGACTGTTCAATAGCAGAAGGATATTCTTGGGAGCTGTCACAATTCTTGTCCTTGGTATTTACAGAGTGAGGCTAGACAACTCTATCTCTAAGATGCAGTAGAAGGAATACTTGTATCCAGGGGCAGGTTGCCAATCATAGTTACACAGTTGTGGTGAGGAATTCTGACAACTGAGGCCATTTCATTTGAGTAGGAACAGTTTGGAAATGTGGATTCCAGGAGATGAAATGGGATAGTTCAGAAGACAGAACACTTTCTCCTTGTTAGCCAATTTCCTTGACTAATCTATGAACTAAATGACCTCAGAGTTCTATTTGATGGATATAGTAACTATTGGAATTAAGGTTATGACAGATATGATGAGAGCATCCAACTTAAGGTAGTTCTGGAAGATATGACAAAAACGATTATAACAATTATGAACATGTTGATTATGACAACTGACAGAGGAATTATAGGAAAATATTTGGACATATGGTCTCAGATTACTATAGACAATAGTAAATTATTCCATTTGAAAATTATTCCATTTGAAATTCATCCTTATGAGTAGAAGCATCTATATTTTTGAATTTCAAGATTAATTTCATTGACACTTGCTAATAGTTGTTCAAACTATTTTAAAAATACCAAGTCCCTAAATGAAAGTCCAGCAGTAATCTGAATCACAAAATTGTATAATTTAAGATCTAGTAGATTAATAGACACCTAATCCAGTTTTGACCTGAGAGATATCCCCATTATAATATGCCTGCCCAGTGACCAACCACCCCCTGCTTTTCTTTGTTTTCAGGTCACCTTAAGGCAAGACATCTTGCTAATGCTCTTAGTTCTATTTCACAATGAGGGTGCAAATGGGACAAAGTAGAAGAAAAACACATGGAATTTGGAATTCTAGTTGACTTCTGCAGGATCCTTAGCCCTCCCTCCCTCCCTCCTTTCCTTCCTTTCCTTCCTTCCTTCCTTCCTTCCTTCCTTCCTTCCTTCCTTCCTTCCTTCCTTCCTTCCTTCCTTCCTTCCTTCCTTCTTCCTTCCTTCCTTCCTTCCTTCCTCCTCCCTCCCCTCCTTCCCCTTCCTTCCTCCCTCCCTCCCTCCCCTCCCTTCCTTCCTTCCTTCCTTCCTTCCTTCCTTCCTTCCTTCCTTCCTTCCTTCCTTCCTTCCTTCCATTTTAGTATCAATATTATATATTGTTTCCAAGGCAGAAGAGTGGTAAGGCCTAGGCAAATGGGGGCTAAGTGACTTGCCCAGGGTCACACAGTTAGGGAAGGGTCTGAGGCCATATTTTAACCCAGGATCCTTCATCCCTAGGCCTGGCTCTCAATCTACTGAGGTCACCAAGCTGCCCTACCTATAGTCTTATTTTTTTTCATTATACTCTCAGAGCTTAGCATGATGCCTGGTACAAAGTAAACATTTAATAAATGCTCTAATTGAATTGAATGGGGTGGGAGCAGTTATATCAGAAAGTTTAAGACTCTGAAAGCTTTTGCTATCATGGATATGAATAAAACAAAAGTGATTAATCAGAGGGGTTTGCATATAATCATCCCTGGATAAATTTTTAATAATGATGATGTGACTGAACCTGTATTTTCCTTAGAATAGGAAACTCTCATTGACAAAGTTCTGTCTGTTTAGTATAGAATGGCACCTTTTCTACAATTTATACAATTAGAATGTTGCATTTACAGCCAGGAAGATCTGAATTCAAATTGCATCTGGACATTCCTGGTGATTTAACCTCCAGGTTAAATCTAATACCTATTATTATGCTGATGGATTATGATCTGTGTTGATGGAATTCTTAAATGAATTAAATTATTCATCACTGATGAATTCAACATAATAATAATGTCACTGATATTTACTACTTTAAAAGTCAGTTTTCTGTAAAGGTAGTTTTTAGTTTGGAAGGGGGATTTGAGGTCTTTGTGACAAAAAGTGAGGTCTTGTCCACTGGGAAAAAACTCTGGTCTCTGAGGCCTCTTTAGTAAATCTTTGATCTATGGATCTCCATTTACACTTAACTTTCTTTAGAGATGTGTTGCTGGTTACCCATAAATAAATCCCTACTCTTAACAGGGGAAAAAAATAGTACTACTTGCTTAAAAAGGAACTGAGCCTTAATTAGCAATACTATATCTTACAACATTCTAACATGAAATTGTTGTCCACCAGACAGCCTTTTGGGAAAACAAAACAAGGCAAAACTAATGGTTCTGTTTTTTAGATTACTATTAGTATCCAAATAATCCTCTATATTAAATCTAAGAATTTTCTATAGCCAAAACCCATCAACACAAATGACCCTGAGGCATAAATTATGTTTCTGTTAAAATGAGTGACAATCAGTAGTATCAGTAAAGAAATTAGAATGCAGATTTTGCAATATGCTTAAGATATTTGCTATAATATAAAAAATAGGGGGCTACATTTCAACATTTGGTTTTATATCTTTATGTGGAAATGTTTCCTTGAATATGTTTTTTCATTGCTGGGGAAAAAATAGGTTGAAATAGCAGAGATAAAAGTAATTTGGATTTTGAGTGGTAGGGGACCAATGTGGCCCCTTCATAACCATCCTTAGACCATGGCTTAAAAAACAATCATATCCTTGAAGTACTTGCAGGCTCTAGAGATGTATATACTCTTCTGAAATGTTTCTTTTCCATTCATATTTTGAAGGAGTTAATTGTAGATGCATTTCTTTTAGGTTGCTTGAAAAAATAGATGAGAAAACTGGAAAGCAAATATGTTGTTCCTTTTTCTCTACTAGTTGGCAAGTCTTAAATGCTGTTGCTATCATTAGTGGGTTTTCTAAGATCTCTTCACCTATGATCCCATTGAAATAATTTGTTAAATGATATTTTATAGAATTTAGTTTTCATTAAAAAGGAAGTCATTTGCTTTCCAGGACTATCATCTTTTTAATGCAATAAAACAATGGATTTTTAAAAAAATGATGGAATTCTTTCCTTTGTCTAATGAAGAGATTGAATTTACTTTATATTATTATTCTTAAGAAATATTTTGCTACTCTCTAACACTCCTTATGTTATTTCAACTAAAAAAGGATTGAATGGCATTAGAAATCAACATCTTTTGAATCCTGTTATTCCTAGATATAAGTGGAAAAAACCAGTAATCTCTTACAATGGTACCTCCTTAACCTAGAATCCATGGACTTAAAATATTTTAGCAACACTATTTCAATATAAATGATTTTCTTTGTAATCCAATTTTGTTTCATGCATTTAAAAGCATAATGAGAAGGGGCTATAGGTTTTCACAAGATAGCCAAAGGGGTCAATGGCACACTTCTCATCAATGGGTAAAAAATTCTTGATTTTATCTAAGCCTTTCATGGGAGAGATACTGAAATAGGCTCTGGGAAAAGTAACCCACCACTTGTGTGACCTTGGGCAAGTGCAGGAGAAGATTGGAAACTAGATTCTTTTCACTCCAAATCTAGCAGTCTTCCCAATACGGGGGCTGTTTCTTTTCATACAGGGAAATGTGACCATTACTCATCAAATATTCACATTAGGAGAAGTGTTATTTGTATCTGCCATTTTAGTTGAAATTACGACTCCTTTGCTGTATTTATACCATATAGGAGCTACCTGGGAACTGACTTAGGGACAACATTCATTTTGTGGATTCCTTTTGGTCTCATTTTCCCAAACTGTAAAATCTGGGTGGTGGAGATGGATGAAGCGACTTGCCAGGCTCCTTCTAAATTTCCCTTGGGATCTTATTGGAGAGTTAAGGTTTTGAGCTTTCGAAATTCATGCTTTCTCCCCTTTCTTCCCTCATCTCACCCCACCCCCCTTTAACACTAGGGGAGGGAGAGCACTTTGCGCACAGGTCACTAAAATTGTGTAGCAGCTGTAGGGGAGAGAGGGACAACCCTGGAATTATGGAGATGGACGGAAGTGGCAGAGTAGTGGATAGGGACAGGAATGGGGATGGACCTGGAACTAGGAGAAGTTCTGTTTAAATTCTCCCATAACACCAACTGAGCAACCTGCAACAGTGAATGGAGTTGAAACAGTAGAGGGTCCCCACAAGGTTGAAATTAAGATCCCCCTTTCCCAGTGAAATCTCTACTTGGAAACAAATAAAGAAGCCTCTTCCAGGGGAATGACTTAATACAGGGTTCTTATTATACCCCCGCCCATTCCTTTGCTTCTGAGTAAGAGAATTTATTCCAAAAGTGAAACCATCAAACAATCAGACATGTTTCCAATATGACCTTTATTGAGCAAGAACTGCTAGGACATTTTACATCAATCCACAAAAGGTTGCAAACTGTGCATGTCAGAGGTTCTCCCATGAATGAAAGCCCATCTTAATTGCACCAGTGAGGTAAACATGATTATTCATAAATAGCTTTCTTAAGGCTAGGAGTTCTGTTTCATTATTATTACTATTATCATCAGTATCATCATTATTATTATTAGTAATATTTTTTGGCTCAGTTGAATCTTTGCATAATACATCTCAAGACATCCCTCAGAGGGTCCCCCCCTTCCAACAGCTTAGGAAATGGGAAAAAGAAAAACTTCCTAGGTACATTACATATCATGCATTGTTAATCCCCCAAAGACTGTGAAGGGAGCACACCCTGAGCTTGCATGCAGGTCCCTTATGTTGCACAAAGTAAAATACAGTGTCTGGAGCCCTCATGGGAGAACCGGTTCTGCTTTGAAGCCGTCAATCACATGCATTTTGAAGTTGTCATATGGCTTAACCTTTTGCACCTGACTTAATTCTCTTAATCACTTTGGGTGACTTCTTTGACTATGGCATGAGAGGTCACCTTCTCTACCTTTTTTGTGGACACTAGTTTCTCCTCAAATGTTTCTTCATGCTCTTCCACCTTTTGGGTCACGGTGACAGATTTGGTAATATATTTGGTAGCCCCGTCCCCACCCTCACTGGTGATTTTCTCTATCTTTTTGGTCACCACAATTTTTTCTTCACTCTTGTCTCCCCCCTCTTTTTTTTCCTCTGCTGGGCTCAAGTCAAGCCCATTGGTGACCACTCCTTTCTCCTCTTCTCTTCCACTTCCTTTTTCTTTGGTTTCCTGTTCTTCCTCCTCCTCCTCTTTACCCTCCACCTCCCCATTGATTGCTATGTCTTCCTTCATGGACCCCTTTGAGCCCTGGTCACTTCCTTCCTCACTCCCTCCCTCCTCCTCTTCAGCCTCTTTCTCAGCACCAACCTTAGTGGACTTGGAGACAGTGTCTACCTCCTCTGCAGCTGTTTCCTTTACAGGGGAGCCAGCTTTCTTCTTTTCAGGGACCTCTTTTGGGCTTTCTTCCTTTTTCTCTTCTTTGGAGACCTTCTCTCCCTCAGACACTGTGACTTCTTCCTTTTCATCTTCATCTACTTTTGCTTTCACTTCCTCCACAGGAGATTTTGGCATTGGTGATTTTGGCATGGGAGACTTTGGCATGGGAGACTTGGCTGTAGGGGACAGAGCCACTGGGGATTTTGTTGTGGGGGACTTTGCTGGGGGAGATAGGGCTGCAGGGGATTTTGTTGTGGGGGATTTTGCTGGGGGAGACAGGGCTGCAGGGGACTTGGTTGTAGGGGACTTAGCTGGGGGAGACAGGGCTGCAGGGGACTTGGCTGGGGGGGACTTGTCTGGGGGAGACTGGGCTGCAGGAGACTTAGCTATGGGTGACTTAGCTGGTGGGGAAAGGGCTGCAGGAGACTTGGCTTTCTCAGTTTTCACTGATGTAGATTCTACCACAAGCTCCTTGATGATGATTTCTTCCTTTGTCTTGATTTCTGATTTTTCCTCCTTCCCTTCTAATTCTTCACCTTCAGCTTCAGTTTCTCCTTCTTCTTGTTCACCCTCATCCTTCTCACTGGAGCCTTCCTTTTCAGATCCTCCTTCCTCTGCTTGGTCTGACTTAGCACCCTCATCTTCTTCTTCCTCCTCCTCTTCTCCTTCACCCTCTTCTTCCTCACCTTCCTCAGCTTCTGGGGCAGCAGCCTTCACAGCAGCTTTTTGGGTAGCTACAATTTCTTCCTCTCCAGCAGCCTCCTCTTCTTCCTCCTTTTCCTCTTCCTCTTTCATGGCACTAGAAGCCAGTTCTGCCTCAATTGCTGCCAAGGCATCCTCCATTTCTGACTTCTCATCCTCCACCTTGGTCTCTTCAATGATCTCCTCTACAAATTTATGCTGCACTTTCAGCTTGGGAGCCTCTACTTTTGTTTTCTGTATTTTACTGGATATTGTGACCGAAGGCTGTCTGTGTGTGTAGAGAGGGCCAGTGATGCTGCCAGAAAATGTACTGAATCTGGTTTCTTCACCTTCTAGCAATTTTCTAGGGAGACAAAGAACACGGAAATGAAGATAGTGCTTGAAGTAAGCAGGGTTCCAGAAAACCAGTCTCTTAGAAGCTTAATATTAATAGATCAGAGGTGTCAGAGCTAGGGAACCCTTGGTGGACAGTACACACCCTTGTGGTCACATTATATTTTAGGCTACACCCTACATTGCAGGTGAGCTGCTAGGGAGGGAGGGGCTCCATTTGGTGCAACAACTTGTTCAGTTATCTGATAGAGTGACTGCAGCTCTTTCTCAAAACACTTCGATTCCTCTGGAATATGGCTAAAGATTCATAGGGACTTTTGGGCAATAATTCCCTTTGTTTAAAAAAATTCAGCTCTAGTATCTAGACAAACACCTCCTACTACACCTTGCCACTTAGAATTTAGAGGGGAAAGAGTGATAGCTCCCTCTAGATCAGAGGTTCTTAGTCTTCATTGTATTGATCCTGTCACCCTCTGCTTAAGAATCATGATGAATCATATGCTCCCTTCTTGAAATAATATTTTTAAATAATTGAAAGGAAATGGTGAATTTCTACTAGAAGTTAGGGAAAAATAATGACATCTTTCCTATAAAAATTCATGGACCCCCAGAAACCCACCTAAGGAGCCTTTTGGGAGCTCTTGGATCCAGGTAAACAATTCCTGGCCTAGAGTTTATAACACTGCAATTATGCAAAGCATAAAACTATTTCCAATTGACAAGCACCTACTATATGCTAGACAGGTATTTTGTAAAAAGACAGTATGTTAGTCTATTTTCATTGTCATATGAGTGAAAAAGAAATATGCTTCTTTATTCTAAGCCACCCTCCCCCCAAATGCAGCTGAGTGAGGTTTTTGCTATAGAAAACATGTCTTTATTCGGGACCTTTTGTTCCTTAGAATATCTCAGCTGTTGGCCAATTTGTTATCACTATAAAAATCAGCCAGATGATGGCAATAGCAAGCCAGCACCCATTTTCCTGCATAAGGGGGAGTCCCTAGCAGAGAGTCAAGATTGTTTCTGCTGACATCAGAAAAAAGGTTGAAAACAATGAAAAATAAAGATGAAAATCTTTCCTTGGTATAGGCTTATGGGAATCTTGATCTAAATCCCAATGATTCTGTATTCTTAGAAACTGGCTCAGATTAGATTGGATAAGAAACAGGGTTAAATTTGAAAAAGAGAGAGAGAGAGAGAGAGAGAGAGAGAGAGAGAGAGAGAGAGAGAGAGAGAGAGAGAGAGAGAGAGAGAGAGAGAGATTCTCCCCACCCCCACCCCATTATTCATTCAGTTTTTTGGATTTAATTGAAGACACAGCAATACCTAATGCCATGTCATGATGCTTAAGTACCTTAGATAATGTTTGGGGAAAAACAACCACCACAACAAATCCTGAGCTTTTGTCTCTGTAGGTCTAAGTGTATGAGTGTGTGCATAAGTGTGCGATCAATACCCACTCTCCCAGGCTGCAGTATCCCTTGCTCTATCTAAGTGGGTGGAGCTAGTTTTCCAGAATAGACTCTGCAGTGCTGTGATTATTCCAGACACGTCCACAGCGGGGCTACCATACCTGTATGCTGCAATCTCAATATCCAGGGCCATCTTGACATTGAGGAGATCCTGGTATTCCCGCAAGTGACGCGCCATCTCCCACTTTGTTCCCCGAAGCTCATTTTCCAACTGGTGAATTGTGTCCTAAAACAGACATCCCCAAACCCCTTCCAGTCAACAATACGCAAGCTGACACCCAATTTCCTTCCTTCAGACACCTGGTCTGCCTCTTCTTCGCTCTCCCAGAGCTTTGCTTGCACTCCTAAGAGGTCCCCAGTCAGCAAAAAGCTTTCTGGGCCAGTCTCCCGGCTCCCGGCTCCCACCAGCCAAACCCTCTTTCCCTCTTTCTTACTTTCTCAACAGCTTGAGCGAAAAGCAAAGATTAGAACAGAAACAAACACCCGAAGGCATTTCCAATTTTCAAAAAAGGCTTGAAGCCCTTTGCTAGACAAGGCATTCTAAAGCCAGTCTATTCTTCTGAACCAATGAGGAAATGCACTTTTCTAGACATAGACACGTAAAGACACTTTAAAAGTTACTTTGCCATCTGAAGTCCAAACGATGAGAAAAACAGTAACTTTTCTTAAGAGTTTTTAAGGAACATGCAAAAACCTCGGCAAGATCATAAACCGCAAGTCAACACATTTTAGGGAAGGGCTGGAGAGGGCGCTCCAGAAGTTTGGCACTCTCTGAGAGTAGGAAGGGAACTTTCAAAAAGGTTCCTCCCCCCCCCCCTTTTTTTTTCTCCCGGGCCTGATCAACTCGGCGTCTAAATGGCTAGATAGAGGAGATACACGGTACTCGGTTGGAGGACATAAAGAGATGGGGTGGGTGATCAAAATGGAGAGCAGACTAAAGGTCATAAAGACTGGGAGATTTCTGGAGGGGGCTTCTGAAAAGCAGTATTGTGCGGACCAAGTTAAAGGAGCGAAAAAGAAGGGAGCTGAGATTCGGGAGTGCGAATGAAGATAAGGGGGTGGAGGCAGAGGGGAAAAAGAATCTGAAAGGATTTTTTTCGCTTTTTTCTTTTAGTGGGGAGGGGATCTAGAGAGCCAGAAGGGCTCGGAGAAGGTAATGTGGGAAAACGGATAAAAAGAATGAAAGGAAGGGCAGCGGTGGAGGGTTCGAGGAGAAGGGGGCTGGGGAGCGGACTGGGAGGGGCACTGCGGCTAGAAGACGCTCTCCCTCCCGTCCAAGTCCGCCCAGTCCCCCGAAGTACCTGGTAGCTGCTCAAGTCGTGATTATGGCGCTCCTCGATGTCGCTGAGCTGTCTCTCCAGGGACTCCTTGGTGCCGCGCACTGACTCCAACTCGATGCTCTTGGACTGCAGCTGGCGCCGGTACTCGGCTATCTCTTCCTTGGCGGAGCGGATGGCCTCCTTATTCTGCTCTGCGGCCTCTGTGAGCTTGGCGTAGCGGCACTTGAACCACTCTTCGGCCTGGTGCATGTTCTGGTCCGAGTGACACTCGAGCTGCGAGCGGATCTCCTTGAGCGCCGACGTGATGTCTGTCTTCAGGTAGTCCTTGCGCTCTACCGTGATGTGCGACGCCTGGATCTGTGCCAGCAGGTCGGCCACCTCCTCCTCGTGGTTGCTGCGCAGGAAGGCCACCTCGTCCTGCAGCGACTGCACCTTCTTGTCCAGTTCCACCCTGACCAGCGCCGCCTCCTCGA
The DNA here is from genome assembly GCF_027887165.1 of Monodelphis domestica. Lineage (NCBI taxonomy): Eukaryota > Metazoa > Chordata > Mammalia > Didelphimorphia > Didelphidae > Monodelphis > Monodelphis domestica. Next base: position 741,668,036 of record NC_077227.1, on the reverse strand, counting down.
TGTCCTTGCGCAGCGCTCGCACGGCAGCCTCCGTGTCGTCGCGAAGTCGCGCCTCCTCGTCGAAGCGCTCCTTGAGGCGGTGGATGTCCTCCTCCAGATGCTCGGACTCGAGCTGCACCTGCGCCTTCTCGTGGTTCACCTGCTCCAGGCCGGCTCGCAGCTCGCGCAGCTCCTGCTCATAGACGTCCCCGAGCTGCGCGTGGGACGCCTGCTTCTGGCGCAGAGCTTGGATCTCGGCTTCGATCTCTTGGTTCTGCTGCTCCAGGGAATGCACCTTCTCTATGTAGCCGGCGAAGCGGTCGTTGAGGCCCTGCAGCTGCTCCTTCTCGTTGGCGCGTACCAGCTTGAAGTCGGGGCCCGCGGCCGTGCCGTTCAGCAGCGACGAGGACTGGCTGAAGTCTAGACTGCTTTCGGCCGAGCTGAGCAGGGCCGACCCCAGGCCGCCATAGGCGCTCCGGGGGATGGCGCGCTTGTAGGACACAGCCATGGCCGAGCTGCTCAGACTGCCGCCACCTCCGGCTGAACCGCGGGACCAGGACTGAGAGCGGAAGCCGCTGGACGGTGAACCGCCGCTGCGGCTGCTGTAGCTGGCGCGGGTCTCAGTGACCCGCCGGTAAGCGGCCGGAGCGCCTAGCGACTCCAGCGCGTAGCTCATCGTGGACGGCTCAGGGAGGCACAGGCCGGCTCAGCGATCTGCCGGCCGCTTCGCGCCCCCTTATATAGGCGCCCACGGCGCCCGCGGGGCAGGGCGGGGAGCCGCCCCACCGACGCACGCCCCGTGCCCGGGCCGCAAAGGCGCTGGGGGCGGGGCTGAGGCCCAGGGGGCGGGGAAGAGGGCGGGACCAGAGTCCGGGAGCCGTTGGCCCCTTGCCTGGGCTGAACTCGCTTGCTTTGCCGGTTTCACCTCCTCTCTCTGCTGCTCTCCCTTCCCCCGCCCACTGTACAGTCTCCGATCGTCTTCCCCACCCCCCACCTCTTCCACAGTACCACGGCCTGGGCCCTGCCCCCCTCAGTGTTCCTTCCACTTCTAACCCTACTCTCTCTCTTCTCCTTTCCTACCTTTTCAGTTCCCCCCTCCTCCACTGATCCTCGGCCCCGGCCCTTTCTGCGTTATTTTTGTCCCTTGCCCGTTTGGTTCTTCTCTTCCTCCAAATCTCTCGGTGTTTTCTTTTACCCCCAGCCCCTATTTTCTTCTCTGGTCCTTTTCACTCTCCACTCCCGATTTCCCGCCTCCCCCCTTCTGGGTCGTGGCTCTCTATGGCGCTCCTTCCCTTTCTCTCTCCCTCCCACATTACTCCTCAGCTCAGCCTCTTTAGTCTTCTTCCACCACTCACCCCTCCCTCACCTTGCTTCTGGGTCTTGGCCTTCTGAGCCCCCCCCCTTCATCCCAAGCCTCTTCTCTTGCGCTCCTACTTGGTTTCCAGGCTCCAGTCTTTGCTCTTCTGCCCTGTTTCCTCTTCTTCAGTTGCTCTTGCCCTTGTTAGTGTCCCTTTCCTCCCATTCTCAGTTCTCCCCCAGCCTCATTTCTCAGCCGAACTTCCAGACCCCTTTCCTTGTCGAGGTCATTTTCTCTATTTTTTTTTTTTTACCATTTAGTTCTCTTCTCGTTCTGGCTGTTTTCTTTCATTCACCGTCACCCCTCCCCCCATGCTTTCCCACCTGGGCCCTTTCACGTCCAGCTACATCTTCTTCCCTCCCCTACGTCCCCCTCAAACCCCATCTCCCCTACCTAGGAAGGCGCTGGCCCTTTCCCACCTATTGCTTCTGATCTCTCACTGAGCAGTCTTTCCTTTCACCCCAAAGTGTCCCCTTCTCAGATCTTCCCCCACACACTGCAGGCATTCCCCTCGCCGCCGTCCTTCTCTTTTTAGTTTTTCTTTATGTTGATCTTTTACTTCTTTTACCCGTTGCTGCTTTTTACTTTGCTAGCAGAGATCCCCTCCTCATCCCCGTTTTCTTTTTTCCATCTTTTCCTTCGCGCTTTCGGCCTCGCCCCTTTCTCCAGGTCTTCATTCACCCCTCTTTCCTGTATTTGCTTCTTCCTTCCCATTTCCACTTTCTTAAGCCCCATCCCTAACAATTCAATCAAGACTGCCTGACATCCCTCCTCCCTTTCTCAGGCACTTTTCAAATCTCCAACCACCTTCCGCCCCCTCCTCCTTCACTCCTGTCCCCCTCTTTCTCTCCTTCCTTTTCCTGAACCCCCGCTCTTTCACTCCTCTCCCTACTTTCCGCTTCGTCTCCCCTCCCCCACTCCCTGCTTTACACCAGCCGGAGATGAGCTCATTGGAGTCAGGCCAAGCAGAGAAAAAGCCGGAAGACTCAGGGAGGGCTAGTTTGGGGTTTGGGGAAGTGCTAGGAAAGGCTGGGTCGGAATTTTGGTTGCTTGTTCTAAAAGGGGGATCCTGCCAGACGCCCTGTCTTATATGTTGGGGACTTCTCTTTGCAACGGCCAGGGAAGAAGGTAAGGCGTGTGTGTACTCGCTTTATGGCGGCCATCAGGACCAAGGCCAGCGCCCCAGGCTGGCAAATCCGGGATCTCCACCTCACACCAACACCCAGAGGCACAGGAGACCCTTTACTCAGAATTTCTCAGTTGGTTATCGAGGGCTTCTCCCCCCCCCTTCCCTCTCCGTAATAATGCGTTGTAGTGTTTTTAAAATTTCATTTGATTTTTTTTTTTTTTGGAGCCACGTTGGAAATGCACACTGTCTTCTCTGCAATGCAGTGAGCCCATGTACTAGGTGCCGCTTAAAACAGGCAGATGAAACAAATCCAACTCCATCATTCAGCTGTGGAGTAATATATTCTTAGCTTAGGATAGAATGCAGATGGCTAGAGGGAAGCAGAAGGATACAGGGACTGATATTTGAAGGTCAAATAAGAGCTTTGTCCCCTTTTATGATTTCAAGTCAAGAGCAATTCCCTTGTTGACATTTTGTTTCAAATATATATTTACTTGATGGGCATGGGGACCAGGCAGAGAGGTCAGAAAACTAGCTACATTCACTCAAAATCCTAATGAGGGAGAATCCCCTCAGAATCTGGAATAAAGTGGATTGCCACTTTTTTTTTTTGAAACCAAAGTGATCTTTTTCCTCCCATAGCACATCCTTTATTTGGGTGGTTGATGTTAATGGGGAGTATAAGGTCTTTTAAAAATTAAATACATATGTATTCATAAGTATTCTATTCACACATGTGAGTGTCTGGTGCACTGTTGACAAATAAACTTGAAATTCTCTCCACCCCCCCCCATTTATTACATTTTAGGATGAGAGATTTGAAATTAATACCAGGAAGGCTATCATTGTTTGAGGGGCCCACAAAATTTAGTAAGTTGGTTTTAGGAAGAAATGCCTGCAGATTTAAAGAAGAAATCTGCCGTTCCAGGGATTCCTCCATTCTATGTTAAACTAAAATTGCCTTCTTTTCAAAGTGATCTGTAACTCAAGAGTACACTCTATAATCCCCAAAGTGATCCATATGAGGATCAGAATGAGGAAGCTGGACTGGTGTGTGAATTGTCAATTCTCCAAGCAGGTTCCCTGCCCCATCTGTGGGCTGTGACAGAGGGGAATTGAACTTGCTGAACTGCTCTTGCTTCATTAATATGACCAGACTGCAGCACTGCAGTTTGTGTGGGAGAGACCCAAGCACTTTGGACCATTTGGTTCACAGTTGAAACCCCAGGCAAGGTGAACCCCCATGTGGATAACCCAAGGCTCTGAGACCCAGATGGCAAAATAGAGAGCTCATGAATTGTGGAAAAAAAGCTGTAACTTTAAAATCTGGATCAATAATATTTGATCCAAAGAAGGAAAGGTGCAAAAAAAAGAAGAAAAAAACCCTGACCTTTATAGATCTCTGCAAGATTATCAGGGCAGGACTCAGCAGGATATTGTTACTTAGCTAAGACTAAGCATGAAGAAGATTTCTAGAAAGGAAAATTAGTTTCTTGTTACTCTGTGTGTGTGTGTGTGTGTGTGTGTGTGTGTGTGTGTGTGTAAAGATCCTGGCATTTTGGAGAAGTAATTGCAAATGCAATCAGATCTCCGCAATGATAGCACATGGTTAATAGGTTTGTGGGCTTTTCCCTTTATGCATCCTCAGAGCTAAGAAAATGATATGACTCTGCAGATAGATATTTTCAAGAAAATCTGTGTGTAATGCTACAGTTAGCCTGCTTTTGATTGCAACCCAACTGGCCCAGGGATTGTGAAATTTTAAGTTGGTTAGAGAAGGACTGAAAATACCTTGCTAACATATTAAAATTTTTTAAAAAGTGTTCTCAACTAGTTATTGTTGTAACTTGTAACTTAAGAATTATAAAATTACATGTAATCCAAGTAATTTCAGTAGTGAGTACTGGTTTCTTTATATACAAATTCAATCAATTTTAATCTGTGTTTAACAGAATGAGGTATAGTAGGTGAACCTGTCACTTTAAGCCATTTTTATTATTCAGGAAAAAGATTAAAAGCCTAGAAATGACTCTGCCAGATCTGCACCCAAACTATTTTTTCTCATCTTTATTTCATTTTGAAAATGGTCTTTATGAAAGTGACATGAACATTGTCTTATGTCTTTTTCAAAGGTGACAATATATTTCTTATTTTGTATCAGCCTATTAGAAAACTAAGAGATGGGAGAATACTGAGGTACCGGAGAAATTCTTTATACCCCTGTAACTAGAGGGAATTTTTGATAATGCTTGTGTAGCAAATTTCATAAATGCTTGGGTATGATTTTAAACCTGAGCTGAAAATATAATCATATTTCATAATTTAATGCTTTCCCCCACCAAACTATTTTTGTAATAATAGTCATTTGCTTAAGAGACTTTGGAAATTAAGGCAAGAGAGAGGCATATATAAAGAAATAGAATATGTAATATGTACCAAATAGAGTATGTATGGGTAGCTACATTGACTATATTTAAATATGGGGACTTATGTGTAATGAAGCTACTTTCAGCTCTTATAACTTTTCAGGCTGAGGATTGGTTTTAGTCATGTCCTAAAAGAAACCCAGAGTCTCTTCCAATGATAGTGTAGACATTAACTGTCAGGCTCAGAGATGTCTTTTTGTACTGGCATTGTAAGTGTTCCCTAAGTTCAGTTCCTCAGAGAAAAGACTCTTCAGGTTTAGTGGTCATGGTGGTGGGAGAGGTCTATCTCAGGCAAAATTTTAAGATGCTACACCTAGAGCTGGAAAGGTCATCAAAGGTCATCTGGTCCAAATTTTCTTAACCTGGAGTCTATAAACTTGTTTTCAAACACACACATATGTATAATTGCATTTTAATATTATTAATTTCCTTTGTCATATCATATCAATCTTATACATTTAAAAATGCTTTTCAGAGAAGTCCATAGAATTCACTAGACCACAAGATGTGTCCATGTGACCCAAAAAGGGTTAAGAATTTTTTATCTTACCCCACTTTGTTTTACAGATAGAGAATATGAAGCCCAGGGAAGTGAATTGACTTACCCAGGGGAACATAGATAGTCATACTTACAGGCAGATTCACACTCAGGTCCTCTGACTCTATATCTAGTGCTTTTTTCCCCTCTGTATCCTAATGTCTCTTATTGAAAGAGGGTTTGATGTTTCATATGTTTTAGATTTCCTTTTACAATTCTTTCCTTCTTTTAAAGGAGTGAGAATGAGCAGAAAGATGTATGCACAGCAAGGAGATTCCAAAGAAACTTATTACCTGCTATTGTAAGAAATAACCATCATCCATATTGGTAATCCCTGTCTATCAGAGAAAACCAAATTTGCCTTCTCTGGGCTGGGGACCTAGACAGTCAGTATCCAATGGCTGGATTTAAGTCAATTGATAATGTTTAAATTGCTCTTTGCTGATGGTTCCCAGGAATGTTGCTGTAGGAAGGGGGGAATGCAGGGAATGGGAAGGGTGGTGCAAAGGAGACGATGGGGCATGCATCACCCTGGGGCCCTGAGGACTTTTTCATAGGCACACATGCCTGGCTTTGAAGATCAGCCTTTTTAGAAGCATCAGAGCTTTCTTGATTTCCGTCATTGTGCATGTTCCTGGCTCCTTCTAACTAGGCTAAGTTCATCCAGCACTGCACCACAATGCAGCTTTCCCCAAAGCACCTTATTGAGCTATTGAACTGTCCACTTTCCCTGCAAAGGGTATCTCAAACTTCATTTGCCTGATTTTTGTACTCAGGAGTAAGTGATTTCATGGAAAAAGACATCCTACATCTAAAAAAATTGTCAGAAGAGATAAAGTGATAACCTAGCTTTGGGATCCCCCAGATTTAGGGGAAGAGCTGCAGCTTTTCTCTCTGACTTACCTTGCTGGATTTTTTGCTGTGTAATGCCTTCACACCCCCACCATTGTTCAGTTCTGCTGGAAAGCCGGAGGAGGGCTCAGAATTCATTTTCTTTTGATGCAGTCTTGCCAAAAGGGATTCTAAAAATACAGCTCAGGAGACACACGGACAAATGTTAATGCCGTATTAATTTGCAGCATGTTTTTAATTGGCTGCATGGCTTTTCTCCACAACGCTGAATAGTTTGATTTTTTTTTACACTTGAATTTTTAAAAACCCTGCAATGCACAGAACTTTGCATCAGCTCGATCATATCATATTTATGGTCCTCTTTATCATATGCCTGACTTAGCAAACAGTTAGAAGCTTTTTACTACAAGCTTGGAATTAAATTGGGGTTTAGAAAACCAGAACAGATAAATGTTCAGGCAAATTTGAACTCCATCTCTTGAAGCAAATAGACCCTGGCTAGTAAGGAGCAAAGCAGACATCTCAGCTTAATTCCCTTTACTGTATTAGCAACCTTTTCTCAGTTGCTTTTTCTGCCAAATCATGAAGGCTCTGATAATCAGTTTTCAGGACCAGGAGGAAGATAAGCCAGGGATGTGCTGGAGCTAGCTCCTATCAGGTCACAAAAGTTGTTTGTTAAATTTACAGTATAAGTCTTTACACTCCAGAAAGTGGCAAATGCTGCAAATCACGGTCTGATTTATTGGTTGATTGTCTAGGCTCAAGAAATGGATGGCAAAGTGTTAATTATAGTGATTAAATTTAAAAGTGTGTTGTGGGAAGCAGTTGGGTGGCTTGGTGGATTGAGAGCCAGTCCTAAAGATGAGAGGTCCTGGGTTCAAATCTGGCCTCAGACATTTCCTAGCTATGGTACTCTGGGCAAGTCGCTTGACCCCCATTGCCTATTCCTTACTACTCTTCTGCCTCAGAACCAATACACAATATTGATTTTAAGATAGGAGGTAAGGGTTTAAAAAGTGTATTGTGAGTACTTTTTTTGGAGAGTCAGTTGTAAACCTTTAAAAGTACACCCTTTGGATAGGTCAACTTGTACCACATTGTGGGCAGACCACACAGAAAGTGCTAGTTTATTCCTCAGCACTCACATTTTAGAAAATACATTGATAATCCAGAAAGTGTTTAGGGGAGGGCAACCAGAATGTTGAAGAATACAGAGAATATGACATACGGAGAACACTTTAGGCACCTGGAGGTATTTTTCAGTGAAGGTTTAAGAAGTACATGTTTCAAGAAGTTTCAAAAGTACAGTGAATATAGTGCTGGATTTCAAACTAGGAAGATTTGAATTCAACTTGTGCCTCAGATACTAACTAGCTTTGTGATCCTGAATAGATCATATTCCTAAGTTTCTTCATCACTAAAATGGAGTGGTAGTAAGAACAAACTTTCAATGTTGCTGTGAAGGTCAAATGAAGCAACATATATAATGACCTTTGCAATCTTCAAAGCCCTATGTTAGTGCAAACTATTATCATGGCAAAGGGATCAGACTTGTCCCAATTTGCAGAAAGTACAGATTTAGGTTTGATAGAAGAAACCCTTGATTACTTCTCAAACTCAAGCACTGCCTTGATTCCTCCAAATGCTAGTGCCTTGCCCCCAAATAATAACCTTATCTCTTTCATATCTAGTTTGTATAAGTCCACATTTATATAATATAATGTACTTATATGTCTATATGAACATATATATATTTATGTGTATATAAATAACAACACAGATAGCTATATCCACCCATCTATCCATCCATCATCTATCTATCTATCTATCTATCTATCTATCTATCTATCTATCTATCTATCTATTCATCCATCCATCCATTCATCCATCTATCACCTATCTATCTATCTATCTATCTATCTATCTATCTACTTATCTACCTATTTACCTATTCATCCATCTATCCATCCATCCATTTATCTATTTCTCTCTCTCTCTTCTGTTGTAATTGCTTGAGGTTATAGGTATAAATATTCTTTACACACAGACCTACAGACACACATGCATATGTGTATGTTCATCATGTTATCTTCCCTGGATGAACTGTCTCCTTGAAGACAAAGAAGTTTTTACTCTTATTTTTTTCATGTCCAGTACAGTATCTTAGTGCTTAATAAATACTTGATAAATGTCTCTTGCTTGATTTAAAATGAATTAAAAGGAAAATCATCCTAAAAATTAGAGCTATTCCTGGTGTATTGGATTGAATTCCCCTTACTTTAGGTCACCCTGGATATGAATAATTATCAGGTATATTGCAGAGGGGAATATTCAGATATCAATTGTAATAGATAGTTTATGAAGTCTCATTTAATTCTGAGATGCTGTGGTAACATGGAACTCTCTTGAATAATTTACTTTCATTCAAAATGAAACATCACTAACATCTGCTAACTAACATTTTTAGGCAAAGAAACTATATATTGCTGTTATAATTTCTTGTTTTTAGTGGGGAAAGCACTGGGCCAGAAAGCTAGGGGTCAAACATTGTCTTGGTTTCCACTGTACCTGATCTCAAACAAAGTTTAGTATCTTGCAAACTTTGGTTTTCCCATTTGTAAAATGAAGGTATGATACTAGATGGTCCTTATGGTTTCCTTATGCTCAGAAATGGTAAGAATCTTAGTTTTTGTGAGATCTATTTTAAGGATTTGGGATCAAAGGAAAGAAGCATTATGTGGCAGGGAGGTAAATATAGAGTCAGAGGACCAGGCCTTGAACACTACTACTTTCTCTAACTCTTTGACCCTGGACAAAGCACTTAATATTTTAACCTTAATTCCCTTAACAATAAATTAATAGAATTAGATTAGATGATCTCCAATGTCTCCTCAAGTTTTATTAATTTGTATTCGAGGACCCTTACCCCAACATCCCACCAATGGGATCAGAATCCAGTGTTCTGTGGTCCAAAGTTCTTCTTTGTCCAGACATTCTTTGCTCTATGTTCATAGATCCTTCTGAGTTTTGACATTCTTTGTTCTGTTCTAAAATCTCTTCCAACTCTAACATTCTTATGTTCTGTGTTCTAACACAGATTCTGAAAATTCTAGGTGTTGAAATAGAGCATTGCAACTGAAGTCAGGAAGAGGAGTTCAAATCCAGCCTCAGATACTAGCTGTGTGACCCTATGCAGGTCACTTAACTTTTGTTTGCCTCAGTTTCATCAATTGCATAAGGGGGTTATTAGGGTCTACACCCCATGATTATTCTGAGGATCAAAAAAGATGATATTTATAAAGTGTTTAGCACAGCATCTGGCACATAATAAATGCTTAACCAATGTTTGTTTCCTTCTGTGATTAAATTCTATCCTCTAAGATCCTTTTGTTTCTGACATTTTACATTTCATGTTTTAATGTCCCTTTCAACTGTTACATTCTATATGTTAATCTAGAATTCCATATTCTAAACCTATTCTCTACTACACCAGAACTTGTATGAAGTGATCTCTTATGTCCCTTGTAGTCCTGAATCTACAGTCAGGAACAGGTTTTTTCTTTCTGAACATGGGTTAATCTACCCAGCAGAACTATGACCAGTGGAGGTCTTGGAGGCCTTGTCCAGTTCTCTCCTAGCCCCAGCTAGTGCTTTCAATGTAGGGAACAGACCTATCCTCTATCATCTTCAAAAACCAGTATTCAGCACCTCTCTCCAGATGGCATGAAATTTAACAGATGTTGGCCTCTCCCCTGAGAGTTCACTGCCAATTTGAGCCAACACAGACCCCAATAAAGACTAGAAATTTAGAGCACACAAGAAATAATAAGAAGGCTGTTATAGTATGACTCCAATACTCTGGTGATCTCAGTGTGGGTGGAAGCCATGAGGTTAGTTAAAAAGGTACCATGGGGAACAGCTGGTGGCTCAGTGGATTGAGAGTCAGGCCTAGAGATAGGAGGTCCTGGGTTCAGATGTGGCTTCAGACACTTCCTAGCTGTATGATCCTGGGCAAGTCACTTAACCCTCATTGTATAGCCCTTAACACTCTTCTGGCTTGGACTCAATACAAAGTATTGAGTCCAAGACAGAAGGTAAAGGTTTTATGAAAAGAAAAAAAAAGAAAGGTAACAAGGTCAAATTTATTTTTCTTGTCTTTTTGCCTTTCCTTTTCCTTTTCTCCTTTCTCTCTTCCTTTTGTCCTTATTTGTCTTCAGTTTACTAGTACCTTTTATGTTTAGAACACAGCTCTTTTCCTAAATTTCTTCCCTACCATGAACCCAACTGAAACAGTTATGCAACAATGACAACATGTCTAAAAGTTTATGCAGCATTATGTGTCTGCAGTCCCCCACTTGTCTGCTGAGAGAAGGAAGGGAGCTGGGTTTCACTATTTGTTGTATAAAACTAAGGTTGGCCACTACAATTATTTGAGTTTGGATTTCTTTTAATGTTTTTCAGTTACATTAAAATATTTTTATTATCAAATATTCATTTTCTACTATATATCTGTTCTACAAATGAAAAATGAATGAAGAGGAGGAGGAAGGAAGCAAGGAAGGCAAAAAGGAAAGAAGCAAAGCTTAGAAAGTAAAAAATAAAGGAAGGAAATGAGAAGGTGAAGGCGGGAAGAAAGAAAAGAAGAAAGGAAAGAGGGAAGGAAGGAAAGAGGAAAGGAAGGCAGGAAGGAAGGAAGAAAGGAGGAACAGAAGGAAATGAAGACTCCCTTAATCACCTTAGTCAAGCAAAACATATCCACACACTAATCATATCCTCAAAACATTTTTATTCTGAATATTTGTCCATCATCTTTCCTTCGGAAGATGGGCAGCATCTTCCTTTATCAATCCTCTGAAATCATGGTTGATCGTTTAGTTGATCAGAGTTCTTTGTCATTCAAAATTTGTTCAGTTTTATAATAAATTATTATCATTTTTGTATATGTAGTTCAGGTTTATTTCTCTATGTATCAATTCTTATGATTTTAAGATAAAATTAACAGAACTGGAAAAGATTTTGGAGATCATTAAGTCTAATTGTTTCATTTTATACATGAAGAACATAAGGCCCAGAGGAGATGCCACTTTCCCATGGTCACACAGTTAATAGATCACAGGGCTGGGATTTGAACACTGGGTCCTCTGAGCACAAAACCAGCAAGCCCCTGAATTTTCCATTTATTACAAAATTTAAAATTTGAGATTTAAAATCTACTGAATTTTCTATTTGTCTCTAAATTGCTTCCATTTATCATTTCTTACAGTATAGCATTATGCTGCATTTTGCCACCAGAATTTTTCCATACCATTTGATGGACACTCATTTAATCCTGAGCATTTTGTTCCTATTAAATGCTGCTATCAGGATATTTTGTTGTTTAGTCATGGAGTGATTTCCCATTTCTGTTCTCATTGTGTCCCTATTTTACAGATAAATAACTGAGGCAAATAGAGGTTAAGTAATTTGCCCAGGATTCCATAGCTGGCTGGTATGACACTATTTGAACGGTGATCTTCCTGATTCCAGGCCCTATGCAACATGTACTGCACCACCTAGCTGGCCTATCATTAAATACATGCATACCTACATTACATATATGCATACACATACATACACTTTTGTGTGTGCTTAAAATTTCTACCCTTATGCTCAGTTATACATCCAGTAACTGGAAGTTTGCTGTACATCAAATGTTATAGGTGTTTCAGTGACTTTTCTGTTTTCTTGTCTCTTAATTATGATATATCTAATGACCTTTTCTCAATTCTCTTCCTTTCAGATGTCTCTATAGCCTCTGATGCTGCTGATCATCACTCTCTTCTCTTTGATTTTCTCTTCTCTCTAGTTTTTCCTCTAGATTTTTTCTAAATTGTCTAACTTCTCTGTCTCATTCTCCTTAGCTTGATATATATCCATATAATACTTCTGAATAGTAGTATGTCTCTATACTTTGTCTTAGGCTCTTCTCTCTTTCTCTCTCTCTCTCTCTCTCTCTCTCTCTCTCTCTCTCTCTCTCTCTCTCTCTCTCTCTCTCTCTCTCTCTCTCTCTCTCTCTCTGGTTTCATTTTCTGATCTTTATATAATCATTGACTCCTCTGATTTGTTTTTATTCATCACTAGCCTTTCTACTCTTCTTCAGATTCGCATCTCTGACTGTATAAATTTTAATTAGCCTGAAGTAATTTCCTACCCTTCCACTCATTAAGGGAAATGTTTTTTGGAGGAGGCACCTCAGAACCTAATTGAACAAGGGCTATTAGGTGGCTCAGTGAATAGAATACCAGGTGTAGAGACAGAAGGTCCTGGGTTCAAATCTGACCTCAGACACTTTCCAATTATGTGACTCTGGGCAAGTTACTCAACCCCAATTGCTTAACCCTTATTATTCTTCTACCTCAGTTCGGATGTTTAGTATCAATTCTACCACAGAAGTTAAGGCTTTAAAATATTTATTTAATTTCAAATATTTTCCATGATTCCATGGTTCATATGCTTTCCTTTCCCTCTTCTTTCCCCCCTCCCATAGCCAACAAACAATTCCACTGGATTTTATAAATCATTTGTCAAGACCTATGTCCATATTATTAATATTTGCAATAAAGTGATCTTTTAGAGTATACATCCCCTATCATGTCCCCATCGAACCATATGATCAGGAAAATATTTTTCTTCTGTGTTTCTACTCCCACAGTTCTTTCTCTGGATGTGGATAATGTTCTTTCTCATGAGTTCCCCAGAATTGTCCTGGATCGTTGCATTGCTGCTAGTAGAGAAATTCATTACATTTGATTGTGCCACAGTGTACCAGTTTCTGTGTATAATGTTCTCCTGGTTCTGCTCCTTTCACTCTGCATCAATTGCTGGAGGTTGTTCCAGTCCCCAGGGAATTTCTCCAGTTCATTATTCCTTTCAGCACAATAGTATTCCATCACCATCAGATACCACAATGTGTTCAGCCATTCCCGAATCGATGGACACCCCCTTATTTTCCATTTTTTGCCACCATGACCAGCATGGCTATGAATATTCTTGTACAAGTCTTTTTCCTTATTATCTCTTTGGGATATGGGTACTATGGCTGGATCAAAGGGCAGACAGTCTTTTATCACCCTTTGGGCATAATTCCTAATTGCTCTCCAGAATGGTTGGAACAATTCACAACTTCAACAGCAATGCATTAATGTACCAAATTTTCCACATCCCCTCCAACATTTATCACTTTCCTTTGCTGTCATGTTAGCCAATCTGCTGGGTGTGCAGTGGTACCTCAGAGTTGTTTTGACTTGCATTTTTCTTATTATAAGATATGCAGAACACTTTTTATGTGCTTATTGATAGTTTTGATTGATTTCTTTATCTGAAAACTGCCTATTCATGTCCCTTACCCATTTATCAATTGGGGAATTAAGGCCTTTTCTTCTTAAGAAATTAATTGAATAAAAGGTAAGACCTCTGGGAACTTCCTTGGGAAAGAATTACTTTGCATAAGAAGACATTTCAAATATGGACCAGGAGCCTGTGAGAAGTGTATAGATGAGGGAAAGAATGTTGTAGGATTGGTGCTTTGCTTCAATTTCCTTGAAAAGAAACCAGGGTGGAATAATAATTCACATTTATAATGTGCTTTGCAACTTATGGAACTTTTTTCATAACTAACCTGTCAGGTACACATATTATCAACCTGTTTTCTTTTACTACTCTTTGTTCTTGTTCTACTCTTTATGATCCCAGCAAACAAACTAAGGTAGTTTTCTATTTTCTTCTCCAGTTCATTTTATAGATGAAGAAACTGAGGTAACAAGGTGAAGTGACATGCCCAGTGTCACATGGCTAGTATCTGAGGCCACATTTGAGCACAGTAAGAGGAATCTTCCTGACTCCAGGCCCAGCAGGCAATCTATCCATTGGGCCATCTAGATACACCCCACACCATTTTACAGATGACCATGTCAGGGTTTTCCTGTAACTTCATATGAGTGCTTAGTGGAATAGTTAGGCAGGTTTCAATCCCAGATCAATCCCAAGATCCATTCTACTACTTGCTCCCTAATACAATTCACCACCTTTTGGACGCTAAAATTCTGGTTGTATGCAAAAAGATGAAGGGTTGAATGTAGGAGGAAAAATCAGCAACTTGGCAGGAGATAGGATGTGTGAATTGAAGGATGAGGATGAGTCAAATTGTTTTGTAGCTTTTTGCTTGGAAGTATCTTCAACTGAGAAATCAAAATGAAATTCAATTCAACATTGAATAAACATGGGTTCTTTTTAAAAGCTCCTACTTTGTGCTAGGCAAGAGACAGAGAGCGGATGTCTATGTCAATAAGACCTATGTAGAAATTCTGCTTTTGACATTTTCCAGTTGCATGACTCCAGACAAGTAACAACTTCTCTGTACCTCAGACAACTGTATAATTTTACATGTAGAGCATGTACATGCATTAGCAGAACACCTTTCTTCACTAGAAATTACTGTTGTAAATAAAATGACAAGTCTGGTCTAAAAGAATGTGCCAGATTATGTTTTTCTGAATCCCAAATTCTCTGCTATCTGTCAAAACTTTCTATTTGCCTCAGATGGAGCCAATAGCAGCTTATTCATTTGGGTGGCTGGGAGACTCAGTGCTTTTCTTTGAAATCTCGTGCTTGAGGTTAGGAGAGATCTTATGGCAAAGTTCCATTCATCTACTCTATCCATCTAGTTGGATTAAATTGAGTTCTGAATTCCCATAAACTCTAATATTAGATAATTTTTGTGATTGTAGGTCAAGTTCCTGCCTTCTATTTAGGTCTTTGCCCACTGTCAAAATTAGAGAGAGGCAAAGAAAAAGGAAAGGAGGGAGATAAACATGAGGCAAGCAAGGCAGACCAGAGTGGAATTATAATATATTATATTATAAGACTTGAGTGACAGGAGTCAGCTTAGAAATAAGTTACTAAAGGAAAGATGGAATATCCATCTCTAGAGACCACTACAAAAAGGAGAGCTTCTCATTTACTTGGTATAGTTGATGACTGGTCTCACTTGGGGATATAGAAGGGGACATTGAGTACTCAATTTACCATAATTGGTGATTATTTTTTTCTGAATTGGATAATTTCTTTTCCTCTCCAGATATTCTATAAAACAAAAATCCCTACAAAAATAAGAACAAAAACAACAATTTTTTGATTGATCCAACAAATTTTAAGATTCATTTTTAAAAAATGAGTTCTAATTCTCTCATACCTTCCCATTATCCTTCCTTTCTTTTCTCCTATCCCTTTTTTCTCCCTGAGATGATAATCTGTTATAAATTTTACATCTGTAATCATATAAAATATTTTTTCATGTTAGTTATTTTGTAGAGGAGATCTTAAACAAAAAAGGGAAAAAGAAGTAGAAAGAAAGTGAACTATAACATATTTTGGTTTACATTAGACCCCACCAGTTCTTCCTCTGTAAGAAGAGAGCATTTTTCCATCATGAGTCTCTGGGATTGTTTTTGAAAAGTATGGTACTGAGAATAACTAGGTCATTCACAATTGTTCATCAAAAATATTGTTGTTATGATGTACAATATTCTCCTGGTTCTGCTCACTTCACTTGCATCAGTTCATGTGATTCTCTCCAGGTTTTTCCAAAATCAAACTGACAGTATGCATATATATATATATATATATATAAGTATAACACAATAGTATATTATATAATCATATAACACAACTTCTTCAGCCATTCTCCAACTGATGGACAACCCCTCAATTTCCATTTCTTTGCTACCACAAAAAGAGCTACATTGAATATTTTTTGAACAAATAGGTCCTCCCTTTTTATCTCCTTGGGAAACAGAAGTAGTAGTGGTATTGCTAGTGCAAAGAGTATGTAGGAACAGTTTACAAGTCTTTTGGGCATATTTGCTCTCCAGAATGGTTGGATCAGATTGCAACTCCACCAATAGCGCATTAATGTGCAGAACTATTTCAAAAGTTTTTGTCTTTGAATCATTTACAGGAAACTGGATTATACAATGTTTAGAGGGCTGGACATGGTATCAGGAAGATGTGAGTTCAAATTCTGTTTCATGCTGACCAGCTGTATAATTGAGGGCAAATCACTTAGTATCTGTTTCACTTTCTTCATCTGTGAAATAAGGATAACAAAAGCACCCATTTCCCAAGGTTGTTGTGAGAATGAAATGAGATCATATTTGTAAAATTTTACAAACCATAAAGTGTTCAATTTTTCATTGTATTCAGTCTCATCTGACTTTCTGTTTGGCATTTTCTTGGCAAAGATACTGGAGTGGTTTGCCATTCCTTATTTAGCTCATTTTGCAGCTGAAAAAACTTAGGCAAAGAAGGTTAAATGACTTGCCCAGTGTTACACATCTAGTAGGCTGTTGTCCATATAGTCTGAGGCCATATTTGAACTTAGGAAGATGAATCTTCTTGACTCCAGGCCCCAGTACTCTATCCACTGTGCCATGTAGCTTCCACAAAAAGCTCTATATTAATGTTAACAATTATTATACTATCCCTGGTGCCTCATGCCTAGCACAGAGCAGATTTCTAATTCTTGATGGATGGATTGGATTGGATTAGATATAACCCTTTGAAAAGAGTCATCATTTTTTCCCCCTAGAGAATGGATCAAACTACAACTCATGGAAGATATTTCTTGTATTTTAGCAATGTATACTATTGAGTGGCAATCAGCTGAACAAAAGAAAAATGGAAATACTCAAAGGAGTTGAGTTGAAACAATGATCCCCTTTCCCCTTTGCTTAGCCAGCATCACAAGATGAATTGGAAATATTTGGTATACAATTATAAGAAGTGTGCAGAGCAATTGATTGATGTTTTACTCCTTCATATTTATCCCCAAATTTTTATAGTCATTGCATGTATTGTGCCAAACATTTTAAGGTTTCTTGGTATGTTAATTTGAAATATTAAATATAAATCTCCATGTCTTTTCTATTATTTTTTACAAGTACTTTATATATACTATGTGCATAATAAATATTTGTTGAACTAAACTGAGGTGGTTTCAAATTATTGCTATAACTTTGAAAGCCATAGGCTATGTCAATTTAATATTCTCTGTTGTCATTTTTATCTTTTAAGTCTCTTTCTCTCTCTCTCATTTATTGACCTACCACAATCTATTTCTTATTTCTTAAGATCTTAAATCTTTCTTAAATCTCTTATTTCTTCATTTTCCCCTTTTCCTTCTCCTTCCTCTTCCCTAGCTATCTTTTTTCAAAATCCATTCACATCTAGGTAATTTTTAGTTTATACCATCACATATTTGTACTGGTTGTCATTTAATCATTTATCACCTCTTTTGTTTCATTTATCATTTTGATGCCTTTTTCCTTTTCAATAAGGAAAAATACGATTTTTAGGCATTCATAATATTAGATAACTGGCAAATTCCTAAAATCCATCTATTCTAAGGCCTATCCAGCAAGGCAAATTTAAATATGCCTAAAGGGGTTTAGCTTCCACCATCACTATTAATACACCATCTTATTATGGCATGGTTTATAAGTGGATGCCTTGCACAGAGTCCACTTTTATAGCCCTTATTAAAATGGCAAAGAATTATAGAGACACAATCATAAAAAGTTTTAAAAGAATCTCTCATATGAACGTTCTTTCATCTAAAGGCAAATTGAACACCTTTTAGGGGGCTGAAATCCACTTGTTTGGTGACAAGGTACATTTCCATTGATTATGGCTTTTTATGAGAGAAAGATTGATGAGTCTCTTTTATTTTCCTTTGTGTAAATCCCTTTTTACTCCTGGGACATCCAATAGAGTCATTGGAGAAAATGGTTCCCTGGTTTTCCTGCCCTATGGCTGACCCTGAGGAGATAGAGTTTGTGCCCTGCTATTAGTCACTGTGATGCACAGCAGCTGGACCTTTATGGCAATTCAGAATGATGAGCTTGGTGCCTAATGACTAAAACCCATCTTTAGACATCTTAACTGATTTCCCAGAATTTATTTTTCCAATTTTTTCTGCCTCTTGACTTTGGTCAAGTACCCTCCCCTCCCATTTCTGGAATACGTTCCTTCCCTCTCTGCTTTCCTTCAGTACCACTTCCTAAAAGAAGCTTTTTCTGACCCCCCTCCCCAAACCATGACATCATTGGTACTTCATCCAATTTGCAGTTACTTTGCATTGCTTTTAATATCGTCATACACACATTTTTTCCCCTCCAGTAGAACAAAACCTTTGTAAGGACATGAACTGCTATGGGACAGCACTCAGAGCCCTTGACTTGGAGTTCAGAAGACCTCAGTTCAAATCCAGCTTCAGGCACTTACCAGCTGTGTGACCCTGCTCAAATTACTTAAGTTCTGTCAGATTCCCTTTCCTTATCTCTAAAAGAGGGATAATAATAGGATTGACCTCCCAGGGCTGTTGTATAGGTAAAATGAAATATCTGTAAAGCTCTTTATAAACCTTAAAACACTATGTAAGTGATTATTGTTATTACATTATAACTTTCTCCTTGTATCTCTAATACCTAGCACAGTGCCTAACAATGCTTATTCATCTCCTGCTTAAAGATATGGAATTTGGAGAAGATAAACAGTATTTGAGAAAACTGACAAAAGAGGAAGGAACTGGGACTGTACAAGCTGAGCAGCAACCATGATGGGAGCTTAATGAGTCAAACTCTAAAGAAGTGACAACAAGAAGGCAATGGACAAGGAACAAGACAAATGGAGAACTAGGCTGCCACAAAACAGGGAGATATTGAGATGGGTCATTGGATTCCTACAGGCATTTTGGGACAAATAACAGGGGCTTAAATTGCCAATTATAATTAGTTTTTTTAAGGATGGAGTTAAGTTCCAAAAGCTCTATCCCCCTCTGCACATACTTCCTTTCTCTTAACTTATTCATTCAGTAATTGCCACTGTTATATGCTCTTGTTTTCTTTTATCTGTTTCCTATATCCTGATTTTGCTTTATATATGAGGAAACTTGGAGGCTTGTATTGTAAACTCCGGTTTGCACTATGAAAAGGGAAATGAGGAACTCGGAGGTTATTTGAAATAACCCAAACTTTAAGTTAGACCACAGAAAGAAACCAATAATGAAAGTTAAGAAGTTTCTATCTGGGGGCTCTGAGCTACCATGATTTCATTAATAAATTTCACTTGGTATAAACTCCATACAATAGCAGAGAAATTAACTATGTAGAGTTATGGACAAACCCCAGGATTTAAAAAAATCAGCTAATTATTATAATAGGGTCTAGTTATTAAATTGTCACAGAGGAAGGGAATTATATGTAGACCTATGTTCCTAGGCCAGTACTTTTTCTGTGATAACTAAACTTATCCAGGGAGCACTTTTAACATAGGCCTTGTAAAAGAATCAGAGAGACATAAGATAATAGATATAAAATTAGGAGGAACTATAGCAGTCATCAACTCTGGTACTCTCATTATTTAGAAATAGAATATAGGTACATAAAGAGAAAGTGATTTGACCAAGGTCATACCATTATTCAGCATCAGAGGCACAATTTGAACCCAGGCCCTTCTCACTTTAACTCATACATGCCATCTGGTAAATCTTACTACTCCTCGTAGAATAACATATAATATGATATATAATACCTAATATGTTATAAGTATAATATCAAATAAGTAATTGAATATATAACATATTACATATAATTCATTTAGGTATTTAATATTTACAAATTTCTTTTCCCACAACTTTCATGAGATGTACTTGAGCGAATAAATGAACTATATGAAGTAAGTGTTGCAATTATTATTATTATTCCTCTTTTACAGATGCTTAAAAAGGTTAAGTGACTTAGAAAAGTAGCATGTGGGTACTTGGAATTAAATTCAGAGCTCCTTTCTGAAAGTCAAAAGCTCTTTCTACTATCTTAACTTGTGTCAGGGTTATACCTGAGGTATATCTATTTACAACTGATGAAATTGAGGTTCAGGGAAGTGAGATGATTTACACAGACTCATACATCCAATAAGTGTAGAGCCCAACATACAAGTCTCTGAACTCAAGTCCAAAGATTTTTCTTCTACAGAACTTGTGCGAATTTTAATATTCACGTTATTGTGGTAGCAGGTCCAGGCAGGGTGCAATTGCAGCTTCACTGGGACTACAAGTATCACCTGAATTTGGGGATATGACCCCAAGATAGAGAAAACACTCAATGATAGGAATATTCTGTGGGTCAGAAAGAGCTTGAGGCAAGTCTCTTTCCCATGTCATTCTTTTCCTTGAGAGTTAGATAGCAAATATCTAGGTTTCATGACTAACCAGAAGACTGATGGCTTCCGCGACTTAAGACCACCTAGAAACAGCTTACTTGTCTTGAACTCCATGCATTCTTGCATAAGGGCTGCCAACCTGCCATTAGTATGCTCCATTGGGTCAGATCCTGGCCATGTTGTAAATATAAGACAAAGGAACTCATTTTGCAGATGAGGAAACTAAAACCAGCAGAGATTAAACAACTTGTCTGTCCAAGGTCAGAAGTGACAGAGTTGGTCTCCTTAGTCCAAACTCCTATTTCTTTCTATGCTACCCAGAGATCATCTTCTCGACAACTTTGTTAGTTACCTTTTGGTTTGGTGGAACCCTCTCCTGCTTCCTAATTTAGATCTCTCCTTTCTGTCATCTATGACGTGGATTTGGGCTAACCTCAAGATCCCAATTTCCCTACTAATATCTTGTCTATTAGCCATGCATTTAGGTGTTTGACAGGATTTGCCTATAAATAAAATATGTGAGAGTCTATTGGTGGGAGTGATGGAAAACTGATAAATATATCCGGACAAAAATACTTATTGTGAGGTGAAAACAGTTATTTATCCCAGCACACTTCATATCTAAAGAATCTGACAGGCAGCTTATTAGGTTTTTTGGCAAATGGCCAAGCCTTCAGAAAAGGATAAAAAAAGACTGCTTTCCCAATGTCATTCCACTAAAATAGCATTTGTCAGAACCTCCAGAAGCCTCCAGGGAATGCCCCTTGCTTTAGGATTTTTATTATGAGAGAAAAAGAAATCCTGGGATGATGTGCCAATCTGAATGCAAATTGGTTTCTGTTTAATTACATTATGGGTGTAAATTACATGGTACCAACCATTTCTGCCCTGGATTTCAGAAGGCAAAGATAACTGTCTTCCCCAATGCGTGCTCTGGGTTTTATGAGGATCTGAAAATCACAAAAAATAAAAATGGGGGAGCCCTATGATTGAGGGAAAATGGTTGCACTGTATGGCAGTTCTCTAAAATCTGACTCATCTGATGAGTGTGTATTCATGAAGTAGAGCTCATTTATATCAGGCAAAGACCCCAACCAAGCACTCCGCTGGAAGCCTCAGACTGAGAAATGATAAGATGATCAATCCACAAGCATTAATTAAGCACCTACTGAAAGCAAAGCACTATGGTAGCTACTAGGGACAGAGAGACAAAAGAGAAAGTCTGTGCTCTCAAGGAATTTATATTTTAAAGGGGAAAACTACATATCCAGTGACAGATAGATAGGTAGACAGATTTTTGTTGCTGAGACACTCAGTCATATCTGACTCTTTGTAACCCCATTTGAGATTTTCCTAGCAGACATACTGGTGTGGTTTTGCCATTTCCTTCTTCAACTCATTTTACAGATGAGGAAAATGAGGCAAACAGGAAGAAGTGACTTGTGTAGGGTCAAATGACTAGTAAATATCCAAAGAAAAATTTGAATACAACACTTAGATAGCTATCTAGCTAGTTAATAGGTAGGCAGAAAGAATGGCTTAAAGGTAAATATATAGACAGAAAAAGTGGATGTGTAGATTAATAGACAGATAGATAAATACTGAAATAAAATATTTTTAAGTGCTTAATATATTTCAGACATTGTGCTAAGCCCCATCAATATAAAGGGAAAAAAGAAACTTTCTCTTTTGAAGGATCTTATGAAGTTCCATTTTAAAGGAGGAAATTACATACATCTATTTCTCTTTCTATCTCCATCTGTATCTATATCATCTGATTCTATCCAAATCTATACTTCTACCTCTATCTCTACATTTCTATCTACAGAGAGAGATAGAGAGATAATGGATATAGATAGATACTAGATAATTTATTATTTCTTGTCTGTTCTAAGTTCTGTGCTATTTTATTAATATTTTATTTTTTCCCCAATTACATGAAAAACAATTTTTTCCACATTCCTTTAAAATTTTTTTTTGAGTCACAAATTCTGTCCCTCTCTCACCTCTCCTTGAGACAGCAAGCAATTTAGTGTGGGTTATGTATGTACAGTCATGCAAAATGTATTTCCACATTAGTCATGTTGTGGAAAAAAACACAGATGCAAAACAAAACCACACAAAAAAAACCCCTAAAGTAAAAATATCCTTCAATCTGTATTCAGACTCCACTAATTATTTTTGGTCAAACTGTTCAACATGCCTAGAAGATCCTTCCTTCCTGTGGCACCCCCCAGCTCCCATTCAATCCACTTTTACTTTTTGGAAACTTAACTTTTTAAAGACCCTTCTCAAGTTCCATCTCTTAAGGGACACTTTCAATGATAACTTTATATGAAAATAATGCCAACCACAACAACAAGAATATAATGGCTAGTGTTTACATATCACTTGAAGATTTACAAAGCACTTTGCATATATTATCTCACTTTATCTTCACAACAACCTTGTGATGTACATGCTATTATTATTCAAATCTTATGGAAACTGAAGTTGAATGGTTAAATGATTTGCTTGTGGCCATGCATTTTGTAAGTGGCCCAGGCAAGATTTGAACTTAGCTCTTCCATTGTCCAAGTCTAATTCTCTATCTGTAAAGGGACCTTGAAGACCATCTAATTAAGCCCTCTCATTTTGGATCATAGTTGCTTAAGAATGACGTTTTAGAAGTGGAAGAGACTGAGGCTCTCCTAGGTCATCCAGTGCAATCTCCTCATTTTACAAATGGGGAAATTGAGGCCCAGGGAAGTGAAGTGACTTTCCCATGATCCCATGGGCATGCTAATAAGCACATATTACACTTGAGGGAAATGAAGCAGAGAGAGATTAAGCAACTGGTCACACATGCTGAGTGAGTTATGTTTTGAAGCAATATCCCCTGACTCAGAAACATAACTCTCTTTTCAATGCTATTTGATGTTTCATCATCCATCTTCCTTTCTAGCACTTCACATAATGTTTTGTACCTAAGTCAGTCAGTCCTTTAAAATTTATTAAGTGCCCACTTTATGCCAGGTACTATGCTAAATTCTGGGGAAAAAAGAAGAAAACTCAGGGGGCAGTCAGGTGGCTCACTGGATTGAGAGCCAGACCTAGAGATGGGTGGTCCTAGGTTCAAATTTGACCTTAGATACTTCCCACATGTGTGACCCTGGGCAAGTCACTTAACCCCCATTGCCTGGCCCTTACCATTCTTCTGCCTTGGAACCAATACACAGTATTGATTCCAAGATGGAAGGTAAGGGTTTAAAAAAATAAAAAAATAAAGAAGAAAACTCAGTCGCTGCTCTCAATGGGCTTACAGTTTAATGGAGAAACAACATTCAAAGGACTATGTATAGGTGGTAAAAGCTATTCCCAAAGTCTGAGAGTAGTATTAAGTTTAAAATTGCCCCAAGACTTTAGGGACACTCTTTCCACAGCCTATATCAGAGCTAATCAAAAGAAGGAAGGCACTAGCAATAAGAAAAATAAGGAATGGATTCTTATAGAAAATGGGATTTTAGCTTGAACCGGAAGGAAGGCAATGAAACCAGGAAAGTAGATGATGAGGAAGAGAAATCCAGAACTGGGGATCATATGCTCACCTGATCACAGGATTTGGATCTTGAAGTCCCATAGAAATCATCTAATCCACTCTTCCTATTTCATGAACATCCAACTGAAAGGCTAATTACTCACCCAAAGTAACATAGGGAGGAAATAGCTGAGACACAGCTTGATCTTAGGTCTTCAGATTCCAGATCTAATGATCTTTCCCCAAAGTAAAAAACAAACAAACAAAAAACAAAAAACCTTTCCCCAAATAAAGGTGTATTCTAGTTCCTTCTACTTTATTGTGACTGTAGAGTGACTTGGTATTTATGTTGACTTGCAAATTTCAAAGCAGCATAGCTATGCCTTGTTTATTTTTGCATTTATTTGTGTATTCCCTTATCCATCCTATATAATACAACCTCTCATACATTTTAAGGACATAATAAATGGCTATTGATTGAATAAATTCATAGAACTAATGGTAATGAATGGATAGAAGACTGAACAACAATTGGTGTAGAAAAATGGATTTCAATTTTAAATGTCTAATTTGGCTACATGTCCAATTAATCTTGGAGGATCAGAATATTAGAAAATAATGGAGAAGAAAATGGACCTGCCCATTGATTTCCTCCAAATCAGTAATTTTTGGATCCTTGGAGAGGATTGCCTTACTCTGATCTACAAGTTTTCTTACTGAATGTTTCATTGGTTGTCACAAATCAATTTTGGGACTGCCCTTCTGATTTGTAACTGCTACTCTTTATTAAAGATTATGAATATGTATATCCTAGCTGCCCACTGCATCATGGGGGAAGAGATTTTTGGATGAGTAAGCTTTTGGGCAAACCTGTCCCAGTTCTGTGAGGAGACCTGGTTGGAAATACCTCTATAAATTGTAGCTTAATAGCTTCCTAGGGGGTGGAATGAAAGATTCATGGATTTAGAGATAGAAGGGAATGCAGTGGCTATTGAATCCATCATCTCATTTTTAGAGATACAGATGCTATGGCCTGGGCATCTAGAGGGATTAGTGGATAAAGTGCTAGGCTTGGAGTCAGGAAGACTCATCTTCCTGAGTTCAAATCTGGCCTCAGGGGGCCACCTAGATGACTCAGTGAACTGAG
Source organism: Monodelphis domestica (assembly GCF_027887165.1). Classification (NCBI taxonomy): domain Eukaryota; kingdom Metazoa; phylum Chordata; class Mammalia; order Didelphimorphia; family Didelphidae; genus Monodelphis; species Monodelphis domestica. The sequence goes on along the minus strand of NC_077227.1, from coordinate 741,642,838 downwards.
AGCCAGGCACAGAGATGGAAGGTCCTGGCTTCAAATCTGGTCTCTGACACTTACTAGCCGTGTGACCCTAGGTAAGTCACTGCACATTTTTGCCTCAGTTTCCTCATTTGTAAAATAATCTGGAGAAGGAAATGGCAAAAACCACTCCAGTATCTTTGCCAAGAAAACCCAATCGAGGCTATGAAGAATGGTAGACAATTGAACAACAATAAGCTCTGGTCCAGAGAAGTGAACTGACTTGCCCAAGGTGATATGGGTTGTTTTTGGAAGCACTGGAATTTGAATTCAGATTCTTGGATTTCAAAACCAGCACTCTTTCCACCAATCCTTGATACCTTTGGTAGGATCAGTTCTTGTTTTTGTTGTAGTTGTTGATGCCATGCAATCATTTGTGAATGTGCCAAATACAAGGTTAACTTTATACCTAACTCTGGAACTTAGGTTCCAATTAAGTTTTTTAAAAAAAGATAGTAGGAGAGATTTTGTTCAGCAAGTAGGATAAAAAACACCTGTGTTAAAGAATTTATTTTTAAAAATTAAGCTTTAACATTATACATCATTAACACTGATTTGTAAAAGCCTTGATTTGTACCATTACATATTTCTTTCAATTCTGATCTTTTGTGTTCATTTTTGACCAATGAATGTTAATGGAGATTAACAAGGTAGAAGACATTAAGAAGAAGATGAGGAAAGACTTCCAGACCATGGTATTAGCAGACCAGTTGAAGAAAATTGAAGATAGATTCTCTGGATATAAGAAGTGATAGCCATATTCAAGGATTTGAAGAATTATCATAGAACAGAGGAATTCTTCAAGACCCCAGAGGAGAAAAGGAGTAGCAGTGTAGGGAAATTATATTCAGACAGATTTTTAGCTAAATTGTGTGTTAAAATCTTCCTAATAATTAAAACTGTCCAGTGGAATGGATGGCTTGGGTCATCATAAATATAGAAGCCATCAAAAGAGGATGGATGGCCACTTGTGGGAGACCTTGTAAAGGGAATTTTCCCCCTTGATTACAGGTTGTCAGATAGTCATTGAGATCTTTGTCACTTCACAGATTTTGTGATTCATAGTCTTCCTTTCCATAATTTGTGCTATAGTGATAACATGCTAGTTGTGAGTTGTCTTCCTCAGGTAACTTCTCAGGCTTTCTCATCTCAGTGCCTGTCTCACATTGCCATCTCCATCCCTACTCCTTATGTTAAGACATTTCTTTCTTTCTTTCTTTCTTTCTTTCTTTCTTTCTTTCTTTCTTTCTTTCTTTCTTTCTTTCTTTCTTTCTTTCTTTCTTTCTTTCTTTCTTTCTTTCTTTCTTTCTTTCTTTCTTTCTTTCTTTCTTTCTTTCTTTCTTTCTTTCTTTCTTTCTTTCTTTCTTTCTTTCTTTCTTTCTTTCTTTCTTTCTTTCTTTCTTTCTTTCCTCCTTCTCCTCCTCTTTCTCCTCCTTCTCCCCTCCTCTTCCCCTCCTCCTCTTTTTCCTCCTCCTCCTCCTCTTCTCATCCTCCTTATTATCCTCCTCCTCCTCCCCCTTACTTCTACATCTTCTTTTTTTTTTTTTGGTCTTGGATCAAGGATGTTGGGAAACTCTAATTTCCTTTTCATATGTTTTATATGCACGCATATATATCTCCATATTCTCTCTTCTCTGTAGAATGTCAGTTCCTTTAAGTCAGAGATTGAGTGTTCCATTATTGTCTCTGTATTCCCAATGCCTATCACAGTGCTTGATATTGTAGGGCTTTAGTACATTCTAGTTTATTGATTGATTCAAATCCTGCTTCCTATAAGACTAGTTGTATGACCATTAGCAAATCACTTAACTTTTTGATACTCTAGGAAACTCTTAAAGACTATTATAGATGAATTGCTGATCTGCATCAGTTCCAGGAATTGCTTCTCTTAAAGTTTCTCACACATTCTCCTCATTTGATTATTAATAAAAGTATCTTGGGGGCAGATGGGTAGCTCAGTGGATTGAGAGTCAGACCTAGATATGGGAGGCCCTAGGTTCAAATCTGGTCTCAGACCCTTCCCATCTGTGTGACCCTGGGCAAGTCACTTAACCCCCATTGCCTAGCCCTTACCACTCTTCTGCCTTGGAAACAATACACAGTATTGATTCCAAGATGGAAGGTGAGGGTTTAAAAAATTAAATATCTTAATTTATCTGAGACTTCAAGTTATACTTATTTTTGGTTGCCCACATTAATCTATTTCTATCTGCTATCCCCTATGCTTAGAATGTTTCCTTCCTCTCTTCCTCCTGGCTTCCCTGACTTCCTCAAAGTCTCAAATAAAAGCCCACTTTTGGTGAGAAGCCTTTGCTGGTCCTCTACATTGCTAGGATCTTACTTTGGAGATCATCTCCAACTTGTCCTTTCTCTATCTTGTGCATATATAGTTGTTTGCATTGTTGTCTCTTCTATGAGACTGTGATCTTCTTGAGAGCAGGGACTGGCCTTTTTTCCTTTCTTTTAATAGTATCTGGCATATAGAAAGAACTTAAATAGGACTTATTTTGTGACTCACTCACATGAGAAACTGAGTAAAAGTATGACATGGTGGGTCATAGACAGATATGATATAAGCTCCTTAAGGCCAAAGATTATTTCACTTTTGTCTGTGCTGAACTTATAAATAAATATAAGTCTATATTTGTTATACATGTATATACACATACAAGTGTGCATGTATTATGTATGTATATATTTATATGTTTATCATACTTTTGAGATATGTTTTAGTAGAGATTCCTCCAATGTATAAATTGGTCTTCTAGTCTAACAGTCTAGTGAGTGGGGTCCCTTTTACCTCTCAAATCCTATACTTCTATGAAATGCTTATTAGTCAGTTGATTGCTGTGACCATAGAAAGGCTAGCCTATAGTGGAGTATTGCTGGGTCTCCTACTTTATGTGTATCCATTGAAGCCCAGTGCATTTATTGGTGAATCATGGGACCATAGAATACGAATACTGGAAAAGATTTAGCCAACAGTCAGTCAATAAACATTTTTTAAACACATACTATGTACCAAGTACTCTGCTAAGCACTGGGATAAAAACACAAAGAGAATTCCTGCCCTCAAAGAGGTTTTAATTTACTAGAGGGACTTATATTCTTCTCTAGAGAAGACTGTGCCCACCCCATCTAAGGAAGATGAAAGGTATCTAATGTGTTTTGAAATGTAGACAGTTTAAGCTAGTGGAAAGGGCATAATTTCTTTTTGTCAGAAAATATGTGATTAAGTCTTGTCTCTGGTTCTTTTACATGAACTTATAGAATTCATTTAATTTCTTTGAGCCTCAGATTCCTCATCTGTGAAATAGGGATAATGATGATATTTGCAATGCTCTCCTTAGAGAGTTGTAAGGAAAATGCTTTTTTTTTAGTAAGCCTTAAGAGTAATTTAAAAAACATGTTATTAATACATATTGTTGAGGCTATTCTCCATATTCCTTTAGGAATTAACTTTTCTGTGACAGAGGTCAAAAGGAGCCAAGGCAGTATGGTAAAGAGGAAAGGGAGCAGAAGTCAGAGGATCTGGGCTTAAATACTAGCTCTGACTCATTTAACTATTCTGAGCCTTAATTTTCACATCTGTAAAATGAGTGGATGATTTTAAAGGTCATTTTTAAACAAATCTATGATGCTTTGAATAGATGTTGGCCATCTTTTCTAACCTGTTTTCCCCTATGTTTTAACAGATGGCTATAAGAAACATTCCTCAGCTCTTTCTGACAGTTCCTAAGGTGCTATTAAAAACACATTGTTTCAAGACCAGGTCCTGGGTTCACCACTAACTGACTGAGTGTCCCTAAGCAAGTCACTTAACTTCTCTGCAAAAGGCATCTCCAGAAGCATACATTCTTAGAAATTGCTCCCCTCTTGTTCTTGAACTTTCAAATCTACTGTAAAGTAAAGGAAGTCTATCATTCTATTGCTCCTTCCATTCTTCAGTGTCCTTCTTAATGCCATGTCTCCAAAGAGTTTCTATGGATCATGATCAGAATACATCCCTTTACAGAGAATTTTGGCTACACTCTGCTAAATTCCATTTTCTTTCTCCTTGTTCCATAAAGAATCTTTAGGGGATAAAGAAAAGTGTTGAACTGAGAATCAGTGGAGTTTGGTTTAAGAGGCAGTACTGAATAGCGGGTGAGGGATAATATGATTAAGTAGTCTTCAATACAATGTTTCTCTGGACTGTCTTCCACCTTTAAAATATGAATGAATAAAAAAATACTTTGTGTTGAGCACTGTGATAAATGTTGAGGAAAATATAATAATCCCTATTCTTAAGGGGCTCATAATATAATGGGAAGAAAACAAATAGGAAAAGTTTCAGCTGGAAGTCAAATGGCAAGGTCCCATGATCCACTGAGTGTGACAGCAATGCAGATGTTTACACCTCTTCCTTAATATCATCTACCCTGATAGAATTACATACTTTTTGATGATGAACCATTATCCCCTCTCCTCCCCTCTCCTCTCCTCTCCTCTCCTCTCCTCTCCTCTCCTCTCCTCTCCTCTCCTCTCCTCTCCTCTCCTCTCCTCTCCATCTCTCCTCTCCTCTCCTCTCCTCTCCTCTCCTCTCCTCTCCTCTCCTCTCCATCTCTCCTCTCCTCTCCTCTCCTCTCCTCTTCTCTCCTCTCCTCTGCTCTGCTCTCCTCTCCTCTGCTCTGCTCTCCTCTCCTCTGCTCTGCTCTGCTCTGCTCTGCTCTGCTCTGCTCTGCTCTGCTCTCCTCTCCTCTCCTCTCCTCTCCTCTCCTCTCCTCTCCTCTCCTTTCTTCTCCTCTCCTCACTTCTCCTCTTCTCTCCTCTACCCCTTTTACTTGCCATCCATAATTCCAACAGTAACAAGCTTCTGCCTGTTGTCCTATTATGACATTTGACTGTTTCATTGATCTGCCATCCATGTGAGCCAGAATACAAACAAGTCACTTTTATGAACAGTTGCCATTTAGAAAGAAAAGACTGATTGACAGCACCAGCCATTTACACTCTGGTCTCATTAATATCTAGGTTAATTGCACTTCTAGGGAAGTGCAAGTAATCAACTTGTAAAAGACAGAGCTATGGGATCAGCAGTCATTCAACTGGAGCCAGACTCTTTACAGCTCTGAACAGGGTCATGTGGTCAACTTGCAGGGCTGGTTTTGCATGCTTATTTGGAGTGATTCAAGGTGTTATCATAACCAGGGAGTCAATGCAATTAATCTTCAGGAGGAGAAAGACAGCAGCAGCTGCCAATAGTGATAGTGAGGACCCCAATCTCTTCCTCAGTTGGAGACTTTCGAGAGGTGGCACATAAATGTCAGAAGAGCCTGCATGTCTGCTACAGTGTTAGGTCGTTCCATTATATTTAGGTGCTAAAGCTGTGTTTATGAAGGAGACTAAGCTTTTTGATCATCACTTTGAGAAGGCTGAAAACCTCTGCTCCAACTGAGTACCAATAGGTTAGAGCATTACATATGTAAGTGGAGGAAAGGTAGATTCGAACTTGAATGAGACGAGGGAATTTCTTCTTGGCAGAACAGAGAGTTTTTCTTTTTTTATGCCTATATTTGTGCTCAGGGAATATCATTGGAGGAATAATAGCAATGACAGGAGTGGAATACAAACTCTAGATTGGTATGGTAGGGAGAGGACTGCCCCAAAATAAGGGAAAGGGAAATGAGGCACATCTGGTGAACCTTAAATCCAATTTCATCAGTGACACAGGGTCTTATAGAAGTGGAATTTATGTTGAAAGAGAGTTTAGAAGGCATCCATTCAAATTCTGACTAAGGGATGAATTCTTTTCTTTTTTTTAAACCTTTACCTTCTATCTTGGAATCAGTATTGTGTATTGGTTCCAAGGCAGAAGAGTGGTAAAGGCTAGGCAATGGGGTTTAAGTGACTTGCCCAGGGTCACACAACTGGGAAGTGTCTGAGGTTAGATTTGAACCCAGGCCCTCCCATCTCTAAGCCTGGCTCTCAATCCACTGAGCTAGATAGCTTCCCCCTTGATGAATTTTATTGTATACAAGCTTTGGAGCACATGTGCTGAATCTTTCTCAATTCCTGGTCAAATATACACAAGTCACATAGAAGGATGAATAGTAATTTGAGGACTACACAATGGATCAAGTAGTTGTAAAGATCAGGGAGATTTTAATCACCAACAAGAAGGGGAGAACAATCTTCAGATTCAAGTGGGAATGACTGGGTAATTTCTCTGGATTATTTGACAAAATGTTTGGTTACTGAAGTGGCAAACATCATGAAACTCAACTGAGTTCTGGCCTTGAAAAAATGGGAACCTGGAAAAGCATCAGATTCTACAATCCAGTCCAAATGTTTTGCCCATCAATGGGCTGGTAAAAGGAAAGATGATAAAGATCAAGTTAGAACCTTGGAATACTTTTGTATGGGTTGCCTATCTGGTTTTCCTCAAAAATATTAACCATATTACGATAAACTTTTATAATCAAAGTGCCTCCAACCTCTCCGGGCAAGTACTATTCGCTATTATTACCACTGACACACAAGTCTTTGGAGAGTGAAAATGGATAGACATGGATAGACATCACATACATTGAAAAAAGACCGAGTCTTCTGCTTATAAACTTCCAGTAACAAGAATCTTATTAATTCAACAGGTAGATCATTCTATTTTTGGACATTTAAGTCCTTTAATATATATGCTTAATAAATACATATTGATTGGATTATTAGAAATGACTTCTTGTGTCATATATGTCCCTTGGGAAAGCCTTGTGCTTTGGGCTCTGCTCTAAACTGCTTGAGGTTTTTGGTACAGGGGTTATTGAAGGACAATAAAATGGGGATCTTATTGCTTTCAAACAATTTTTGTTTTGGACATTTCTCCCTTGGGAGATAATTTATTTTGTCGAGGTTTGAAATGAGGCTCCTCCCAACTCTGCAATTTGGTGACCCAGTGAATTATGTGGAAAGTGTTTAGTGATATAATTTTGCTTTGGCAGTTCAAGCATCATGTAATGAATCTGATAAGACTGTCACTTGAAAACTAGAGGCCAGCACTGGTGGACCTTGTTTTTGTTGCTGTTCAGTCATTTCAGTCTTGTTCCAGGCTTTGAGACCCCATTTTGGGGTCAGATCAATGAAGTGGTTCACCATTATCATCTCCAGCTCATTTTACAAATGAGAAACTGAGGCACATAATGTGAAGCAACTTGCCTGGAGTCATACTGGTAGTAAGTGTCTGGGTCCAGATTGAACTCAGGAAGATGAGTCTTTGTGACTCCAAGCTCAGTTCTCTATCTACTATGCTATCTGGTTGCCTGGGGGTTATTGAGATGTACTAAGAATGGATAGATATGTAGAACTCTGAGTTGGAAGAAGCTTCAGAATTCTATATACTATACTATTCTATATACTATTGAGTTATTAAAAAAATCCTTTCTTTGATGGAAATCCAAATAAAACAAAATAATGAAGTAGGAATCAAAAACCAACTTGTAGACAATTTCATGATGGGTGAATGTTGGCTGGATGAGTGTTGTAGGGGGACAGTGTAGTGCAATGGAAAGAGTCCTGTACTGAATAGCTGGCAACCCAGGTTCCAGTCCAAGTTACTTTTCTGACTTATATGACTTCTCTTTGAGTCTCAGTTTCCCAATTTACAGATTGAAGGGGCTTAGTTAGACTATCTCCATTGGCAAGATTCTACAATTGGGATGGAAGGGGATTTGGAATCAGGACTCATTCGTTATCTTTCCAGCTTTTAACTAGTTTATCACCTTGCAAAACCTCTCAGCCTTCTCTGGACCTTAGTTCCTTCTTCTGTAAAATTAGGTGATAAGCTATATAAGTCCTGGGTTTAAGAATCAGAGGCTATGGGGTTAGCAACTGATTTAGGTATTTTCTTTCTCTGGGGCATTGAACCCAACCCTTAACTAAGCCTTTAGTTTCCTCATCTTGAAAGTGAGGAGGTTGAGATAGGTAACTATTAATATCTCTTTCAGTTCTTAATCTGGGATCTAGTGATGTCTAAGTACCTCCTTTCCAGCCCCAACATTATGGATTCTAACATCCTTTCCATTTTTGACATTCATTGTTCTGTTGTGCTTTTAGCTCCAATAGTCTGTGTTCTGAGATTCTTTTGAGCTTTGGGAATTATGGTTCTAGAGCAGCCATTCTTAGCCTTTTTGTTTCAGGGACCTTTTTGGAAATCTGGTGATGTCTATGGATCTCTACTTAAGTCAACAGCAATTTAATAAGTATGTACTAAGTGCCAGGCACTGGGGATACACAGAAAGGCTAAAATATATATTAGTACACAATATAACACATAATAAGAAATAATAAAATAACATAATTATACATTATTCTATAAATCAATGATATATGAAATGAAAATAAAAATAAAAATTAGCCCCTACCCTCAAAAACCTAGCATATGGAATGTAACAACATGCAAACAAATATGGCAAATAAGAGACAAATATACATGGGATATAAATGTAAATATGTCTCTCTATACACATATACATATATACTTGGAGGTAATTATGGAGGAAAGAATAGCTTGAAGAGAAATGGAGAACATTTTTTATAAAAGATGAGATTTTAGCTTGAACTTGAAGGAAGCCAGCGAAGCCAGGAGATAGGAATGGAGAGAGGGAGAATTCTAGGTTAGGGGAACAGCTAATGTCAATGTCTGAAGGCAGGAGATGGAGTGTTTTAATCAAGGAACAGAGAGGAGAATGGCATCACTATATTGAAGAGGAAAGGGAAGGCAGTTAAGATATAATAAACCTTGAAAATATTGAACAATTCATAACATAAAATAAATAAGATTATACAGAAAACAAAATTTATTTCAATAGTTATATGTGTATACATATATGTAGATAGGTCAACATAGATGTGTTTGGTGGTATGTGTATGTTTCCATGGACCCTAAGTTAAGAACCAGTGTTCTAGAATTATTTCCAGCTCTGACATTCTAAGGGTCCCTCCATCTTTGGCATTCATTTTTCCAGAGTCTCCCCCAGCTCTGACTTTCTCGATCTAAGATAACATCAACATCTCCAAGATTTTATTTTTAATTACACAATTTCAGAATGCTTGGTTCCTTTCTTACCACCTACATTGAGCAATGCCACCCACTTAAATATGAATAGGCTGCCCTCTACTGGTCCTACACTATAATGGCATTACAAAGGGGCAGAAGAGCCCTTTATTTGCCCAAGACCAGTGCAAGGCAATCTCTGGTGTACCTGACTTGTTCTAGTCCATCTACTTGTGGCTTCATTCCTCTTACACCTTTCTCTTTTTCCTTTTATTCCCCCTCTGCTCTTTCCACCAAATACACACCTATTTTAATGCCTAATTTGTCTCTTCCCCCCAAATGAGATCCGGTTCTTGTTCACCAGAAACTTACAGCCTAGTTAGGAAGACAAGCCAGACTTGTATTAAACAGTAAATGAAGTGGTTGGGATGCAGCAGGAAGAGCTCTGGATTTGACAGCCACCATCTTGGATTCAAGTTTCTTCCCTGCAGCTGGCTAACCCATGTCAGTGACTTTAAATGATTAACTTAGGTTCATAGAATTATAGATACAGAGTTTGAGGGAAGGTCAGAGGCCATCTGGCCAAACCTCTTCAATTTACAAGTGAGAAAACTGAAGCTCAGGAAGGTTACCAAAGATGTGCTGCCCTGACTCTTTCTCTGGTTGTGGATCTTGCTATGGCTCAGATGGGACGCCTGGGGACACCACTTTCTGACTCTCTCTCCCTCTTTGTTCCTTGGGCTAAAGTACTATGTTGGCTGGTTTTATGCCCTGTGCTTCCTGTGTGATGCCCTGGTCATATTTCTTCTTCTTCTTTAAAATCTCATTTTTATTGTCATGCAAAATACGCTTCCATATTGGTTATTGTTCTAAGAGTAGTCATACATAACCAAGACCCCTAAATAAAACTGTAAACACACTGATGTGAAAGATGATTCCAACAGTTCTTTCTCTGGAGCTGGATCACATTCCCCATCATAATATGTCTTTTGTAATTGTCCAGATCATTACATTGCTGAGAATAGCCAATTTTTCATAGTTGATCATCATACAATGTTGCTGTTAGTGTGTACAGTGTTATCCTGGTTCTGCTTATTTTGCTCTGCATCAGTTCATGCAGATCTTTTCAGCTTTTTCTGACATCCTCTTGCTTATCACTTCTTATAGCACAGTAATATTCTATCACCAACATTTGTTAGATAGATAGATAGAATAGAATAAACAAACACAATTTGTTTAGCCATTCCTCAATTGATGGATATCCCCTCCATTTCCAATTCTTTGCCACCACAAAAAGAGCTGCTAGAAATATTTTTGTACAATCCGATTCTTTCTCCTTTTTTATTATTTCTTTGGGATATTTCTTTTGGGATTTCTTTGGGACCGTGTAGTGGTATTACCTGAACATATTTTTTCTTGATGTGCTTTGGTAGTGACTTCCTGGACCTGGCTGCCACAACTCCCTAGGCCTAAGCATGTGCTGTCTGGGCAATGGTCTGACTTTGCCTTCTCCTCTGAGACTGCATTATTTATGACTTTTACCATTCATCTACTCTGGTTTGTTTTCACTCAGAGATTCATCAGAATTTTCATTTTTTTTTCCTATATGGAGAAGCTCATACCTGGTTTTCTTTGATTTTCTTTATCATTATTCCTTCTCTTATGTTTTTAGAGATTTACTGAGATGTTTGTGGGGGATTCAGGTCCCTCTAGGTTCCAATATGACAGTATGTTTTAAAAATTCTTGCATTCCCCACTATTCTTAATAATATACCTTTTTTCTTCAGTGTTCCCTCCACCAGTGATATCTATTGATAGGAGGCACTGTGTTTCTTGGAAGAATGAATAGCGTAAAAGAATAATTCACCCAAGGAAAGCTTCACATTTATATTACTATAATAACTTGCTAAATTTTTGTACAATCATATTTTTGGAAAAGGCATTACAAGTCAAAATAATGCCTAAGGATCCTAAAATTAGCCCTACATGTGATCATAGAGGACATCAAGCCTCATTCCCTGTGCCCATTTGGCAGATGAGAAAAATAACATAGAGAGATGTCAAATGACTTACCCATGATCTCACAGCTAGTAAGCATATAAGGAAACATTTGAATCTAGAGTCTCTTGATGTCAAGCCTATAGCTCAAATTGATTCTCCAGTAATAGACTGGGGAATAGGGAACTAAGTCCCTTACTAAGGGTCTGATACCCACATTTTTATAGAAATGATTATAATTGGGGGGCAGCTGGGTAGCTCAGTGGATTGAGAGCCAGGCCTAGAGATGGGAGGTCCTAGGTTCAAGTCTGGCCTCAGATACTTCCCAGCTGTGTGACCCTGGGCAAGTCACTTGACCCCCATTGCCTAGCCCTTACCACTCTTTTGCCTTGGAACCAATACACAGTATTGACTCCAAGATGGAAGGTAAGGGTTAAAAAAAAAGAAATGATTATAATTGGGATATTTAATCAACTTTAAATGATCAATAAAGTTTTGTATAGCAGTGGTGTCAATCTCAAGTAGAAATGATCCCTATGGGCAGCATATTTACTTGGAAAAATCACAAAGTAATATTATCTGTCATGTATTTTTAATTTATTTTTTCTAGCATTGCCCAATTACATTTTAATTTAATTTGGAACTCACTTAAGAGTTTTATAGGTCATATTGACCACAACTGAGACACCTCTGCTTTATAGAATAAAAACTTCAAATATATATATATATATATATATATATATATATATATATACTTATTTTCTTTAAGTGCTAGGATATTTTATGTATTGAGCTAGTTAATCTAAATATGAATGGCTACCAAGTCATTTTAACTAGTTTTAATGGACAACATTGCATTTATAATTAATCATATGATAAAATTTTATATAGGAATCAAATTAACAGTAATCAATCACATCAAGTTGTATTTAATGTAATAAAGTATTATGACTAATTTGGAAAATGATTTCTATTATATCTTTGTAATTCTACATGTTTCTCTTTCAACAGATCAGAAAGGTGAAGGACACCATTGGAGTTACGGAACTCAGAAAATTGTCTTTGGGAACAATTCCACAGGCATAATTGCTCAACAGACTTCAGATATCAAGTTATTGACCCATCCCCAGACTTAGACATGGAGTCTCTGCTTTTTTCAAGAACCATTATTCATCAGTACTACCACTTTGACCATGATGCTCCCAAGCCAAACCTGGCCTGAAAAGGCATGGTCCAACTTTATCTGACTAGAACTTGCCATATTTTGCTGCTTTACAAGGATGCTGCTTTACTTTCTGATCACATGATCAGAAAGACTCCTGTCATTGGGAATTGAATGGAGCCTAATGAATGGAAGTCACAATGTGATCTCTAAGTTTTGTTCTGAATTAGACATATTCACTCTGTCTAAGGAGAAACCTGGCAGCAGTTCAAAGTGGGCAAAAATGGAAAGGGATGCTTTTGGGAGGAGTGAATTTCCTCTTAATGGATGTCTCAAAGGTCAAGATGGATAATTCTTTGTGGCAGTTACTATAAGGGATGCTTTGGAAAAGTCTGACTAGATGATCTCTGAAGGTCCATATTCCTTGGAAGGATTTTATCATTTCAATGTAAAGGCATTCAAGTTTTTATAATCATTGCTGGCCTGGTATTGTGCTTTAAGACTTGTAAGGTATTTTACATGATGTCTTATTTAATTCTCACAACCCCCTGGGAGGTATGTGCTATTACTATTTCAGTTTTTTAGGTTGGGCTTTTCCAACCCCCAAAGTGAGAGGGTCCTATTGCTAGTAAGTATCTGAAAGAGGATTTGAACTCAGGTCTTTTGAAATCAAATAACAATCATTTATCCATGATATCACTGAGCTGCCAGTTGAATTGTATTGCATTAGTTGAAAAAAAATGGTCTGTGGAAAGTGTTTCTTTTAGAAGCATGCTTCTTATGGTAACACTCTGGATCAATTCACTAGAGAATTGAATGTACAAGAAGACATTAGATTAAAAAAATAGGAAAATTAAAAAAGGAAAACAAGGAGTCTTTGGTGTCATGTCATCCCTTTTCACATTTCATGTTCATATTTAAAACTCACTCCAAGGGCCCATAAAGCACTGATCCCCAGCCCTAATGATTTCCTGCAGGTCCCCTGGAAAGCATTAGAAAAATGTTTCTCTGTAATAGGCTATTCGGGGAAGACAAAATCAATAGTTTTTAAGAAGACATTTTGCAGATGCAGTATTTATATTGTCCAACTGCCCCTTGTTTCTTGTCCATCTCCTCTGAAAAATGGCCCCGTGGTAATTGTCCATTATGTAAGGACAGATATTGGCATGCACAGTCCAAGATGTATTCAAGGAAAGAAGTGGGGATAGCAATAAATTTCTGATGGAGGTCCAAGCCTGCACAAACTGTTGGGACCATGAATATATTTTATAATATTCTGATAAATCCATTTACACAATTGATTTATTTCAAAATATTGTGGCTTTTTATTTTATTCATTTATAAATATTTATCTGAGAAATGGTCTCACAGAGCTTCATCATTGAAGAGTAATTTCATTGTGTTGTTTACAAATGCAGTATCAAACAGAATTATTCTTTAAAGAAAAATAAAATGAAATAGCCAGTTTCAGGGTAGCTTCAGATCCAATAAATGCCTGAGTGATGGGTTGGGGTGGAGTCAGGAAAACATTAATCTTGGGCCTGGGATGGAGCTGCTCCTAAAGACAAGTTTGATGAATATTCAGAGAATCACCTCTATTGTAAGTCCCTTTGAATTATTAAATTCATTAAGGTCCTGGCTATTGTTTCACAATTTGCAGGCAATACAGCTACTATCTTTGGCCATCTTTGAATATCTTACTGAAATTAATGGTTTTCCATCTGTTTTTCCCTTTGAGAAAAGGACCAGGCCTGAGAGAAAGTAAAGCACAGACATAAGAAGAGAGAGCAGATGATTTTCTTTGCTATTCAGCCCCATGACTCCACCTCTTTTCTTATGGTAAAAGACTTCTAGCAAGTTAAAAGGCTCTTTGCCAACCCATTCCAAAGGATGAGGAATCTGGGGATTCCAGGCATTCTACCTCTAATTTAGGTTATAAAAGTGGGGTCTCTCTTGGCTTCAGTTTCTAGGATTTATTTATAAAAATGAAGGCTTTCGGACAGATAATCTCTAAGGTCTTTTTCAGTCCTAAATTCTTATGACAAAAAGTATAAAAGTGATACTCATTTTCTGAAAACAAACAAACAAAAACAGGGCTATTCTTTTTCAGAAATGGAATATATAGCTTCCATTTAGTTTTCTATGAGATACTGAAATGACTCCTCTCAGAACATCCTTCTCTGACCTTCAAAGAATCGGGAAATTTCATTATTTGTTTATTTTTTCATTTATTCATTCTTCTGTTTATTTATCTATTTATTATTTGTTTTTTTAATGTGCCAATCAGTCCACAAATCAGTAAATTAATTTTCATTAAGAACTTCATAGTGTCTCGCTCTCTGCCAGGTCCTAAGGCTACAAAGACAAAAAATTGAGGTCTCTGCCTTTAGGAATTTTTCATTCTATTGAAGGAGGAGATAATATGTAGATATTGGGGAATAGATCTGTGGTTTCAAGTCTAAAAGCTAGGACCAGGATCAAGAGTATATTGAAGAATGTGGTAGGAATTTCTATCTCGGTAATTTTCAACCCTGAAAAAAATCATTTGTTGTTGCTCTGTCATTTAGTGTATCTGACTCTTCTTGACTCCTCTTGGGGGTTTCTTGTCAAAGATACTGGAGTGGTTTGCTCCTTCCTTTTCCAATTCATTTACCAATAAGGAAACTGAGACAAGCAAGGTAGTAATTTGCCCAAGGTCACACAGCTAGTAAGTGTCAGAGGCCAAATTTGAACTCAGTCTTCCCAACTCCAGGATAGACTAACAGTTTCATTTTGTATTTTGTATTTTGAGGTTTTCAGGGTCCTTTGTATAAATGAGCACATTTTCTCCTTTGCCCTGAGATGGCACAAAGAACCTCTATGAAATAATTATTGTCATTTCTACTTTTTTAATCCACATACTTATATTCATCCTTACATATTACCATAAGATCACATGAGGTATATATAAAAAGCTCTGCAAATCTTAAAGAACAACATAAATGATATTTTGTTACCATCCCATAGATCTAAAGAATGGATCCATAAACTTATTTTAAAATATTTTAATAAATTCATTCATACAATTGATTTATTTTATAATGCAATGAGTTTTATTGCATTAATTTATAAATATTTATGTAAGAAAGAATCTCATTAGTTTCATTCAGACTGTGGAAGGGGTCCAAAACATCCAGAAAATATTAAGATTTTTGGACTAGAGTTTGAAGGGACCTTAGAAACATCCCAGTCTTCTTTTTTTTTTTAATAGACAATTTTTTTTGCTCAATTTAGCATAATATGACATGTTATCATTATTCTTTTTTATAGATAAAGAAAAACATAGATTGTAGAGATAAAGTCACCTGAACATTGTTATAGGATCATAGAATCATATATTTAGAGCTGAAAGGCATATTTGAGGCCACTGAATCAAACCTTTTCATTTTAAAGTTGTGAAATCTTATGCCATGGAGTTTATTGTAAGGGAAAAGATTCAAACCCAAATCTCTCCTATATCCAAGTCTGATGCTCTTTCTACCATACTATGCCATGTTAAAAACTATTGGGTGAAATTCACTATCATTGAAGTGCTCATTCATTGTAGCAAATATGGATTAAGGGATGGAGAGTCTGTGTTTCCAGGAGATTAAAGCATCCCTTTGGGTTGGAGTGGTCCAAAGTCTCCTGAGGGGGCAGGAGATCAGGACTCAGGCACAAACATTTGGATATGGAAGTACAGACTCTAGGTTAGTATTTTCCTAGTCAGGATGACAACCTGAACAAAGACAACAATAAGGAAAATGTAGTGTGCATTTGTAGAATGAGAAATAGTTGGGTGGCTCTAAAGTAGAGGTGGCAAGTGTGTCACATATGCCTGACCACATTCTTGCCTGTCTGAACCAAGCTAAAATATAATTATAAAATATTGAACACAACAAATGAAAAGAAAACATAAATCATACTATATTTTAAAACTGTCAATATGTGGTTCACAGGGATCTTTATGTATGCCTCTCATTTCCAGTTGAAGCTCAAGTATAGAATTTCTATTGAATCTCAAGTAATCCTTTCTTTTACATTTTGATTCCAAAGGAGAAAAAAAAGACCTTTCTCACAATGAGAGCTACTGCAAAGTGGAATGGGTCACCTTTCATGGTAGTGAGATCCCTATCCTAAGAGGACTTCAGGGAGCCACTCTATGAACCCTTTACTGCCATGTTGTAAAGAATTCTTGTTCAGTTTGGAATAGATCCTACCTGACATCCCTTCCAACTCTGAGATCTTTAAGTCATGGTTCTTCTAAGGAGCTTAAAAGAAAGAGAAATCACCAGCCAGACAAGGGTGGTCTGTCCTCGCATTATGAAACATCTTCATCTTTTATTTTTAAACTACCAAGTTTTACAGATGGTAACAATCTGCAGGGGAGGCCACAGTCATTCATAAAGAGCTTTCCCATGTCCAACACCCACTATTTGAATATCTCTGGAACTGTGGACTGCACTTGCTTGGAAAGAATATCAGGTATACAGCACTTAAAAAAATACAGAAATAAAATATAAGACCCCAGGAACTAATTTTCAATATACTTCCCACATGAAAGGACAGTAACAGTTAAAAGTTCCCCAATAGACCCAAATAACTTCAGTTTTGGGGAATATAAAAAAAGTGCGATTTAGTGGAGGACGAACTACATTTCAAGTTGGAAAAGCTAGATTTAAATACCAGCTTTGTGAGATTATAGGCCATTAATTTAACTTTTCTTGTATTAAATTTCCTCATATTTAAAATAATGAAGTCAGACTAGATCGCCTCTGAGGTCCTTTTCTTATCTAAATTCTATCATTCATAATTTCCTCCTTAAGTAAAAACAAAAGTTTAAGAAACTTTAGCAATTGTCACAAAGTCCATACAACCATCCTTTACTCAAAAGAATTATTTCCACAATCTCCCACCAAGCTTTTTTTATTTTGCACATAATTCTAACCAATTTGGTAATCTGATTGCCAAAACTATAGAAGGCTAGAAGAAGAAAGTTGGTCATATTAGTAGAGATAAGTATGATGGCAATAGCAAGAAATGACAGCTGAATCAAGAGCTACAGAAAAAAAGGAAAATATTTAAAAACTTGAAAACTATAGTTATCTTTGGACATTTGAAATTACAGCGAAGAGTTCTATGTACCAAAATAGTTCTCAAGAGCAAACCAACATTATAGCTAAGTATGATATTTGCATTCATAATGATGTCTTCAAGTCATCAAAAATATATTTGTTGGCTATATGTGGAATAGAAGTAATACATTTTTAAGGCATTTTCCATAAAATAGAATTAATGTGAAAATTGCACTTAGGATCATAATATTTATACCTAAAAAAGGCCTTGGAAATGGTTAGATTACATATATTTAGATATATCACAACATCCTTTGACAAAGAAGAAAACTGAGGCCCAAAGAGATGACTTTACTTATGGTCACATAGTTGGCAAACCTTGGTGCCCTAAGATTGGTTCCAGGTCTCTTGAATTTCAGATTCAGTGTTTTTTACATTATAACACAGAAGTATGCCATGGAGTACTTCTTTAAAAAATTACTTTAAAATATTTTATTCTTTTTTTTTTATAGCATGATGTAGTATAAAAAGGAACTATGTCCAGGTACCTGTGTTCAGATTAGTAAGTAGGATGCCAGATTCAAGCTGTGAATTCAAATCCTACCTCAGATGCTTGCTGAGATGCACCAAGCATCTGAGGTAGGATTTGAATATATGTCTGTGAATCTTGGATTCCTCTGCTGTAGCATAGGAAAAACTTAGAGTTGTGAGGGAGATGCTTGTAGATATAAACATGCTATATAAATGTTATTATTCTTTTAAAAACACTTTAATTAATTAATTTAGAATATTTTTCCATAGTTACATGATTCATTTCCCCCCACCCCCCTCTTCTTCCCTCTCTCCTCCCATAGTCTATGAGCAATTCCACTGGGTTTTACATGCATCATTAATCAAGACCTATTTCCATATTATTAATGTTTGCAACAGTGTAATCCTTTAGTGTCTACATCCCCAATCATATCCCCATCCAACCATGTGATCAAGCAGTTGTTTTTCTTCTGTTTTTCCACTCCCACAGTTGTTTCTCTGCATATGGATACATTCTTTCTCATAAGTCCCTCAGAATCTTCTTAGATCATTGCATTGCTGCTAGTAGAAAAGTCAGTTACATTTGATTGTGCCACAGTGTATCAGTCTCTATGTACAATGTTCTCCTGGTTCTGCTCCTTTCACTCTGCATCCATTCCTGGAGGTCTTTCTACACATGGAATTCCTCCAGTTCTTCATTCCTTTGAGCACAATAGTATTCCATCACTAGCATATACTACAATTTGTTCAGCCATTCCCCAATTGAAGGGCATCCCCTCATTTTCCAATTTTTGGCCACCACAAAGAGTGCAGCTATGAATATTTTTGTACAAGTCTTTTTGTCCATTATCTCTGGGGTACAGACCCAGCAGTGCTATGCACTTAGGATCATAATATTTATACCTAAATATCAAAGGGTAGACATTCTTTTGTTGCCCTTTGGGCATAGTTCCAAATTGCCCTCCAGAACGGTTGGATCAATTCATAACTCCATCAGCAGTGCATTAATGTCCCAATTTTGCCACATCACCTCCAACATTTATTACTATTATGTTAGCCAATCTGCTAGGTGTGATGTGGTACCTCAGAGTTGTTTTGATTTGCATTTCTCTAACTATAAGAGATTTAGAACACTTTTTCATATGCTTATTGATAATTTTGATTTTTCCCTTGATAGTCTTGATCTTTTGTTCTTCCAAATGAACTTTGTTATATATTTTTTTCTAATTCAGTAAAAAAGTTTCTTAGTAGTTTGATAGGTATGGCACTAAAATGTTATTATTCTTAATAAAATACCTAGAGAAGAAATACCCTCAATAAAGTACCAGAGAAATGCTTTTGGAGCATTTTTAGAAAGACATAGGTAGGGGCTGAATAGAACAGAAATGTATGGAGGAAATGTGAACTCTATTAATTAAGAAAGGAATCACACTAATGACATCATGAATCCACATTTTCCCAATATATTTGAGTAGTTAAAGGAGATGATCAGACAGTTCACAAAAGAAGAATCAGTAACCATCAACAACTAAATGAAAGAATGATGCCCATCACTTTTAATAAAGTGAATGGAAATTCAAGCTGTCATCATCATCCTCAGCAAAATGGCAATGGTAATAAAAGATGGCAATAACTGACACTAAATGGAATATAGAAATACAGGGTTGTAATATTTTGTTGGTGGAACTGTGAATTGGCCCAAATATTCTAGAAATGATATGAATTTTGAATTTATAATTATGTTCACCAATAAGAAAAATGACTATAGTTATTGTCCTAGACATGCCACTTTTAGTAGTAGTATTAGTAGTAGTAGTAGTATACACTTTTTTTCCACATCCCCTAGTTAGCAGAAGTAATTAACAATGTAAATGAAAAGAATAAAAACAAAACCAGTCTGAACTTTCTGTAATTATAATGTGACAGCTTAGTCCAGGAGAATTGAAGAGAAAATGCATCCCTACATATGCAGCCAGATATTGGCAAAGTGTTAATTCAGATAGTTAAAAAAATACCTTTGTTATAAGTAATTTCTGAGTCAGAAAGAGCCTGGGTTCTATTTGGAAATGCATATGACATAAATAAAAACAAAATAATGTAATTTTTTTCAAAATAAAAATCCACAAATAATAACCTGCAAGTATGTGTTATGCACTATGTATACAATGAGCTCTTAATATAGAGCACTCTCTCTGGGCTTCCCCTTCTGATTCTGGAAGATTATATTATCAAGCAACCATGAAGGGCTTTAGTTTTCCATTAATGCCATTCAAACGCCCCCATCAATGTGATTCCCATTAAAATCCATCTAGTAGCCTCAACTGGCTTTTCAAACAGATATTTTATAAGGTGGCATTTTAAGAAGTCAGTGAAAAATGTTTTCCCTCCTTTCAAATTCCAAAGCATGTACACACATATTCCAGGGTAAAAGTGTGTTTAAACTTAGTACTTGATGGTAGTGGACAGTCCATATAGAGAACATGTAGCCAAAATGTAAATTCATTTACTCTAATTACTAGAAGTTCTTTCTTGAATTTGTAAACAGAATTAATCTCTAGTTCATGGAATCATATCCATCGAAGTAGCTTTCTCCTTGAAGTGACTAGTTTTTTCTTTTTCTTTTTTTTTCACATCTGTTGATATCTATGCTTTTCTGTATTATGTTGAGGGCAGCACCATCCTCTCAGGCCCCCTGAATTGTAAACTAGATGTCATCTTTGACTCTTTGCTCTCTGTCGCTCTCCATATCCAATCTAGCTCTGGGGCTGTTTATATCATCTTTGCAATATCTCTTAAGTATTCTACCTTCTCTTGTCTGATACTGCTACTATACCTGGGCAGGCCCTCATCACTTCACTCTTGAACTATTGTAATAGACAGTTGGATGGTCTACTTGCCTCAAGTCTCCACTCACTCCATTCAGCTCCTAAAGTCTTTTCCCTAAAGCTCCTCCCCTACTCAGGAAACTCAAGTGGCTATCATCTCTAGGATCAAATAAATATTGCCCTGCTTGGTTATTCAAAGCCCTTTATAACCTAAGTGATCTCCCACCACATTTTCAATCTTCTTACTCCTTACTCTCTGCCACATACCAGGAACACTGGACTATCTCTTCTATATCTTAACTCTGGGCATATACTCTGGCTGTCCCTAATTTCTCTCAGAATCTTTACTTCCTAGTTTCTTTCATATTTCAACTAAAATCCTATCTGCTACTTGAAGATTTTCCCAACTTAATCCTAGTTCCTTCCCTCTCTTAACTATTTCCCATTTATCCTATCTATGGTTTCTTTGTACATATTTGTTAGCTCCCATTATATTGGGAACTTGTTGAGAACAAGGATTGTCTTTTCTTCAGTACTGAGCTCCAAACCACCTTCTTCAAGGGATGTCTTTCATGAACTACAGACCCATGAACATATCTTATATATAGCTAGTTATTTAAATTTTGTCTATTTTCTCTTCATTAGCATATTAGCTTCTTGAGGGTACAAGGAAAGTTTCTCTTTCCTTGTATTCCCAGTTCTTAGCTCATTGCTTGGCACCTAGTAGGTGCATCATAGACACTTGCTGACCTGACACTATGCAAATGAGAGGCATTATGATAATTATAATAATAGTATTTATATTTTACTTTATGGTTTGCAGAGTACTTTGAATATAGAATCTCATTTGATTCTCACAATCGCCTTGTGAGGTAGGTGCTTTCATTATCTTCATTTTTCAGATGAGGAACCTGAGATTGAGAGAGGTTAAATGACTTATCTAGGGTCTTACAACCTAGAGGTATTTGAATTCAAGACTTCTTAATTCTAAATCCAACATTATCTACAGCTTCAAATAATTATAAATGAGCTTCCATTATCTGTAAAACTGACTTTAATGAGAGAGCTCATTCCCCAATGATGCTAGGCATGTCATTGTGGCAATAGCTATGATTTTACTAACTCTGTGATGCATTTAATCTGCACAGATTAATATTGAAATCAGTGTGCATTCCTTCTGCATCCACTGAACATACACATGAAACCAAGGTGGGCAATGGAGGAATGGAAATACCCAATTTCCATAGTCTACTGAGTGAAAAATCCATACATAGACACAGGGAATTGACTACTTAAAACATCAACAACTTAGAAGCTACTTGCCAGTATGGCAGTTAGAATTCTTCTAATGTCGTTATAGGCTTCATTAAATAAGGCAAAGCATTGAGAAATTAGAAGATGGTGGCAGTCCTGTCTATCCTAGTTAGAATTGATCTCCGTGATTGTGTTCAGGACTGAGCATCATAGTTGAGGAAGGACACTGTTCGAAATGGAGAGCATCCCAAAGGAGGGTGATCTGGATAGTGAAGGACTTCAATTCATTCCAATTCTCTTTATTCCAAAGTCACTTCTCTTTCTATAACTCCATTGCTGGCACTGAAACTCTCAGAACCAATCTCCTGACAGATCAAGGTCAATGCTGATTCAGATTGAAGCCTGAAATAACACCACCTAGTATTTACAGGGCATTTTCACTGAAGTAGAGAGAAATGAATCAACAGAGCCATTTGGCAAACATTGAAGGGAACAGGATCCTAGGACAAATGAGGAAGATGGTGCCCAGAATGAGAAAGGTCATAATCCTGCTTTCTTTTAGTCTGATCATACAACATATAGAGTATTGTGACCAGTTCCAGGAGTCACAGTTTAGGAAGGAAATAGATAAATTGAAGAATATCAAGAGAAGGAGAACTAAGGAAGAGGGAGAGCATTGGGCTCATGCCAAAGGAGGCTAAGTTGAAGGGATAAATGATATTCTCTCTCCAGGAGAAGAGAAGATTCCCATGGGGTGGGGGGTGGGAGTGGCCTCATAATAACTACCTTGCAGTATCTAGAAGAGAGATTAAGCTTGATCTATTTGATCCCAGATGACAGAATGAGTAGAAATAGATTGAAGTTGCAGCTAGGTGGTGCAATGGAATAAATTGCTGAACTGGTAGTCAATAAGACGAGTTCAAATTTTGTCTCAGGCCATTTCCAGCTATGTGATCCTGGGGGATTCACTTAACCTTTCTCAATTTTACCTTTTGCATCTTAAAATGGGGATAATAATAGCACCCACCTTACATGGTTATTGTGAATATCAATTAGTTGTAAACCCTACATAAATCCTCATTATTATTGATGATTCTGATGACAATGATGACATGATGATAAAGATGATGATGATAACTTGAGATCAGGGAAAAGAAAACAAACAAAAAAAAGACAACAATTAGAGCTTTCTTAAACTGAATGGATTCCCTAGGGAAGCAATGGGTTCCTCTTCACTACAGATTGGAATCAGGGACTAGAAGGGAACTTGTAGGGAACATAAGAGAAAATATTTTTCAGGTACAGAATAGTCTAGATGGTTATTAAGGTTCTTTCCAACACAATGATTCTGTGATGATGTGAACTCATTCCCTGAGTGGTCAATTCTACATCTGCCAAAAGAAAGAGCTTGAATTATATCCAAGTTATTAAACTTGAAGGTTGTGGCACAATATGCAAATATATGCAATTTAATAGTCCTGGATCTTTTCTCATGCCAATTTATTTTCTTAAGTGTTTTGAACAAAGATGGGTTTGAGATTCAAATATAGTTAGTTTGCATTTTAAATACTTGCTTCATTCTGAGGAGGGATCTTAACAGCAAAAACTTTTAAAACCAGACTTGGGGGAGAAGGTTTATTTCTTTCTTGAACTGATGACTTAAAGGATTTCTTGACCTTCCTATTTAGGGGTTTCCACACCTTGCCTCCAGCTTCCATTATTTCCCATATGCAAAATACCCTTCACAAAAATTTTAAATTGGTATTACTCTGTCATTAGCTGCCCACATCAATCCCCCACTCAAGAAACTTTAATGACTTCCTTTTGGTTCTAGGATAAAACACAAACTCCTCTTCTTGGAATTAATTTTTTTTCCAACCATCTCAAGGCTGTTTGCAAACCAGGAACATTATCCTCCTTGCCATTATCTGCACAAAACATTTTCCTTTCCTTTTCTTACCTTTGCATAGATCATCCCCATGCCTAGAATTCTCTTCTGACTGACTTCTGCCTCTTGGAATACCTATTTTCATTGAAGGTTCAGTTTAAATGCAATATCCTACATGAGACATTTATATAATTCCTCCATTGTTAATGCTTTTCCTGGCAGTATTTTACATATAAATGGTCATATATATATTACATATGTATATATATATAATATATATATAATACATGTATTATTTACCTATCCATATATGTAATTCATCTCCTATCCCCTGTAGAACAGGAGTTCCCTGAAGGCAAGTACTATTTTTTTATTCCTCATACTTATAAATAATTGTGAATAGAATTAAATGGGAGCAGGTAGTATATGGATTGGAATCTTGAACCCTGGGGACTATAACCCCCACAATTCCCTTTGCCTTTTTGTATATGTGAGTCATTGGTTAATTTTTTATTCAGTTTCAGTTTTGGCCATTCTGGCTCTCTCTCTCTGGGGTGAGCTCTCTCTCTGCCTGGACCCATGTGGAGGTAGGGAACTGCTGCCTCAGTCTCTCTGATTTTTACAATTTTTACTTTCCCTTTGCTCTAAGTTGATTTTAATAAATAGTATTAAATAAAAACTTGGAGTATTGGATATTAATTTTAATCTTTTCAGTAGACTTTTCCAGCAAAGATAAACCTTAAAAGTAGTGTCATCTTCTTGCCTTAAGTCTTTTCCTATGCAAAGAGCAGTCCATCATTTCCTTAGGTAGCCCATTTCATATTTTTATTACTTCAATTGTTAATAAGTGTTCATTAAGCAAATCCTGAATTTACTCTTTGACAAATTCTATACATTGCTCTAGACTAAAACCTTTTTTTGTGCCCTTCTCGATGTCTTTCAAATAGTTAAAAGCAGGTTTCATATTTCCCACTGAGTCTTTTCTATGTATTATGTATTAAAAATTCCAAAGCTTCTTCAACTCATTATCATATGGCATGAGCTTGAGGTTTTTCATTGACAAGGTTCACACTCTAAATCTTACCTTTTTCTTCATGCAAGGACATTACTTTTTTTTTTTACCTGACATAACATTCTATTGCCCCTTATTGAGTTTATAGTACTATCATTACTTGGGAAAATCACTAGTTTAACTACTTTGCTAGATATCTGTTGCTTCGCCGGATTGGACCCATAATTTGGGTAATCTTTCCAAATGACAAAAACTGACCTCAAATGACTAATGAATAGCTCTAGTTAAAACATTCTAAAACTTTTCCTTTGGGGCAAGTTGGAGAAATAAGTCAAATTGAGAGGGGCCAACGATATACAAGTAGCATTTCATTTAAAGAACTTGACACCCAGGGAACCATTTTATGTTGCTAAGAAAGCAACAGGTATCAGCAACTTTTCAAAAATCAAATGTTAAGCACCTACTATGAGTTAGGTATTATGCTAAGGCTGGGGATGTAAATGCAGAAATGAAATATTCCTTTTCCTTAAGGAGTTCATAATCAATTGTTTAATCACTAAATCAACTGACAAGCACTTATTATGTCCTTGCTGTGTACCAGGAAGTGTGTGAGGTGCTGGAAATACAAATAAAGAAATGGAGCAGTTCCTGACTTTAGGAATCTCTCATTGAATTAGGAGGATCATGCATACAGGTAAATACACAAAATACATGTGAAGATATATAATACATTTTGGGAATGTTAGTAGAAGCTTTCTTCGTGTATGTGTATGTATGTATGTGTGTGTGTGTGTGTGTGTGTGTGTGTGTGTGTGTGTGTCTTCTAGGAGTTGGCTTTTTTGAGCATGGAGGGAAGCCAGAGATCCTAAGAAATAAGGAGAAGGGGGCAGCTAGGTGACTTAGTAGATTGAGAACCAGGCCTAGAGTTAGTCCTGAGTTCCAATCTGACCTCAGATACTTCTAGCTGTGTGACCCTGGGCAAGTCACTTAACCTCCATTTCCTAGACCTTACTCTTCTTCTGCCTTAGGACTGATACACAGTATTGATTCTAAGATGGAAGGTAAGGGTGTGTGTGTGTGTGTGTGTGTGTGTGTGTGTGTGTGTGTGTGTGTGTGTGTGTGTGTGTGTATTTATTTATTTTTATTTGGATTTTTAAAAATTTTATAATATTTTATTTGATCATTTCCATGTATGATTCATTGAAGACAAAGATCATTTTCTTTTCCTCCCCCCCCACCCCCATAGCTGACAAGTGATTCCACTGGGTATCACATGTGTTCTTGATTCAAACCCATTGCCATGTTGTTAATATTTGCAATAGAGTGTTCGTTTAGTCTCTCCTCTGACCTATCCCCTCAACTGCTGTATTCAGGCAGTTGCTTTTCCTCGGTGTTTCCACTCCCACAGTTTGTCCTCTGCTTATGAATAGTGTTTTTTCTCCTAGATCCCTGCAGATTGTTCAGGAACATTACACCGCTACTAATGGAGAAGTCCATTACGTTCGATTATACGACAGTGTATTAGTCTCTGTGTACAATGTTCTCCTGGTTCTGCTCCTCTCTCTCTGCATCACTTCCTGGAGGTCATTCCAGTCTCCATGGAATTCCTCCACTTTATTATTCCCTTGGGCACAATAGTATTCCATCACCAACATATACCACAATTTGTTCAGCCATTCCCCAATTGATGGGCATCCCCTCACTTTCCAATTTTTGGCCACCACAAAGAGCGCAGCTATGAATATTCTTGTACAAGTCTTTTTCTCCATTATCTCTTTGGGGTACAAGCCCAGCAGTGCTATGTCTGGATCAAAGGGTAGACATTCTTTTGTCGCCCTTTGGGCATAGTTCCAAATTGCCCTCCAGAATGGTTGGATCAGTTCACAACTCCACCAGCAATGCATTAATGTCCCCACTTTGCCACATCCCCTCCAGCATTCATTACTTTCCTTTGCTATCATGTTAGCCAATCAGCTAGGTGTGAGGTGATACCTCAGAGTTGTTTTGATTTGCATCTCTCTGAATATCAGGGATTTAGAACACTTTTTCATGCGCTTATTAATAGTTTTGATTTCTTTATCTGAGAACTGCCTATCCATGTCCCTTGCCCATTTATCAATTGGAGAATGGCTTGATTTTTTGTACAATTGATTTAGCTCTTTATAAATTTGAGTAATTAAACCTCTGTCAGAGGTTTCTATGAAGATTTTTTCCCAATTTGTTGTTTTCCTTCTGATTTTAGTTACATTGGTTTTGTTTGTACAAAAGCTTTTTAATTTGATGTAGTCGAAATTATTTATTTTACATTTTGTGATTCTTTCTATGTCTTGCTTGGTTTTAAAGTCTTTCCCCTCCCAAAGGTCTGACATGTATACTATTCTGTGTTTACCCAATTTACTTATGGTTTCCTTATGTTTAAGTCATTCACCCATTTTGAATTTATCTTGGTGTAGGGAGTGAGGTGTTGATCAATTCCTAGTCTCTCCCACACTGTCTTCCAATTTTCCCAGCAGTTTTTATCGAATAGTGGATTTTTGTCCCAAAAGCTGGGATCTTTGGGTTTATCGTATACTGTCTTGCTGAGGTCGCTTGCCCCCAGTCTATTCCACTGATCCTCCTTTCTTTCTCTTAGCCAGTACCAAATTGTTTTGATGACTGCTGCTTTGTAATATAGTTTAAAGTCTGGGACTGCAAGGCCCCCCTCATTTGTGTGTGTTTTTTTCATTATTTCCCTGGATATCCTTGATCTTTTGTTCTTCCAAATGAACTTTGTTATGGTTTTTTCTAAATCAGTAAAGAAATTTTTTGGGAGTTCCATGGGTATGGTACTAAATAGATAAATAAGTTTGGGTAGGATGGTCATTTTTATTATATTGGCTCATCCTATCCATGAGCAGTTAATGTTTTTCCAATTGCTCATGCATAGTTTTAGTTGTGTGGCGAGTGTTTTGTAGTTGTGTTCATATAGTTCCTGTGTTTGTTTCGGGAGATAGATTCCTAAGTATTTTATTTTATCTAAGGTGATTTTGAATGGGATTTTTCTTTCTAGTTTTTGCTGCTGAGCTGTTTTGGAGATATATAGGAATGCTGATGACTTATGTGGGTTTATTTTGTATCCTGCAACTTTGCTAAAGTTGTTGATTATTTCAATTAGCTTTTTGGTTGAATCTCTAGGATTCTTTAAGTAGACTATCATGTCATCTGCAAAGAGTGATAACTTGGTCTCCTCCTTGCCTATTTTGATGCCTTCAATTTCTTTTTCTTCTCTAATTGCTACTGCTAGTGTTTCTAATACAATGTCAAATAGTAGAGGTGATAATGGGCATCCTTGTTTCACTCCTGATCTTATTGGGAATACATCTAGTTTATCCCCATTGCAGATGATATTAGCTGTTGGTTTTAGATATATACTGTTTATTATTTTTAGGAATGACCCTTCTATTCCTATGCTTTCTAATGTTTTTAATAGGAATGGGTGTTGTATTTTATCAAAGGCTTTTTCTGCATCTATTGAGATAATCATGTGATTCTTGTTGGTTTGCTTGTTGATGTGGTCAATTATATGGATGGTTTTCCTAATATTGAACCAGCCCTGCATCCCTGGTATAAATCCTACTTGATCATGTTGGATGACCATTCTGATCACTTGCTGGAGTCTTTTTGCTAGTATCCTATTTAAGATTTTTGCATCTATATTCATTAGGGAGATTGGTCTATAGTTTTCTTTCTCTGTTTTTGACCTGCCTTGTTTTGGAATCAGTACCATGTTTGTGTCATAAAAGGAGTTTGGTAGAACTCCCTCTTTGCTTATTATGTCAAATAGTTTGTATAGTATTGGGATTAACTGTTCTCTGAATGTTTGATAGAATTCACTGGTGAGTCCATCAGGCCCTGGGGATTTTTTCTTAGGAAGTTCTTTGATGGCCTGTTGGATTTCATTTTCTGATATGGGATTATTTAAGAATTCTATTTCTTCTTCTGTTAGTCTAGGCAGTTTGTATTTTTGTATATATTCATCCATATCACCTAAATTGGTGTATTTATTGCCATATAATTGGGCAAAGTAATTTTTAATGATTACCTTAATTTCCTCTTCATCAGAGGTGATGTCCTCCTTTTCATCTTTGATGCTGTTAATTTCCTTTTTTAAATTAGATTGTCCAGTACTTTGTCTATTTTGTTTGTTTTTTCAAAGTACCAGCTTCTTGTCTTATTTATTAAATCAATAGTTCTATCACTTTCTACTTTACTAATTTCTCCCTAAATTTTTAGGATTTCTAGTTTGGTTTTCTGCTGGGGGTTTTTAATTTGGTCGCTTTTGAGTTTTTTTATTTGAATTTCCAATTGATTGATCTCTGCTCTCCCTAGTTTGTTAATATATGCACTTAGGGATATGAATTTTCCTCTGATTACCTCTTTGGCTGCATCCCAAAAGGTTTGAAAGGATGTCTTGCCATTGTCATTTTCCTCAATGAAATTATTAATTGTTTCTATGATTTCTTCTCTAACTAAATGATTTTGGAGTATCATATTGTTTAATTTCCAATTAGTTTTTGTTTTGGTTTTCCATGTACCATTACTGATCATTATTTTTACTGCCTTGTGGTCTGAAAAGGCTGCATTTATTATTTCTGCTTTTCTGCATTTGTGTGCCATGTTTCTGTGACCTAATGTATGGTCAATCTTTGTGAATGTGCCATGTAGTGCTGAGAAGAAGGTATATTCATTTTTATCCCTATTTATTTTTCTCCATATGTCTATTAATTCTAATTTTTACTAAGATTTCATTCACTTCTTTTACCTCTTTCTTAATTAGTTTTTGATTTGATTTATCTAAATTTGATAATGGTTGGTTCAAGTCTCCCACTAATATGGTTTTACTGTCTATTTCTTCCTTCAATTCTCCTAGTTTCTCCATTAAAAATTTGGGTGCTATGTTATTTGGTGCATACATGTTGATTAGTGATATTTCCTCATTATCTAAAGTCCCTTTTAACAAAATATAATTACCTTCCGTATCCCTTTTGATCACGTCTATTTTTGCTTTGGCTTTATCAGATATCATGATTGCCACTCCTGCCTTCTTTCTGTCAGCCTTTAATTCTGACCTTGTGGGTGTCTACCCGCCTCATGTGTGTTTCTTGAAGACAACATATGGTAGGGTTTTGGATTCTAATCCATTCTGCTATTTGTCTACGTTTTATGGGTGAGTTCATCCCATTCACGTTCAAAGTTATGACTGTCACTTGTGGACTCCCTGGCATTTTGATATCCTTCCCTAATTCTAACCTTTCTTCTTCAGCTCTACCTTTTAGTCCGGTGATTTACTTTAAATCAGTCCCCCTTGTACTTCCCTTTCTACCCCCATCCCTTCTTATTCCCTCCCTTATTTTCCCCTGTAGTCTTTTTAAAATCCCCCCCCCACCCTCTCCCTCCCTTGTACTGCTTCCCTCCCTACCAGTCTGTTTTTTACCCTTCTACTCCCCTATAGGGCGCAAATCTATTCTCTCCCCAATGGATTGGATTGTTCTTCCCTCTTTGGGTCAGTTTCAAAGTACGTAAGAGTTGAGTATTTCTTATCTCCAACCTCTTTACCCTTCTAGTGTATCGATGTTCTCCCCCCTCCCACCATGAGCTTCTTTGTGACATATAAATTTACCCCCATTTGTTTCTTTTCCCATTTCTTTTGGTCATAACCTCTTTTCTTTTTTAGCTTTAGTCATGTATATATATATATATATATATATATATATATATATATATATATATATATATATACATACACATGTATATGTATTTATGCATGCATATATCTATATACCTATTTATGTCTTGTCCTTTCATCCTATACAGTTTGTCACTCTTCCCTCTGAGTGTAGTTCTTCTAGCTGCTCAGGTGATAGCAACAGTTTTTAAGAGTTGCCAATGACCTCTTTTCTTATAGGGATACATATCATTTTAACTATTTGAGTCTCTTAAATTTTTGTTGTTGTTGTTGTTGTTTTTTCCCCTCTTTTTTAATTACCTTTTGATGATTCTCTTGAGTTCTGTGGTTAGACTTCAAATTTTCTGTTTAGATCTGGTCTTTTATTTATGAATGATTGGAACTCTTCTGTTGTATTAAATGACCATACTTTCCTCTGTAAGAATATAGTCAGTTTTGATGGCTATTCTTGGCTGTAGGCCCTAGTTCCCTTTCCAGAATATTGTATTCCATGCCTTTAGGTCCTTCAGTGTGGATACAGACAGATCCTGTGTTATCCTCACCGTGTTTCCATGGTATCTGAATGGCTTCTTCTTGGCAGCTTGTAATATCTGTTCTTTCATCTGATTGTTTTTGAATTTGGCTATAACATTTCTTGGTGTTGTCAGTTGGGGATTAAATACAGGGGTTGATCTGTGGATTCTTTCAATCTCCACTTTCCCCTCTTGTTCTAGGATCTCGGGACAGTTTTCCTGGATAATTTCCTCTAGTATTATGTCCAGGCTTTTTCTTTTGTTGTGTTTTCTGGTAGTCCAATTATTCTTAAATTGTCTCTTCTTGAACGATTTTCTAAATTGTCTGTTTTGTGAATGAGATGCTTCACATTTTCCTCAATTTTTTCATTCTTTTTGTTTTGTTTTATAGTGTCCTGCTGCCTTGTGAGGTCAGTTGATTCTAGTTGTTTTACTCTGGTTCTTAAAGATTGGATTTCATCTCTGGCTTTTTGGTCGTCTTTTTCCTTCTGGTCTGATTTTCTTTGAAGATCATCTTTCATCCTCTTTACCTTGTCTTTCATCTCCTTTGCCTCATTTTCCAGCTGGATGATTTTGGCTTTCAGGTCACTATTTTCTTGTTTTAGTTCAAGTGCCTCTGTTTCCAGATGACTTAACTTAATTTTTAAGTTCTTTTCCCAATTGTCTTCAGCCTTTCTTAGTTGTGTTTTGAGTTCTTCCACAGCCTGTATCCAATTCGCTGGGATTTCTGGTTTATCGTTTGCTGATCTCTCCCCCTCTGTTCCATTTGCTTAGTAGTAGCTGCCTATTGTAGTTTCTTTCTTCTGTTTCTGTTGTTTGTTCAAATTCACCCCTTCTTTATTCCTCGTATTTGTCTGTGCTCATTCCTCTCATTTTTTTGTTTTTTGGAGACTTCTATCAGTCTCCCCTCTTGGAGCTTTAACAGAAGATCTCTTGGTGTAATCTCTGGGGTAGGGTTGTTGTGAGTTTGAGCTTTCCTGTCCTCTCGAGGCTTTTGATTGGCTTAAAGTCCAGCAGTCAATGAGGATGGATGGGGAGCCTAGGCTTCCCTGCGTTCTGGAGACTTTTGATGGGATTGAGTTCAGCTTAGTTGGGCTGGGTTTACTCTGATGCCTTGCAATGCTGAGAATGTGTCTCATATTTAGAATTGACGCTATATTATTTTGATACTGAGTAATTTTAATTAATTTGCTTTTTGGATAAAGTAGCAGTAATGTGCTTTACATACAATTTTTTAACTTTATACAGGTTTTTAAATAATGACTGCTAATTATTATCCTTGTTGACCTTATGTCCTGTTTAAAAATTTTTAATGATTCCTATATCTTTAAAATTTGAATATATATGAAAGTTTTTTAAAGCGTATGCCAATTGATGCTAATCAATTAAAAATTTGCACTGATTTTTAATTTTGCTTTTGATAATATTCAATACTTGCCATAAAAACTTGTAACCTGAGGTGTAGATGCATTGCCTTCTATATGGCATGATCAATTTATGAAACTGCTGAATTAAGTTTCCTTTCCAGATCCAAATAGTTTTGGTAGTGAGTCACATGGTTGCAAGAGTCCATGAGGATTTTACCTCTGAAAACCTTGATAAATTTGTGTTTATACCTTGTTTTTTAGCCTACAGTTAAACAATAATTCTTTTTAAAATATTATTACAGATAAAATATCTCCTGTAGCATATGACAAAACTCTTTCTCTGACTTTTTAACTTTAAAACTTTGCCTTATAAGAAATACAATTGGACCTTCTTATGTAATTTTGCCATGTCCAATCCAAATTAAGACAATTTAATTTTTTAAATTTTGCTTCATAATAATACCATCTTTTAGCAAAGATCTGTTTGAAAGACATAACAGGTTTATACCTTTACATTTAAATCATAGTCCTCCTGTATTCTCTGGTGCTGCTTCAAAAGGCCTGTTCCTTTTAGAAATGCTAAACTGGTGGAGAGGTTTGCTGATAAGAAAGTCTTTTTGCTTCATTTGTCCTCTTTAGAGCAAAATGCCTGTTTGCTTCCTAGTTAGGGCAAACACGTGTTCTGCTTTTTTTTTTTTTTTTACTGGTGTTCCTTTAGGTGCTTAAGGAATAGTTTTCATGCTTTGATACGATCTTATAGTCCTTATGTGAGGGATCGTCTCCTCACAGCACTTTAACCTTACGCTAGAAGCCCAAAGTGATGAAAGGTTTACTCTAAGTTTAAGCGTTGCTCATTAAGCTTTCACCATTCACCTGTGCCAGGTAACTTCTGGTAGATGAGTGTTATGGCACAGAGTTATGATGTTTGGCTTTTTTCTTGCCTCACTTTTGCAATAAGCAATGTTTAAGTAAAGAAATTTCTTGCCATGAACTTATATTTAATTGATAAGAATGGTTTGGTTCTAGGACTTGTCTGTTTTGGTCTTATCTAGCCCCTTATGCTTTAGCTAGAAGCTTAATACTCTGCTTTGAATTTCTATATGAGTTAGGATTTCAATGGCCGTAGGCTGAATTAAACTTCCGTCTGTACTATTGGAATCATTTCTAAGTTTTGTAGGAGAAACATTTCTACCTGCTTATTTCTGTAAATATTAAATGGTCATAATACTACATTAAGCATGGGTGGAGGCAGAGGTTGACATAGAATATTTCTGTCTGTTTCTGCAGCAACAGACAGGGGAGAGATAGTAAGGATAGATCAGTCAGTCAAAGGAAGTGATTTAAGTATATTGTTAGTATCTTTAGTGAAAGGAAGGGCAAAAGACTGAAAGATAAGTCAATCCTCCTTGTTTAATGTAGCATTGTAATTAGAATCCATGTGCTCTTAGCAGCAGGTAATATTTGTCTTAATTTCCAATTATCTGGTGTAAAATTTGTTGCTAAAGAGTTTTGATCAGCTCTGTAATGCTGCGAGCTTCCCATATTTTTGCATGCTATGGCACAATCTAGAAATCCTGCTTCTCCTTTGCAGGGGGCTCTCTGTAGCCTCCTTATTGCTGTTTTGGCTTGCAGAGTTCTGTGGGGGAGGGGGCAGGCTGCACAAGACAAGAAGCCTTAAAGGATGAATGTGGCTGAAGAAGACTGAAAGCTTCCGAGGAAGGGACTTCCTCTTGAATTTGGAAAGGTCCTTCTACCTTATGATCGGGATGCTGAAATGGCTTTGCGTTTAACGCCCTTTGCCTCATTTCCCAAGTTTTAAAAGGTAGAGGAGGGAGCCACGAGCCAAACGCATTGAACGTTATGGCTTCCCAGCTTTTTAGAATGGTATCGTCCATAGTGAAAGGATTAGGAGAAAGTGTTAGACTTGCCAATGGCGCTCTCTCGGCCATCTGCCCTAAGAGATAGGTTTGAGCAGAGGCTTCTTCCTCTACAGGTGGAGGGACCTTCGGCATTCTGAGAATTCGGGTTAGACTGAGGCTTGGCTTTCCAGCACCTGTGATGCCTAAAATCTGCACAGGTTGTGCCATCAAGGCCATCCTTGTAGTTTCCCAAGTATTCCAACTGACTTGTGATATTTTGTCTTTCTTTCTGATACTGCCTCGTTTTTTCTTTTACCAATCAGATCTCATAGCTGCACTTTGGGAACTCCCCTTGCTGGGAATTCAGGCTTTGCTTCTCAGTGCCCACTTAAGCAATGTTTCAGAGATCTCAATACCTTTCTGTTCAATCAGAGACATTAACCGTCTAAGGTGACTAGTATATGATGAGGCTTATGGACCCGTGGTTCTAAATAATTTCTTAAAATGAGAAATTGAAATAAAAGACGTTTCTCACCTTCAGAGGCCACCTGCAAGGTCACGCCTTTGTGATTCCGTACCTCAGTGATCGCTCCTCAAGTTGCACGTGCTTGAA
The DNA here is from genome assembly GCF_027887165.1 of Monodelphis domestica. NCBI lineage: Eukaryota > Metazoa > Chordata > Mammalia > Didelphimorphia > Didelphidae > Monodelphis > Monodelphis domestica. The sequence continues at coordinate 741,607,956 of NC_077227.1, read as the reverse complement.
TGCCTGTGACAAAGGAATTTCGCTCCCAAATCCGGGGTGCCAAGTCCAGTATTCCTCAATATTTTATGCACACAAGTGAAATTAGCTACCAGTGCAAAATCTTGTGAATGTTATCATGTCACTCATGCACTTAAAACATGTGTCCAAACTAAACATTGTGGACTAAGGGAGGCATTACAACATGCCCCTGTGGTATAAAAATTTTAAAGCTAACATGTGATGGGAGATAATCACTCTCCTGATTCTTAGGATTAATCTCAAAATGATAAAGTATGCAAAGTTATTACAGTTCTTTTAAATAATTGGGCATATCTAACTATTCCAAAACAATTGTGGAGTAACAGTGCTTGTAACAGCAATACATGGGCTGAATGGGATAATCCATGGCCTAAATGCAAGCAATTTCAAAAGGGCTCAAAAGAATTGATAAACCCCAAACTCCAAACACAAGAAGGAGATATTTTCAGCCACTTTCTAATTTAACAAGACCCAATAAGGCTTTCTTTTGGGGTCGAGATCTTCTGTTTATTTTCTCAGATACCTGAAGTCCATGGAAGAAAACTGAAATGATCCAGCTGAAAGACAGTCTGCCCAGAAAGTCAATGCAGATGTGCCTGGCACCATCCACAACATGGCACCAATACCAGACAACAGGAAAAGCAGCCAATGAGCTGGGAAAAACCATCACTGCCCTATAGGCAGGTCTAATGCAATATCCACACAAATGCACTTGTATGAAAGACAATACCTAGAGAAAAATAACATTGTTACTCACTAGCATTCTATTATGCCAGTATATGGGTATTTGTTGTAAGATCTAAGTTTATCATGTACCTGAAAACTTACCCTTTGAAGTATTTGTACAATATGTAACATGCAATTATTTTAGTGGAATTGTTCCATGTTACCCAAATTTGATCAAATGAATATCATACTATTGAAATATTGAAACAGTACAGTGAATACTGTCCAATTGTAACACATTGTTGCTATCATCCAAAATGTATGTATAATATTTATCTTATAGGGTTCATTTTAAATTTGTAAGAACGAATTAGGTCTCCATTAGAATCAATCTTATTCAATAAGTTTTTGGAAAAGCATTGAAGCTTTTAAAAAGAAAAACGGGGTGGAAATGGTATTACTAACCATCTATCTCTCCTTCACCCCAGAAGGAATATAAGCTAATATTATTAAATCACAATTCCCATGTAATGATAAATATTGCATTGTATGTTGTACATGGATTGGGCTGAATATTGCCAGATTAAGACTGTCAGGGACCCAACAGGATGATAATTTTGGGTCGAGGTTTTGTTTGTATGTTTACAGAGAATGAAAACACCTGGTCACCCACCAAGCACGTCATGCCATGAGGCACGGGACCAGGAAGAGAAGCAGACGAGTACCATCTATGATGCCAGCTGATTGCATACCAAGCAAGCGGCAAGAAACCATTATTGGTGACTATAAAAACCAAACACTGACATTATACTACTTTTAATGACATTTACTATTCTACTGAAGGACAATTGTCATGCTGACATCCATTGGTCTTTTATAACTAAACCAATATCAAGCATGTCAACTTGTATGGACTAAACCCCACTCGTATATATTTATGACGTCAGGTGGATCCCACACTCCAAAGACTTTATCATGGGATCAAAATCGAAACAGCTATAATTGTTATATGTCAAAAGGAAATCTATTTTGTACGCATTGTAAAACTCCTTGTATTGTAAAAAATTGATCTATCAACAAGGGTATAGACATTGGTATGAATCTCCAAAAGGACAGGAGATAGACATTTTTCATAAATGTGTTATAAATAACACAAACCTAGCAACCCTGACTACAAAAATTATGTTCAATGCAAGAGATGTTGAACAGGAATGTTCAATGCACAGATGGTCCTGATACCACTCTTAAAAAAGGGATGAGATATCAGGCAAAATGCACTTTAGAAATTTTTAATTAGGAACCAATGTTATTGAAAATTGATCATCTACATCCATGTGTAGGTTATATTCCTGACAAAATCTATGTAGACATTATGTGCCAACTGCCATTGCTGTAGTTAAATGATAACATCATTGTTGATCACTACTCCTGAAACCCCATCTTAATGGAAACTCTTTTGCTCTCTAACACCAGTCCCAGAATTCAGACGGCCGCTGGATTCGGGGTATATTAACTTCCACTTCAGATACCGGAAGACGTTCTGGTACATGGAAGTAAAGCCTAGGTTGGACAATCTCTGTGGACGCGCAGTTGTTGAACCTCCTAGATGGAATAGGTTATTACACACATACATGGAGCAAGGGCAAAGTATACACTAAGTTTCTTCTTTTTTGGAGTACGTATTGAAAATAGGAAAAATTTTGGCACTAATAAGCTTGTATAAAAAGCACATTGAATATTATTCATTTACAACTAGGAAAAATAAGTTACATCAAACTCTGTATGATCAAGTAACTGTAGAAATTGCTTCTACATAGAAAGCAACTCAAGCTTCTATCAGTCCAAACATTGGTTTGGTGGAATGAATTTTGCAAACATCGGTTATGTTATATTCTTGGTTATTATATTGATTAATTCATTTATAGCAGAGATTTAAATAAGGCTCATATAAGAAATATGCAGCCAGAAGGTACAAAGTCATTTCATTAGCTTCATTCTTGTTATGTCTTCAACAAATCAAAATGTTATATTTATGGCAAAATTGATATTTGTATTAATGTTTGCACTACTGTTTGAAAAATGTAAAAGATGCTAATATCTTTGGTATGCTATTTAAAAAAAAAAGGGGGATAAGACCAAAAGTATTATAAGAACATTTTTACACCATTTTTATATCATTTTAATCCTATTGAGCAATTTTGATTTGATGCTCTCACTTTATTTTCTCTGAATATTTTGATTATACTATGTTGTTTTCATTTTTCTCTTATATTTTGAAAAATATTTCAAGTACTTTTAACACTCTAATCCTGAGCTATGAAGGTGCAAATGTTTCTCTTAATATGTACCCAACAGAATCAGATTACAAGAATGTGACAGCAATTGTTAAAGTTGCAGGTGACTATCCTGGGAAACCATCACTGATGCATAAAAAGGGAATGCAGAGGACACCTCAATGGGCCGGATAGCCAAAGCCACACACACAGGCATATATTCCATAAGAGATGGATATATGTGGGCTACTGAAGTTGGAGGTCCTGGGACACGGTGCTTGACATCCTCATTCACAGGTGGCTCGGGTATCAAAATCCAACCATATTGCCATGTGGCAGGCATCTAGGCGGGTGTATCCCTAAAATGCATAATCAGTACAAGGGAGAAAAAGGAAATTCCCCTTCATGTCCAGATACAGTCATCTTTTATCTTGCCACAAAAGCACTGGCAACTTCTTGTAATCCTAACTGTGTGTGGGTGATAATCTAATGCACCTATCCTATGTCCTAAGGGACTACTACCTCAATAATTCAGGTTAATCAGAGTGAAAACTTTTTTAATACTTTTGTCATGATTTTCAATCGTTTATGAAAATTTTTATCTTTGATTTTGATTGTTTAGTATTAAGAACACATTTTATCTTTGCAATAATCTTTATGAGCAAAGAGGAAGATTTTATTATTGTTGATAATCACACTTACTTTTTTCAGCCAAGTCTTTGGCAATATATTTTGAATATCTATTTTCAATCACTTGAAGCATCAATTGGTGATGCTACATGATTTTTATATTTTTGATTTTGGTCACATTTCTATATCAACCACCTTTCATTTAAAAAAAAAAAGGGGGATATGTAGCATCCCAAGCATATTCACATCTATGAAATATAGATGACTGTATGATTACTGTGTCTCCAAGCATAAGGTTATACCAATGAGGCTTGTGAATGTAACCTTGAACTGGCCATGTGGCCCTTGGCTAAGACAAACTCATTAGCATGCTCGGAGTCAATTCCCCGGGAAAGCGCAGTTTGCAATCTACACGCCCAAAGGTGTTCCCTCTACCTTGCCACCCAATCTTAATTGTCTATACTTTGTGATGTGGTTACTACATCCTTGGGAGTACCGCCCAAGCAGGACATGAATAAATTCAGAGGCAATCCCATGAACTTCCTCTTGGCCTTTCTCCCTTCCATGGAGCTCCACTGGGCTCCTCAATGACTATGTCTCTCTCTTCTTGACCTTCTCCTTCCCCGAGGCTGTAACCATCTCGGCCTGCATTCTCTATCTTAATCTCCTCAACCACCTTGTATTCCATTATCCTCATTTTCCGCCTTAAGGAAAATCATAGGGATTGCCTGCCCTATCCAATCACTGATTTGTCCGTGTCTTTCATTTCCACCCTGGTTCTCGGTCCCTACCTCTCCTCGGGTCCCATCACAAAGGTGAGCCCCTTCCCTTGTGGGACCCTGCTGGTCAGGGAAGTCCATTAAGGAAAACCCCACACTCTGAGTTTTAAACTTCCTGGACGGCTGGAGCAAATATGGAGGATCTCCAAAGCTCTGGCCAGGCTGCCAGGTCTATGCTCCTTCTAGGCTGCCATCTTGACTTCGCCTCTAGGTTTCTGTTTTTTCAGAAGACCCTGCTCTCTAAGGTGCATGGCCTCCCTGGGCTCTGAGGGCTCCTGATGGGATTAGGTCCACCTGGTTTGGGCTGAATGAGCTTTGATGCAAAAAGCCTCCTCCTCCACAATCTGTGTTGAATGCCTGGAGACTGGCCCAGGTTGTTTTCAAGGTAAGCCCTTCACTGGCCCTGAGGTTTTTGTTCTTTCAGAAGCTCTGAGGGCTCCTGATGGGATTAGGTTCAGGTGGTGTGGGCCGAATGATCCCCGAGCCAAAAAAAGGAAGAAAAAAAAACACAACCTCCTCCTCCACAGTCTGTGTTGAATGCCTGGAGACTGGCACGGCTTACTTTCAAGGTAGGCTCTTCGGAGCAACCCCTTTGCCAGCCCTGAGTTTTCTGTCCTTTCAGTAGCTCTGAGGGCTCCTGATGGGATTGGGTTCAGCTGGTGCCCTAAAGCTGGGACCTCCCTTGAGACTCAGATGGAAGGACCCAGCCAGGGGGCTACAGGCTTCCCCCTTCTCTCTATGTTTCCCTGCCTTCTGTGTTGGGCACCCCGGAGACTGGCTCAGGTTGGTTTCAATGTGAGTCCTCAGAGCCCTGAGGTTCCTGCTGCTGCCGTGGGCTCAGCACTCTGGGTTGGGGGTGGGTGGGTCCTGGGACCTTTCTTCTGCCTACCCCTTAGATCTGAGTGATCTAGGGTTCTGGCTTTTGGGGTGCGGTACCTTTATATCCAGGTCCAGGAGGAGGGTTCCCCAGGTCTATCCTGTTGTTCAGCTTGAATTTTGGTGTCCTAGGAGCACTCTGTTTGCGATCGGTAAGGAAGGGTTTCCGAGGTCTGAACTTTCGCTGCTTCTACGCCGCCATCTTGACTGGAAGTCCTCTGTGTGTGTGTTTAAAGAAAGAAATAAGGAAGGAGATAGCATTACAGCCAAAGGCACCAAGGTGGAAGATAATGTGTAAGTGTGTGACAGGAGAGATCTGAACCTAAAGGAAGCCTTTAGGCAGATCAAATGGTGAACAGATTTGATAATTTCTGGATGAAATTCTGTGAGTCATTAAGAGAATGGCAATGTGATATAGGAAAAAGAAAAGTTGTTTTAGTCAGGAAGCATGGATTGCAATTCTGCCTTCGTCACAGCTTAGCTCTGTGACTCTGGACCAATCTCTTCACCTCTTTCAATTTAGTTAGATAATATATAAAACGGGGATCATTTTTCTCATACCACTTACCTCTCAGGGCCGTTGGCCTGAATAAACAAGATAATATGTGAGAACTTTGTAATTCCTTTCAGTTCCACATGAATTTATTGAGTGCTTAACATGAACAAATCCTCTGTTAATGCAAGGAGTATAAAGAAAAAAAAGCTTTAAGCAATCCTTGCCCTGAAGCAACTTCCATCATTCTGCTAGAACTCCTTTGCCAAAGAACACACACACACACACACACACACACACACACACACACACCTATGCACACACACACAGACAAGTGCACACATAATATATATTTATTTATTTGTTATGTATTTATATATATAAAACGAATATTTATTTGCTTGTTTTTAGATATAAAACAAATAAATAAATACTGCAGCAACAACTTGTTGGGGGCAAAGGAATAAGTAAATAAAAATTCCCTAGAAGACATTCATAGGCAGTAGTGCCATAATGAAGAGTATGCTAGACTTGGAGTCAGGAAGACATGGGTTCAAATTCTACCTCTGGCATTTACTGAGCCAAGTCATTTTAATTCTTGAAGGATCAGTTTTCTCATTTATGAAAAGGGGATTGCACTCATTGGATTCTAAGTTCTTATTTATATCTATGTGTGTAAGTGCTGAATAATACTGGTTCACAAGAAACTCTCCTTCTATGGGGAAATAGTCAGCAGCCTAGTTCAATAGGAACATGTGAAGTATCATAATGGAACATGACTGAAAAGGTGCATGAACACCATATTGTCAAGGATTTCAGATGACAGGAGGAGGATTTTGAAATTTTTCTTAGATAATTAAGAGCCACTGAAGATTTTTTTTTCATAGAAGAATGACACAAATAGATCTGTGTTTTCAGAACATCACTTTAACAGCTGAGGGGAAGATGGATTAGAGAAGAGAAAGGGTGAGAGCAAGGAGATCAATCAGGCTATTTTAATGGTCCAGGTAGTAGGCAATAAAACCAGAAAGTGGCTATATGAGTGAAGCATAAGGGACTAGATGGGAGAGAGAGTTTGGAGGAAGAATTGACATCTAATTGAATATAAGGAGTGACAAGAGAGAGGGAAGAGATGAAGATGACTGCAGGATAATGAACTGGAGGGACTGAAAAAATAATGGTGCTCACAACATCTATTGAGAGGTTTGGAAGGAAAATGAATTTTGGGAAAACAAATTTAGGACGAGTTGAGTGATGACTGTGGGAATTTCAAGGGGTGATGGTAGAATCATGTGTGCATATATTGTCTCTCTCTATATAAACATACATAAGTACATATATGTGTATATATATATATATATACACACACATATACATATATACAGCAAGCTAGCTAGCTAGCTAGATCCAGGAGGGATCTTACAGGCCAAGTAATTTAACCAATTTCTTTTTTTTACCTCATAAGATCATTGATCTAGAGTTGGAAAGGCTCCAGAAGCTATCTGATCCATTTAGCTCTTTCTGAAGATGAGGAGAATGCTGGGAGTGGAGCCCAGATGGTCGACTAAAGATCAGGAAACAGATTCAGAGGTGAATCTTTTCCAGTGACCTAAAGGTAGTAAAGGACATATCTCACATTCAAATCCATGCCCTTAAATCAAGTTCCAATGGCCATTTCACTGTACCCCATCCAAATGGCAATTAAATTTGTTGGACAACCTGAGAAGAGAATTGAGGATGGGATATCTACATGGAGCAGTCATCTTCATAGAAGTGGTAATTGAACCAGAAATTGATGAGATCACCAAAAGAGAGGGTATATATATATATATATATATATATATATATATATATATATAAAAGAGCAGGACAGAAAAATACTCTCAGTCAGTTATTATTATTTATTTTGAAACATTGTTATTGCTAGTGTGCAGAAGAGACTGGAATAAAGGAAATGGAGTTCAATAAGTCACTCAATCAACCTGCTCTTGTAAAATGCTTACTATGTGAGACAGATTTTGTTGGAGGTGCTGGGGTTACAAAAAAGAAAATAAAACACTCCCTGAGATACAATGTGGTGGTGAATAGAATGCATGACTTAGACTCGGTAAAACCTAGGCTCAGATTGTGACTCTGGAAAAATCACCTACTCTCTTAATCCCGTTTTCCTCATCTGTAAAATGGGAGTAATAATACCACCTATATTACAGTAAGGTCATGTGGACTCAGTGAGATGATATATGTAAGTAAACACATACATAATTATATGTACATACATATATATCCACACATATATCCATACATATATAATATACACATGTATAGTATTATCTCATTTGCTTATATACTATTTTATAATATTTATTATTTATAAATTATATGCATACAATTTATAAATAAGTATATATTATTTATAATTAATTCTCATTATATTATAGTGTGGACCAAATGAGATTCATGCACACATATATGTATTACCTATTATTACTATTTAGGGAGCTTCTATTCTGCCAGAGGAGACAAAAGATTGCACAAGATCTAACAAAATCAATACAGGGAAATTCTGGGGGAGGAAGGAAGTAGTATCTGAGAGCAGGAAAAGATTCATGTCAGTTATGTTTGACATAGAGAAGAAGTATGGAGGGAAAAGATTCCCAGGAAGAGACAGTGCCCAAAAGGAGATTGGGGTAAAACATGACCAATTGGTAAAACTAAGGTCAAGTGGACTGAATGTAGCCATTAAGCATTACTGGTAACCTTAGATAGGGCAATTTTAGTCAGGTTGTTGTGTCAGAATCCCTGCTGTAAAGGGTCAAAACTTGAAAGAAAACACTGAGGACTGATGACCTTTTCTGGGAGTCTGGCCATGCATGAGAGAAGCTATGAACTGTAAAGGATAAAAGAAAATGAAGTGATTATAAATCATACAGATATTAACTACTCTGTAATTGCCTTTTACAAGAACTGGTGTAGTAGGTACATGCTAATACAAAATAGCTTTATTTATGTAGAGAGTAGTGGGGCCCCTCTTTCATTTGTTTGGAAAATCTCCACATCTGAGAAGGAACAAAGAAAGCAAGGTTTGGGAAGCAGGACACCTGGATTTGTATCTAAGCTTTGTCACTAACAAGTCTTGTGACATTAGGTAGGCCATTCCCCATCTCAGAGCCTCTGCATCCATGGATCCTATGAGTTACCTTGTAATTTTAAAATCTTTTGATCTTATAGTCTCTGATTATTTATTTCATTTTTCTAATCATACATCTTCAAGCCAAGAATTTAAACTGGGGTCAGGTTTCCTCCTATTTCTTTGAGAAGACTCAGGTAAGAGTTGGGGTGAACATCTCTTCTCCTCCCATTCTCCTCATTACTTCTTTTTCTTCTCCTCTCCTCATCTCTCCTCTCCTCTCCTCTCCTCTCCTCTCCTCTCCTCATCTCTCCTCTCCTCTCCTCTCCTCTCCTCTCCTCTCCTCTCCTCTCCTCTCCTCTCCTCTCCTCTCCTCTCCTCTCCTCTCCTCTCCTCTCCTCTCCTCTCCTCTCCTCTCCTCTCCTCTCCATCTCTCCTCTCCTCTCCTCTCCTCTCCTCTCCTCTCCTCTCCTCTCCTCTCCTCTCCTCTCCTCTCCTCTCCTCTCCTCTCCCCTCCTCTCCTCTCCTCTCCCCTCCTCTCCTCTCCTCTCCCCTCCTCTCCCCTCCTCTCCCCTCCTCTCCCCTCCTCTCCCCTCCTCTCCTCTCCTCTCCTCTCTCCTCTCCTCTCCTCTCCTCTCCTCTCCTCTCCTCTCCTCTCCTCTCCTCTCCTCTCCTCTCCTCTCCTCTCCTCTCCTCTCCTCTCCTCTCCTCTCCTCTCCTCTCCTCTCCTCTCCTCTCCTCTCCTCTCCTCTCCCTTCCTCTCCCCTCCTCTCTTTTCCTTTTCTGTATTCTTTCCCATTAAGGAATATAAAAGCTAACCTGACTTGGACCAACATGAACATTTACATGCAGAACACAATTCCTAGAATGATTCAAAGCCTACAAGTCCTGGCAAGTGCTGAGAACAGTGTATCTATCATGGAAAGAACATCTCCTGTGTTTGGAGATTCATTTTGGAGATTCTGTATTAGCAGATTCATTTGCTCACAGATTTAGAGCTGTCATTAAAGAGATCAGTAAGTCTAAACTCCTTACCTTGGATTCCATTGTCCTGTGGCCTCAAAATATTTGATTTTCCCAACTTCTTGTTTCTCATAACCATAATATTTTGAATTGCCTCCTTTTGTGCCTATATGGTCCTACCTCATTTCTCTTCTCTGTCTCTGTCTCTGACCTCTGTTTCTCTCTCTCTCTCTCTCTCTCTCTCTCTCTCTCTCTCTCTCTCTCTCTCTCTCTCTCTCTCTCTCTCTCTCTCTCTCTCTTTCTCCCTTTCCCTCTCTCCCTCCTTTCTTCCCTTGTCTCTCTCCATCTCTCCATTCTTTCTCTCTTATTATCTTAGGCTCTGCTTTAAACTTCAGTCTTAGAATTCCATCGACATTTTGCTCCAAGCTACATTTTGTTTCTGACACAAAAAATGGTTGTCATACTTGGGGTTTGCCCTTGGAGAAGTATTGGTGAGAATGATAGGAAGTGTGGTATCTGATAACAAAAATAAGGGCTTCAAAGAGGGATATTTAGTCAATGAATCAGTGGAACTAATGAAATCAAAGGAAAACTAGATTATAGGAGTAGAGCAAGAAGAGACCTGAGAGTCATCTTGTCCAACCCTGTCATTTTACAATGAAGGAAACTGAGTTCCAAAGAGAAGAAGTGGTTTGGAATCATATAGTCATAAATTTCATTCTAGGAGAGGTCACAGAGGCTCTAGAGTCCAACCTCATCATTTTACAGATGAGGAACCTAAGGACCATAGGGGTTATTACTTGTTCAAGGTCACACAAGTGACCAACATCATGGGCAATGTTCTAATACAGAAGTTTCTGTCTCTTAAGTCCAGAACTTTGACATATCCAAATAGCAGTAGGTCTAGACCCAGAATTTTATGTCTCTAAGGCTGTCCCCTTCTCACTGTCATAAGATCACATTTAAATATCTGCCTATTGGTTAAAAATTTACATAAAATCACCTAGGTCTGAACTGAAGGGGGTGTTATGGGGTATCTAGTCCATTTCCCCCATTATCCCTCCCTCCCTTCCTTCCTTCCTTCCTTCCTCCCTCCTTCCCTCCTTCCCTCCCTCCCTCTCTCTCTCTCTTTCTTCCTTCTTTCCTTCCTTCCTTCCCTCCTTCCCTCCTTCCTTCCTTCCTTCCTTCCTTCCTTCCTTCCTTCCTTCCTTCCTTCCTTCCTTCCTTCCTTCCTTCCTTCCTTCCTTCCTTCCTTCCTTCCTTCCTTCCTTCCTTCCTTCCTTCCTTTCCTTCCTTCCTTTCCTTCCTTCCTTGTATCCCCATAGTCCACATTTCCATTATTTATTAGAGAACTAAGTGACTCCTCTTGTGATGATCAGTCCTGTTACTCTCTTCCATTTGCTTCTAGGAACTTGGCATTGTTCTGGCACCATCAGCCCTCCCATTCTAAGCAGTAGAAATAAAATAGATATTAACAGGGTGCTTTAAAATTTGTAAAGATATTTTTTTCCTTTGAGACCCTTCAGTTGCCCTCAATAGGTAACTAAAAAGAGACAGAACTAGAGACATCTTTAGTATCCAAGGACTTTTACATGATGCATAGCTACTGATATATCCTAACCACACACTCTTTATCTCGTTGAAGTGGTGTGTATTGTGTATTCAGGGAGGACTAACACCTCTGCTGTGGGGTTTGCTAAGCTCTTTTCTGGGCTGTTTATCCATCTTTGGTGTCCATTTCTCACCCCATAGTCCCGGGTGGTTCTAAGAAGCTGTAGTATGCACAGTGGCCATACCCTGGTAAAACTGAGCAGATGGACTACACCAAGTTAAGGTAACTGATAGGCCTCAAAACTATCAATGAGTTAGGTGGGTGTGTAGACCTGCTCTGGTGGAATGGGTGGTTGAGAACCATTTCTTCCAATGGCCATGAAGGTGGCAGAATTAGGCACTATGCTTAGAGTTTGGTCAGACATTGAAGATGCCAAAGTTATCGCCTGCATCCTGAGTCATTGCCAATCATCTTGACTTTTGTCCTGCCACTGGACTTCAATAGCTCTGGAGGAGAGAGGGAGGTTGACAACTGTATAATTTTCTCATACTTATATTCAATTCATGTGCAATTCAAGAGATCACCTTTTAATGCTATTTATCATCTTTTATTAATCATCTTCAAATATGAAGGATGAACAATCTTTTGTGGATACACAAAAGCAAATAAAAAGCACATATAGATGGACATTAACATATTCTATAGTCAGCATACATTTCTACAACACAACCATGTATCTACAATACTTGGCAAGACTAAATTAATTCTGGAAGGAATAAATGTGCTTTAATTGATAATTGCTAGTAGCTAGGTGGCACAAGTATCACTATAAGGTGACTGATACTCAAAGAGATTTAAGGTCACACACTTTGTAAGAGTTAGAAGTGAGACTGGAACCCAAGTCTTACAGATTTGTAGCTCAACGCTCTATCCACTCTACTCAATCCTGTTTTCTTTTAGAGCTCATATTCCTCCCTAACATGAGGAACTTATTATGTCCCATTCATTCTTTCCTTGGCAACCCCAGATGGATAAAATGTGTAGTTTCTCCAGTCTACTAGTTCATGTTCCTGAAAAAACAATTCTCCTTCCCCTGGACAATGACAGAGTTAGGTCCCCTAATGGAAACACTTGGCTTAATTCGGTTTAAATAAGACTGATAAAGTCCTTTGTTTTGCTTGAATTATGACTACAGTAATGTGGACACTGGCACCCTGTCAACAACAATTGTAATGTCTCTTCAATTACATTTGTCTGCCAATGGCTTCACGTTTCAGTTGATGGGTGCAATAGAGATGTACTGGAGGGAAAATGATGCATCTAGGTCCTTGCTGAACTTCTAATGGCATTGGGTCTTCTGTGTGCTAATAAAACCCTTGATGATAGTGAGGTCACAGAGGTGAAATTGATGACTCCATATCAGCTGATTTTAAGCCAACCTAAGACCCCAAAGAGGTTAACAAGCAAATGCAATGCTGGAGCCAAAGAATAACTTAATGAAAACATTGCATTTCATTCAACATTTTTTTTTAATTGAAAAATTTTATTTAATTAATTAATTTAGAATATTTTCCCATGATTATATGATTCATGTTCTTCCCTTCCCCTCCTCCACCCCATAGCCAGTGAGCAATTCCACTGGGTTTTACATGTGTCATTGATCAAGACCTATTTCCATATTATTAATATTTGCATTAGGATGATCATTTTTAGAGTCTACATCCCCAGTCATATCCCCATCGAATCATGTGATCAAGCAGTTGTTTTCTTCTCTGTTTCTACTCCCACAGTTTTTCCTCTGAATACGGATAGTGTTCTTTCTTATGAGTCCCTCAGAATTGTCCTGGATCTTTGCACTGCTGCTAGTAGAGAAGTCCATTACATTTGATTGTACCACAGTGTATCAGTCTCTGTGTACAAAATTCTTCTGGTTCTGCTTCTTTCACTCTGCGTCAATTCCTGGAGGTCATTCTAGTTCACATGGAATTCTTCCAGCTCAGTATTCCTTTCAGCACAATAGTGTTCCATCACCAGCATATACCACAATTTGTTCAGTCATTCCCCAATCAAAGGGCATCCCCTCATTTTCCAACTTTTTTGCCACCACAAAGAGTTCAGCTATGAATATTTTTGTGAAAGTATTTTTCTCTTTGGGGTATAAACTAGCAGTGGTATGGCTGGATCAAAAGGCAGACAGTCCTTTAAAGCCCTTTGGGCACAGTTCCAAATTGTCATCCAGAATTCATTAAACATTTTTTAAAATCTAACTATGGACCAGAATTTGTACTAGCCTCTGGGAGAAAATACTTTTTTTGTGGCAGGTTGCCACCTCACCATTCTCTATTTTCTGACTATTGTGCTGACTACAAATGTGCCCAGGTTATCCAACTTTCCTATATAAAAATAAAGCAGCAGATTTTTTACTTAATCCTACAGTTTCCTTAAGTTAGCATCTATCTCTATTTCCTTTTTTGGTATTGTCTTCTTTTTCACCAGAAGTTGGGGCTTCCATTAAATCTTAAAAAAATATTTAGAATATTTTCCCATGGTCAAATGTTTCATGATCTTCCCCCTCCCCTTCCTTCCAGGGGCTGACAAGCAATTCCACTGGGTTATATAAGCATCATTGTTCAATATCAATTTCCATGTCATTCACATTTGCAATAAAATGAACTTTTAACATCAAAACCCCAATCACACCCACATCAAGCTATGTGATCGATCATATGTTTTTCTTCTGCATTTCTGGTTCCACAGTTCTTTCTCTGGATGTGGATACAATCTTTCTCATAAGTTCCTCTGAATTGTCCTGGGTCATTGTATTGCTATTAATAGAAAAGCCCACACATTTGATTGTGCCATGATGTATCAGTCTCTGTGTACAATGTTCTCCTGGTTCTGCTCCTTTCTCTCTGCATCAGTTCCTGGAGGTCTTTCCAGTTCACCTAGAATTCCTCCAGTTTATTATTCCTTTGAGCACAATAGTATTACATCATCAGCATATACCCACAATTTGTTCAACCATTCCCCAATTGAAGGGCATCCCCTCATTTTCCATTTTTTGCCATCACAAAGAGCATGGCTATAAATATTTTTGTACAAGACTTTCCCCTTATTATATCTTTGGGGTACAAACTCAGCAGTGGGATGGCTGGGTCAAGGGGTAGGCATTATTTTAAAGCCCTTTGCCCATAGTTCCAAATTGCCCTCCAGAATGGCTGGACCAAATCACAACTCCACCAGCAGTGTATTAGTGTCCCACTTCTGCTACACCCCCTTTAACATTTTTCACTTTGCTGCCAAATTGGTCAGTCTGCTAGGTATAAGGTGGTACCTCAGAATTGTTTTAATTTGCATTTCTCTAATCAGGAGGGATTTAGTCCACTTTTTGTGTGCTTATTGATAGTTTTGATTTCATCATGTGAAAACTACCTATTTATGTCCCTTAACCATTTGTCAGTTGTGGAATGGTTTGATTTTTTTGTAAATTTGACTCAATCCCTTATATGTTTGGAAAATTAAACCTTTGTTAGAGAATTTTGTTATAAAAATGTTCTAGTTTGTTGCTTTCCTTTTAATTTTGGTTGCATTAGTTTTGTTTGTAAAAAACCTTTTTAACTTGATATAATTAAAGTTTTGTTTTTTTTTTTTTTTTTTGCATTTTGCCATGTTCTCTATCTCTTGCTTGGTCTTAAATTCCTTCCTTTCCCACATATCTTACAGGTATACTATTATATGTTCACCTAATTTATTTATGATTCCACTTTTATTTTTTATTTCCACTTCCATATTTAAGACATCTACCCATTTTGAATTTATCTTGGTATAGGGTATAAGATATTAATCTAAATCTAAATTTTCCCATACTGTTTTTCAATTTTCCCAGCAGTTTTTGCCAAGTAGTGAATCCTTGTTCCAAAAACTGGGGACTTTGTGTTTATTGAAAACTAGCTTGCTGAGTTCATTTATCCCACGTCTATTTTATTGATCCTTCTTTTTGTCTCTTAGCCAGTATCATATTGATTTGATGACCACTGCTTTACAGTACAATTTAGGATCTGGTACTGCTAGGCCACCATCCTTCACATTTTTTTTTCATCAGTTCCCTTGATATTCTTGATCTTTTGTTCTTCAAAGTCATTTAACCTTGCCTCAATTTCCTCATCTGTAATATGAGCTGGAGAAAAAAATGTCAAACCTCTTTTTTTTTTTTTTGCTAAGAAAACCCCCAAAAGGTCATAAAGAATAAGACATGACTGAAAAATGACTGAACAACAATAATACATTACTACTAAGAGGCTAAGAGTGGAAGATAAAACAGGAAAGGTCTCTATTAAGATGTGATACTAAGCTGATTCATGGAATTCTAGAGGTGGAGATGAGGAGAAAGTACATTCAAGCTTATGTAATTCTCAATTAAGGTAGAGATACACATGAAAGTGGTGTTGATTTGTTGCCTGATAAACTCAAACATTTCCCTTTATGGAGGAATCCAGGGAAATACAAGCCATTTCAGGAACTATTTTTTTTAAACCCTTACCTTCCGTCTTGGAGACAATACTGTGTATTGGCTCCAAGGCAGAAGAGTGGTAAGGGCTAGGCAATGGGGGTCAGGTGACTTGCCCAGGGTCACACAGCTGGGAAGTGGCTGAAGCCAGATTTGAACCTAGGACCTCCCGTCTCTAGGACTGGTTCTCAATCCACTGTGCTACCCAGCTGCCCCCCATTTCAGGAACTATTTATATCTTTAAAAAAGACACATGAAGGGCATGTAGGTAGCTTAGTGGATGGAACCCCAGGTTCAGGGATTGAAGGTCCTAGGTTCAAATTTAGCTTTAGATATCTGTTTGACCCTGGGCAAATTATTTAACTCCAGTTGTGTAGCCCTTACCTCTCTTCTGCCGTTATCAATTCTAAGACAAAAGGTAAGGGTGATTAAAAAAAGACACAGGAACACCAGAGAGGAATGGGGAATTGTCCTAACTGTAGATTGACTTAGGTATGAAGCTTTCATATTTTCTGATGCATTAAATAAAGCTTGTTTAATATTCAATATTTTGTTAATCTGAAGGGTTCATTGGGAATTAACAGCCCCTTACTTTTCATAAGGGAGACTTAGACATGAGTTGGATATTGATGTTTCCAGGTTAAATCCTGGATGGAAGCAAATACAACCAATTTTTGAAGTTTTCAAGCAAAACCTTAAGTAGGGCAATAAGTTACTGGGTACTTAATTGAGATGTCTTCCAAGAATTAGCTTGATCTGAGTGAGATGAGAGCCCTAGTTCTAGACTGGAGTTTATATTCTCGGAGCTTGGCACAACAGGTAGACCACTGGACTTGCAGTCAGAGGAATTGGCTTTGAAACCTACCTCAACTAATCTACTAGCTGGGTTATCATGGCTCACTCATTTTGACTGTCAGAGCTAGCATTTCTGAAGGGGAGGGATGAGGAAAACATTTGTACTACGTACTTCACAGAAGTTCAAAGCAAATCTTAAAAAACCTCCAGAAATGAGTTCTCATTGTTATTGCCAAGATTTCTTCCATTTCTAAGCTGAAAGGCAATTACACATTTTGTGAGTCAGGATGGAATCGGTCCTCCATGGATCCTCCATCCATCCAGGGACTGTGAAATAGGTATATTGAAATAATGGGTAAAACCTATAATTGTAACCAAATAACAGTTAAGGAAAGGGAAGGAAATTGGGACAATTTAACTAAACCCCAAATCAATTTTTTATCTTACACTATCTAACACTTTTCTACCTATAAAGCTATCTCCTTACATCCTTCGGTTATATATAAATTGGGAAGGAAATGAAGATAGCAGGAACAGGGTTCAGAAGAAAGTCTCACTGACAGTTTTCCTCAGGAGTCTTGAGCAGCTCTGTCAAAAATCACACTTCAGCAGCAGCAGGAATAGGCAGAATCTCAAGGAAAGCCACAGGAGAGGGAATATCTGACTGTTGTAAAAAATAGACTCGAATACAGGACTACAATCCCCATGAGCCTTTGCTCCACTTCCCCAGAATGCCTTGTAATCTCACCTGGGCGGAGATCGAGAAAGTATTTAAGCTGATTCAAAGGCTTTTGAAGGCTCTCTTGGCTTTTTTGGACTTCCATTTTGGAGCACACATGGTTTTTTTTTTTTTCATAATGTAGGTGAGGTTGTGTCTAGGCCACTCTATGGCCTGGACACATGTTTCTTATCCTGTATTTTCTTTAATCCTTAATCTTCAATAAACCTCTAAAAATATAATACTCCTTAATTTCGACCTGCCCCAGATGCCTCAGTCTCCCCATCTCCCCTAAATTTTAATCTTTACTCTGTCTAGGTCCACCCTAGAAGAACCAGACAGAAAACTCTCTTGGCTGCTTAACAGTCTCATCCAGAAAAACAAAAACAAAAACCTGTCTGTCCCTTCTTCAGAGCTCTAGAATCTTGCCCTTCCTTCTGCCCTGTAGCATCTCCTGCTCCTGCTAATTACAGATGGGAATTGTGTCACTCTGGGATGATGGAATGTATAATTATTCCCACCTAATAAAGTCAGGCCCTTTATGATCATAAGATCATATATTTAGAGGTGGAAGGGGACCAAGTCTAACAAGTTTAACCATTTTATTTGGCTGATGAAGAAATTGAAGCATGGTGAAGTCATGTGACTTCTAAAGGATCCCACAACAGCTTTTGGAGGTGAGGTGAAAAGTTTAAATCCATGGTTTCCTGAATCCATGTCTCTCCAGTGCTAATGGAGAGTTCTGGGCAATCATCTGGGTTTTTCATTGTTGCTAAGCAATAACAACTTAGATTATCTGCTTTCATTTTGTGTTTTACACTCAAACCTATGAATGGATTTGTGATCTCATGGAAATGAATTTTTGCTTATGCGATGCACACCATATCCCACTCACATCTGTCTACCCTGTGGAACCCTCATCTATATGAGAACCTTCTTCCAAATTTCATCCCAAAGCGTCACCCAAGGAAGCAGAAATTTCCTTCATCTTCCCTGACTTATTAAAGATACTATTGCATCCCATGACTCACTAGAACCATGTGACTAGCCTATGTTGCTTTTTGATCATCTATTTCTTTGATGGTATATTTTGTGCCAGTTATGTGCAGCTAGATATCCCAGTGAATGTAGTGCTGTGCCTGGAGACATGAAGACTCAACTTCCTGAGTTCAAATATGACCTTAGAAACTTACCAATCATGTGAATGTGGGCAAGTCACTTATCTCTGTTTGCCTCAGTTTCCTTATCTATAAAATGATCTGTAGAAATAAATAGCAAATCACTCCAGAATCTTTGCTAAGAAAACCCTAAATGGGGTCACAAAGAGTGAAACATGACTGAAAATGATGGAACAATTTTATACCAGTTCTTCCCAGTTCCTCCTATGTTAAGTATTACAGCCTGCTCATACCCTCCATGCTCTTCTTTATTGCTCTGGGTGGTTCTTATCCTTTGATTCTTGGACTTTATTAGTGTGGTTAATTGGTCTTTAATAGGATTTAGCAGTTCTTAGAATTTCCTTCCTCAGAATAGTGATTCAAATGGAAAGGAAAGAATTGGAGGTTCAGGGAAACATGAATGACTTCCTGGGGAAGAGTGTAGAAGGAACGAAACTTAAAGGGCATTTCTAAATCCTCTTATCTTCCTAAAGGAGGAATAAAGAACATGTCTCCATCTCAAAAGCATCGTTCCTCTCAGAGGAGAGAGTTGAAATGAAATATCCTTCCAATTTAACTATCTAATATTGAAATTTCCCTACAGAAATGTTATAGGATTTCAAATTCAGAGAGTGAAAGCAAACATCCAAATGTACGAGGGTTTTTTTTGCCTGAATGTGAAGTAGGTGCATTTCTTCTTTCTTATGCATGACACTTTGAATTGAATTGAATTTTACAAACATATTAAATATTTACTATGTGCAAAGAACAAGCTCTTCTGAGTCTTGTCCAAGGATATAAACCACGGTCCTCCTAATCCCCTTAATGAGAATCATCCAGATCATCCATCATTAAATTCTAGAACTATATCTTTTTTCTCAGACCTTAAAATATAAAATAGATATCAGGGAGGCAAGTTAGATTTAGGAATTGAAAAGAAATAAGTAATTTAAAAAGGTTAATTTAGTACTTTCTCCAGAGCAGAATTGTGTAGAGAATGGGGTCCTCCAGATGTCCCTGTCTGTGAATGATGTTGTGCTGAATTGATCCTGCCCTGGGATATTATGGAGCTTCTTGGAAGAGATGTGTCACTATTCAAAAAAGTTTGACCTAACCATTTGCAATTCAAGGAAATAAACCAAGTGAGTGAACAACACTTGCCATAAATATTGTGGCATTAATGGATTGGATCACCTGCAGAACTCATCCATTTGTGTATGTGTGTGCATGTGTGCACATATACACACAAATGGCTAATGGAAATTTGATGCTCAAGGCGAAAAGGAATATAGGAGAACATTTAGGTAGCTGCTTGTTTATGATAGACATTGAAAATGAAAAAAGGAACTGGGCTCAACATTAAATTGGATTTAATAAATCCAACAGGCTGGATTTGCTTTGGGAGACTGCAAAGCTCCTTTGGTGACCCCACATGTCCTGCCAGGAACAAAGGGATATCTTTTTTAATGTCAAGAGTCTGTTGATATGATTTCTTGGATGAGAGACACTGATACACACTCTAGTCTTTGAAGAACTTTCAAGCAGAGTATAGCATCAATGGCCATGGAGTGGTATATGTTGAATGCGAGTAGATTATAATATCTGACTAATAATAATTAGCATTTACATAATACCTTAAGATTTGAAAAATGCATTACAAATATTATCTCTTTTAACTCTTATTATTCTACAAGATAGGTATTATTATTAGTGTCCTCATTTTATAGATGAGTAAAGTAAGGCAATGAGAGGTTAAATGAATTGTCCAGTGTAAACATTTGAGGCCAGATTTAAACTCAGGTCTTGTTGCCTCTGGGTCTTAAAACTATGTACTCTACCACCTAGCTGCTATAAAAGTAAAATTTTTGTCTTTTTCTATCTGTAGTTTTTTTTTATGAAAGGGGAAGAAAAACTATTTGGTTGGGCATCACTTTTTAAATGAGCTTGAGAAGAAACCTTATCCATCAACTAAAAGTCTTCAGATGAGAAGAACATTGATTGTTCTTTAAAAGAAATTGTTTTTCATTTTATTTAATCAATTTAGAATATTTTCCCTTGGTTACAGGATTCATGTTCTTTCCCTCTCCTCCTCCCACCCCCTTCCATAGGCAATAAGCAATTCCACTGGGTATTACATGTGTCGTTGATCAAGACCTATTTCCATATTATTGATATTTGCACTAGGATGATCATTTAGAGTCTACATCCGCAATCATAGTTGTTTTCTTCTCTGTTCTACTCCCACAGTTTTCCCTCTGAATGTGGATAGTGTTCTTTCTCATAAATCCTTCTAAATTGTTCTGGATCATTGCATTGCTGATAGTAGAGAAGTCCATTACATTCAACTGTACCACACTGTATCCGTCTCTGTACAATGTTCTCCTGGTTCTGCTCCTCTCACTCTGCATCAATTCCTGGAGGTCTTTCCAGTTCACATGGAATCCCTCCAGTTCATTATTCCTTTGAGCACAATAGTATTTGATCACCATCATATACCACAATTTGTTTAGTCACTTATATAGAACAATTTGTTGTGTTCTGAGAGTACCCAAGAGATAACAGTCCCTTCTTTCAAAGGCAAAAGCCCTGACTGAAAATAGGTGTGACTGGTAAGCATTTTTGTCAATAAACATATTTACATATGGACATTTTCAATGTTTTTCAAGGTTATAACTGAGAAATTATTCATCAAGTAACTGGGACTTGTGAAACAAAGTGGATATGGTTAAGATTATTCATTCATTCTTGCCGTCAAGAAATTTGCATTCTATCCAGTGAAACAACATACACACATATCAATATATACAAAATAAATGTAGAGTTATGGTGGGGGGTTATTATCTGCTGGTTGGAGAGATAAAGAAAGACAGGTAGGTAACAGATGAACCGAACTTTGAAAGAAAGTAAAGATTCTAAGAAATAGAGCTCAATAGGGAACATACACCAGGAATTAAGCCTAGAAGTCTAACCTTGTGAAAGTCTTGGAGTTGGGAGCAGAATTATTCTATTGGAACAGCCAGTTTGATTTGACTATAGAGTATATGAAGGCATTTGAGGTGAAATAGTCTCAAAAAGGAAGGTTGGAAAGAACTTTAAAGTCTTTACACTTTACCTTTAAAAAAAAAAGGCAGTATCTTTTGTCTTTAATCTGATGCCAGGAGACCTTTGATATTCTCCATAATGATCAAGGAGCTCTGCCTGGCTCACTGATCACACTCATCAGTTCTTTCTTGATTTTAGAATATATCACATCTATGACTCATAAACACAGACAGGTCAAGGCCAACTAGATGTACTCTTACTACCTTATTTTCCATCTTACTTACCCTTACTTTCCATCTTAAAATCAATACTGTGTATTGGTTCCAAGTCATAAGAGTGGAAAGGGCTAGGCATGGGGGGTTAAGTGACTTGCCCAGGGTCGCACAGCTACTGTCTAAGGTCTGATCTGAACCCAGGACTTCCCTCCTCTAGGCCTGGCTCTCAATCTACTGAGTCACCTAGATCTCTATAGGATGTGGTCTCACTTTTTTATTTATCCTCTCTAACTTGCCTTCATTGCCATTTTCTGTATGAATCTTTTAAAATATCAATTGATTTAGGAAGTGTTTTCTAATGGATATTGTTATCTATTATCCAAGTAGACTATAACACAAAAGGTCATAGAGTTGTGTATGCTGAGTGTGAATAGAGCATATCACTAACAATAAAAACTTGCATTTATATAGTGACTTAAAGTTTTCAAAGTGCTTTACAAATTTCTTTTTTTAATCCTCATAGGCAAGTGCTATTATTAACACTCCAATTTTATAGATGAAGAAACTGAGGCAGTTACAGGTTAAGTGACTTGTCCAGGGTCACTTAGCAAGTATGTGGTAGAATACTATAGATGAAGTCAGACCTGGGTATGAATCTTGCCTGCAATATATATGAGCTATGTGGCTTTGGCAGATCATGTTGTTTCCATTAGTTTGAATTTCCTCATGGGTAAAATGGGAGTAATAGTAATGTTTATCTCAAAAGGTTGTTATGAGGACCAAATGCGATATTAAACTAAAGTGCAGTCCTGTGGTGTCTCAGTGGGCTGGTGTTTTCTCTATCCCCCTCAGAGGCTTTATGTCCAAAGATCAGAGTTTCTTCTCTTCCTCTTTTCTCGTGAATTTGCGATGAAATATTAATTTGATACCACTACTTCGGGATCATTTAGTAGGACCTGTAATTGAATGAAAACCCTCTTTATAACATGAATGAATAAAGCACTGATTAAATGATTACTATAAGCAAAGACCTGGGGATACAAACAGAACAAAAGTCTAAGATAGTTGCTGTTCTCAGGGAGCTCTCATTCTATTAGAAGAGACAACACATTTGGGAGCTTTCAGCAATAAATAAGATAGAAAAATCCCATGATCCTTTGGGAAATAGCAACAAAATAAATATTACTCCTTCTTTAATGTCATTTCCATTGATAAAATCATATAGGTTTTTGATATCAAGCTATTTAGCAGTGCCAAAGATTTTCATGATATCTTTTTCCTGTGACTTCTGCAGCAGCAGCTCTACTGCCAGGTTCTGATCCTCTCACAGGAGTTGCTTCCTATGATGATGGCTGTTTGGTTAAAAGATTCTAGTAAAGGGGAAGCCACAAACTCCCAAGACAAATAGTTCTCCTTTATGGACCTCTGATAAAGATTTACTATAAATGGAGGGATAGAGTGCCAGGCCTGGAGTAAGTAAAACTCATATTTCTATGTTCAAATCTGACCTCAAACACTATCTGTCCGACTCCAGGCAAGTTGTTTAATTCTGTTTGCCTCAGTTGCCTCATCTGTTAAATGAGCTGGAGAAGAAAAGGCATAGTGTCCCATACCTGAAGCCCCAAAGATATCCCAAAATGGTTCTGGATTTCTAGGGCTCTGGGATGTAGCTGAAGACAAGGGGATTTGTTGCTCCTGTTCTTCCCCTGCTATTATATAAGGAAAGCTCAATAATGAGAAGGAAAGGAGTTAGGCATCTTGACTCAAACCAATCTACATATTGAGAGAAGGAACGTGGTAAAAAATATGTGCTTCAGAGAGACCTGTTAAGGCTGGATGGAACAGGTCTGGTTCCCTGGTGCTAGTTTTCATGGTGGATGTATGTGTGTGTGTGTGTGTGTGTGAGGATGGGTCACAGGTATCTGGTTACTCCAGGGTACCACTGGTTGTTCACCAAGTGGATCAGACTTGAAGAGCCAAACACTGCCAAAGCATTCCAGGCACAGGGGACAGCCTATGGTGAAAAGGCATGGGATGTTATATACAGTGAGCATTAAGATAATAAACTGGCTGCAATGAAGCACAAATGGGATCCAAATCATATTCTTATGCTAATTCTAGCTTCAATCCTCACTTTAGCCTCATTACTACTAATTAATAGAATTTAAGTACTTTAGACTGGCAAATAGCAAGTAATTAATAAATGCCTATTCACTGAATGATTGCTTATCTTGCCCAATCTTATATTTTATAGATCACAAAACTGAGGTCTTTGTTTTCTTTGTGGTCTGAGAGTCTTGGTTTGAATTTTCGCTCTCTTTATGAGAAGTTCCTTATCTTCTCTGGCCCTTGTTCAGCAGTAAGATGAGAAAGTTGAACCACATGATTATTAAGATCTTTCCCAATTCTAGTATTCTGTGGTCCTGAGAACTATTGACAAGGGTGAGAATGCAAGGGTTGATCAGTCCTCTGGCTTGTGAATGGACATAACAACTTACATTAAGTGGGGTACTGCCTCCCACACAGGGCCTTGGCTAATTTCCACAGCTTGCCTTTCTCTATTCTCTCGAACATTGCACAGATTTTGTTAGCATTTGTACGCATAAATGTTATTTTTTTTGTCTCGATATAACCAGTGTCTTGCATGTGCTCAGCAATTAAAGGATGGCTATTAAATGATTAATTGCTTGATATAGAACATACAGAATAAGGATGATAGATAATATTTATATAGCACTGTAAAGTTTACAAAACATTTTATAAGAAGATTTAAATTGATTCTGTATAATTTTCTTATTGATCCTATCTACAAGTAATTGATTTTGTATAGTAACTTCTTTTGTTCTGAAACTGCTGAAGTTATGGTTCTTTGTCTATGAACTTAGTTCAGGAATTCAGCTGGTCTGCAAAGTGTTAAGTTAATAAATCGAGCTTTCTTCCTAATCACCAATTTATTTTTGCCTCAAGGAATTTTTGCTGACCTTGGAGAAGTCATGTGAACATAAGGCAATTTGGACCTAGTATCTTTACATCACCTTCAAGGATGATTGGTTTACTATCCTAATGTCTAGACCACCATCTTGTACTTGGATTCCGACAATGAGCACTTCTTGGTCTCATGAGAGAAGAAACAGTATCATTGCTAATTTTTATTATCGAATTTAAACCAATCATATCTGCTGCACCTTATTTTGTATCCAGTCCCATGATGTCATCTACCCTGTTCTGTTCTTTGTTCTATACTCCCCAAAATCTGTAAAAAAAGGAGATGTGGGTGTCCTAGGGATCTTTGCATGAATGGAGGCAAGTCACTGACTCTTTTATTGACAGTTAGCATGCCTCTGTTAAAAAAAAGTTATCTTGCCAGGAGATCTGCCTCAGTTTAACATTTTTCAAATCACTTGAAACACTTCATGTAAAACAAGGTTACTTGATGACCCTCTAGGCATAAGGTGTTGGAGACACAAGGTCTGAAATGGGAGGGGCAACTGATTCTGTACCCAAGGATTTCTTAGCGGTACAAAAATATTACTCGTGACATTGCAAACGCAATGACTATGATATCAAAGGGCTCAGGCTTAAATCCTGGCTTTTCTACTTATTATATCTGTGACCTTGGCCAAGCTCCTGCCATTTCTAGGGCTCTACTTTCTCATTGGTAAGATTAAAGGCTTAGACCAATGCTTTCCAAGGTGCCTTCCAATTAAAGATCTATGTGCATGACCTACGGTGAGTTGGTGAGAAAGAATGGAGAAAACGTTCAGTGCTAGATGAATATGGGAGAAATACAGAGTGAGGGGGAGATTATACCTCTCAACCATAGCAGAGTCTATGTCCTGGTGTGTTAAAAAATACATGACAATTTTGGAAAGATGAACAGGACACCCCCAAAGTCTTAGTGCAGTTTTAAGCTACTGAAATATCAATTATTTTAAGACATTAAGACTTATTTCAACATCAAGAATTTTGATACTCTCTTTACATACAAGGTGCAACATGGCAGAGTGATCATAGAGTTGAGCCCCTCCTCCCCTCAGACTGGGAGATCTAGGTTCAAGTCTGTCTTGCCTCTGACACTTACTGGATGCATGACCCAGGCAGCTCAGTAAAACTAGATTGCAGAGAAAATGATGTTTTACATTGAGTGAGAAAACTCCTCACCAGGGATTTTCTTTGCTTATGAAATCCTGTCTGGTCCAAAATAGACCTGAGTGAAACATACAGAGCTGAAACTCATAATTGTGGGGTTTTCCTTAATGGACTTCCCTGACCAGCAGGGTCCCACAAGGGAAAGGGGCTCACCTTTGTGATGGGACCAAGGAGAGATAGGAACCGAGAACCAGGGTGAAAAATGAAAGACACGGACAAATCAGTGATTGGATAGGGCAGGCAACCCTATGATTTTCCTTAAGGCGGAAAATGAGGATAATGGAATACAAGGTGGTTGAGAAGATTAAGATAGAGAATGCAGGCCGAGATGGTTGCAGCCTCGGGAAAGGAGAAGGTCAAGAAGAGAGAGACATAGTCATTGAGGAGCCCAGTGGAGCTCCATGGAAGGGAGAAAGGCCAAGAGGAAGTTCATGGGATTGCCTCTGAATTTATTCATGTCCTGCTTGGGCGGTACTCCCAAGGACGTAGTAACCACATCACAAAGTATAGACAATTAAGATTGGGTGGCAAGGTAGAGGGAACACCTTTGGGCGTGTAGATTGCAAACTGCGCTTTCCCGGGGAATTGACTCCGAGCATGCTAATGAGTTTGTCTTAGCCAAGGGCCACATGGCCAGTTCAAGGTTACATTCACAAGCCTCATTGGTATAACCTTATGCTTGGAGACACAGTAATCATACAGTCATCTATATTTCATAGATGTGAATATGCTTGGGATGCTACATATCCCCCCTTTTTTTTTTTTAAATGAAAGGTGGTTGATATAGAAATGTGACCAAAATTAAAAATATAAAAATCATGTAGCATCACCAATTGATGCTTCAAGTGATTAAAAATAGATATTCAATAAATATTGCCAAAGACTTGGCTGAAAAAAGTAAGTGTGATTATCAACAATAATAAAATCTTCCTCTTTGCTCATAAAGATTATTGCAAAGATAAAATGTGTTCTTAATACTAAACAATCAAAATCAAAGATAAAATTTTTCATAAACGATTAAAAATAATGACAAAAGTAATGAGAAAATAGTTTTCACTCTGATTGTCCTGAATTATTGAGGTAGTAGTCCCATAGAACATAGGATAGGTGCATTAGATTATCACCCACATACAGTTAGGATTACAAGAAGTTGCCAGTGTTTTTGTAGCAAGATGAAAGATGACTGCATCTGGATATGAAGGGGAATTTCCTTTTTCTCCCTTGTACTGATTATGCATTTTAGGGATATACCCACCTAGATGCCTGCCACATGGCAATATGGTTGGACTTTGATACCCGAGCCACCTGTGAATGAGGGTGTCAAGCACCGTGTCCCAGGACCTCCAACCTCAGCAGCCCACATATATCCATCTTTTATGGAATATATGCCTATGTGTGTGTGGCTTTGGCTGTCTGGCCCATTGAGGTGTCCTTTGCATTCCCTTTTTATGCAATCAGTGATGGTTTCCCAGGATAGTCACCTGCAACTTTAACAATTGCTGTC
The DNA here is from genome assembly GCF_027887165.1 of Monodelphis domestica. NCBI lineage: Eukaryota > Metazoa > Chordata > Mammalia > Didelphimorphia > Didelphidae > Monodelphis > Monodelphis domestica. Next base: position 741,580,492 of record NC_077227.1, on the reverse strand, counting down.
ACATTCTTGTAATCTGATTCTGTTGGGTACATATTAAGAGAAACATTTGCACCTTCATAGCTCAGGATTAGAGTGTTAAAAGTACTTGAAATATTTTTCAAAATATAAGAGAAAAATGAAAACAACATAGTATAATCAAAATATTCAGAGAAAATAAAGTGAGAGCATCAAATCAAAATTGCTCAAAAGGATTAAAATGATATAAAAATGGTATAAAAATGTTCCCAAAAATACTTTCTGACTTATCCCCTTTTTTTTAAATAGCATACCAAAGATATTAGCATCCTTTACATTTTTCAAACAGTAGTGCAAACATTAATACAAATATCAATTTTGCCATAAATATAACATTTTGATTTGTTGAAGACATAACAAAAATGAAGCTAATGAAATGACCTTGTACATTCTGGCTGCATATCTCCTATATGAGCCTTATTTAAATCTCTGCTATAAATGAATTAATCAATATAATAACCAAGAATAACATAACCGATGTTTGCAAAATTCATTCCACCAAACCAACGCTTGGAGTGATAGAAGCTTGAGTTGCTTTCTATGTAGAAGCAATTTCTACAGTTACTTGATCATACAGAGTTTGATGTAACTTATTTTTCCCAGCTGTAAATGAATAATATTCAATGTGCTTTTTCTACAAGCTTATTAGTGCCAACATTTTTCCTATTTTCAATACATACTCCAAAAAAGAGAAACTTAGTGTATACTTTGCTCCATGTATGTATGTAATAACCTATTCCATCTAGGAGGTTCAACAACTGTGCGTCCACAGAGATTGTCCAACCTAGGCTTTACTTTCATGTACCAGAACGTCTTCCAGTACCTGAAGTGGAAGTTAATATACCCCGAATCCAGCGGCCGTCTGAATTCTGGGACTGGTGTTAGAGAGCAAGAAAGAGTTTCCATAAAAATATTAATCCAAAAGATGGAGTTTTAGGAGTAGTGATCAACAATGATGTTAACATTTAACTACAGCAATGGCAGTTGGCACATAATGTCTACATAGATTTTGTCAGGAATATAATCTACACATAGATGTAGATGATCAACTCTCAACAACCTTGGTTCCCAATTAAAAATCTCTAAAGTGCATTTTGCCTGACATCTCATCCCTTTTTTAAGAGTGACATCAGGACCATCTGTGCATTGAACATTCCTATTCTGCATCTCTTGCATTGAACATAATTCTTGTATTCATGAATGAAAAATTTCTATCTCCTGTCCTTTGGAGAGTCATACCAATGTCTATACCCTTGTTGATAGATCAATTTTTTTACAATACAAGGAGTTTTACAATGCGTACAAAATAGATTTCCTTTTGACATATAACAATTATAGCTGTTTCGATTTTGATCCCATGATAAAGTCTTTGGAGTGTGGGATCCACCTGACGTCATAAATATATGAGTGGGGTTTAGTCCATACAAGTTGACATGCTTGATATTGGTTTAGTTATAAAAGACCAATGGATGTCAGCATGATAATTGTCCTTCAGTAGAATAGTAAATGTCATTAAAAGTAGTGTAATGTCAGTGTTTGGTTTTTATAGTCACCAATAATGGTTTCTTGCCGCTTGCTTGTTATGCAATCAGCTGGCATCGTAGATGGTTTTCGTCTGCTTCTCTTCCTGGTCCTGTGCCACATGGCATGACGTGCTTGGTGGGTGACCAGGTGTTTTCATTCTCTGTAAACATACAAACAAAACCTCGACCCAAAATTATCATCCTGTTGGGTCCCTGACAGTCTTAATCTGGCAATATTCAGCCCAATCCATGTACAACATACAATGCAATATTTATCATTACATGGGAATTGTGATTTAATAATATTAGCTTATTATTCCTTCTGGGGTGTAGGAGAGATAGATGGTTAGTAATACCATTTCCACCCCGTTTTTCTTTTTAAAAGCTTCAATGCTTTTCCAAAAACTTATTGAATAAGATTGATTCTAATGGAGACCTAATTCGTTCTTACAAATTTAAAATGAACCCTATAAGATAAATATTAAACATACATTTTGGATGATAGCAACAATTTGTGTTACAATTGGACAGTATTCACTGTACTGTTTCAATATTTCAATAGTATGATTTTCATTTGATCAAATTTGGGTAACATGGAACAATTCCACTAAAATAATTGCATGTTACATATTGTACAAATACTTCAAAGGGTAAGTTTTCAGGTACATGATGAACTTAGATCTTACAACAAATACCCATATACTAGCATAATAGAATGCTAGTGAGTAACAATGATATTTTTCTCTAGGTATTGTCTTTCATACAAGTACATTTGTGTGGATATTGCATTAGACCTGCCTATGGGGCAGTGATGGTTTTTCCTGCTCATTGGCTGCTTTCCCTGTTGTCTGGCATTGGTGCCATGTTGTGGATGGTGCCAGGCACATCTGCATTGACTTTCTGGGCAGACTGTCTTTCAGCTGGATCATTTCAGTTTTCTTCCATGGACTTCTGGTATCTGAGAAAATAAACAGAAATCTCGACCCCAAAAGAAAGCCTTATTGGGTCTTGTTAAATTAGAAAGTGGCTGAAAATATCTCCTTGTGTTTGGAGTTTGGGGCTTATCAATTCCTTTGAGCCCTTTTGAAATTGCTTGCATTTAGGCCATGGATTATCCCATTCAGCCCATGAATTGCTGTTACAAGCACTGTTACTCCACAATTGTTTTGGAATAGTTAGATATGCCCAATTATTTAAAAGATCTGTAAAAACTTTGCATACTTTATCATTTTGAGTTTAATCCTATACGTCAGGAGAGTGATTATCTCCCATCACATTAGCTTTTAGATTTTTATACCACAGGGGCATGTAGTAATGCCTCCCTTAGTCCACAATGTTTAGTTCAGACACTTGTTTGAAGTGCATGAGTGACATGATAACATTCACAAGATTTTGCACTGGTAGCTAATTTTACTTGTGTGCATAAAATATTGAGGAATACTGGACTTGGCACTCTGATGTGTCAGAGAGTGCAAGTGATCTGTATCTGCTCAAAAGCAGTGTCCTCAAGGCCATTTGCCTTTGATAATGATTTCACCTTGGCTTTGCAATAAGGTCTATGTAGATGTTTAATATTCACGTTTTAAACCAATACTCATAAAAGCCTTATACCATAAATCACATTTGATTTTACCAGCTTGTGCTGTGATCTTGAGCAGTAGCCTATCTGCATGTAGCTTTTGCTTTTGTATCAACTTATACTGTGCATTTAACAATATCTGCTGTACCCTAAATAGATGCAGTAAATGTAAGCATAGCAATTGCCGTGAAGTTATTATTTTTGAACTGTCAAATTTAAATTCATGACTGAAAGGATTTTGATAATATGAATGGAATTATCAATTTTACCTATGAGTTCTACAAAATTCTGTTGCCAAAATGGACCACCTAGTGTAAGTAATACTTGAGCTTGTACACTAGTAATTGGTTTTATACTGCAATAATGATCAGGATTGATATATGCAATTTCAATAAGTGGTAGTGTTGCCCATTCTAAACCACACATAGGTCACTGTTACTGGTTAATCAAATTAATTAATAACCTTAATAATTTATTACTGATTAACAATTTGAATCCTATCAGCACTGTTTTTACTTTGATGCCTTGCAATGCTGAGAATGTGTCTCATATTTAGAATTGATGCTATATTATTTTGATATTGAGTAATTCTAATTAATTTGCTTTTTGGATAAAGTGGCAGTAATGTGCTTTACATACAATTTTTTAACTTTATACAGGTTTTTAAATAATGACTGCTAATTATTATCCTTGTTGACCTTATGTCCTGTTTAAAAATTTTATTGATTTCTACATTTTTAAAATTTGAATATATATGAAAGTTTTCTAAAGCATATGCCAATTGATGTTGGTCAATTAAAAATTTGCACTGATTATTAATTTTGCTTTTGATAATATTCAATACTTGCCATAAAAACTTGTAACCTGAGGTGTAGATGCATTGCCTTCTATATGGCATGATCAATTTATGAAACTGCTGAATTAAGTTTCCTTTCCAGATCCAAATACTTTTGGTAATGAGTCACATGGTTGCAAGAGTCCATGAGGATTTTACCTCTGAAAACCTTGATAAATTTGTGTTTATACCTTGTTTTTTAGCCTACAGTTATACAATGATTCTTTTTAAAATATTATTACAGATAAAATATCTCCTGTAGCCTATGACAAAAGTCTTTCTCTGACTTTTTAACTTTAAAACTTTGCCTTATAAGAAATACAATTGGACCTTCTTATGTAATTTTGCCATGTCCAATCCAAATTAAGACAATTTAATTTTTTAAATTTTGCTTCATAATAATACCATCTTTTAGCAAAGATCTGCATAACAGGTTTATACCTTTACATTTAAATAATATTTCTCCTGTATTCTCTGGTGCTGCTTCAAAAGGCCTGTTCCTTTTAGAAATGCTAAACTGGTGGAGAGGTTTGCTGATAAGAAAGTCTTTTTGCTCGTTTGTCCTCTTGAGAGCAAAATGTCTGTTTGCTTCCTAGTTAGGGCAAACACGTGCTCTGCTTTTTTTAAACTGGTCTTCCTTTAGGTGCTTAAGGAATAGTTTTCATGCTTTGATACGATCTTATGGTCCTTATGTGAGGGATCGTCTCCTCACCGCACTTTAACCTTACGCTAGTAGCCCAAAGTGATGAAAGGTTTGCTCTAAGTTTAAGCGTTGCTCATTAAGCTTTCACCATTCACCTGTGCCAGGTAACTTCTGGTAGATGAGTGTTATGGCACAGAGTTATGATGTTTGGCTTTTTTCTTGCCTCACTTTTGCAATAAGCAATGTTTAAGTAAAGAAATTTCTTGCCATGAACTTATATTTAATTGATAAGAATGGTTTGGTTCTAGGACTTGTCTGTTTTGGTCTTATCTAGCCCCGTATGCTTTAGCTAGAAGCTTAATACTCTGCTTTGGATTTCTAGAGGAGTCAGGATTTCGATGGCCAGAGGCTGAATTAAACTTCCGTCTGTACTATTGGAATCATTTCTAAGTTTTGTAGAAGAAACATTTCTACCTGCTTATTTCTATAAATTTAAATGGTCATAATACTACATTAAGCATGGGTGGAGGCAGAGGTTGACGTAGAATATTTCTGTCTGTTTCTGCAGCAACAGACAGGGGAGAGAGAGCAAGGATAGATCAGTCAGCTGAAGGAAGTGAGTTAAGTATATTGTTAGTATCTTTAGAGAAAGGAAGAGCAAAAGACTGAGAGACAAGTCAATCCTCCTTGTTTAATGTAGCACTTTAATTAGAATCCGTGTGCTCTTAGCAGCAGGTAATATTTTTCTTAATTTCCAATCATCTGGTGTAAAATTTGTTGCTAAAGAGTTTTGATCAGCTCTGTAACGCTGAGAGCTTCCCATATTTTTGCATGTTTCATCGCAATCTAGAAATCCTGCTTCTCCTTTGCAGGGGGCTCTCTGTAGCCTCCTTATTGCCCTTTTGGCTTGCAGAGTTCTGCGGGGGAGGGGGCGGGCTGCACAAGATAAGAAGCCTTAAAGGATGAATGTGGCTGAAGAAGACTGAAAGCTTCCGAGGAAGGGACTTCCTCTTGCATTTGGAAAGATTCTTCTACCTTATGATTGGGATGCTGAAATGGCTTTGCCTTGAACGCCCTTTGCCTCATTTCCCACGTTTTAAAAGGTAGAGGAGGGAGCCGTGAGCCAAACGCATTGAACGTTATGGCTTCCCAGCTTTTTAGAATGGTATCCTTCATAGTGAAAAGATTAGGAGAAAGTGTTAGACTTGCCCATGGCGCTCTCTCGGCCATCTGCCCTAAGAGATAGGTTTGAGCAGAGGCTTCTTCCTCCACAGGTGGAGGGACCTTCGTCATTCTGAGAATTAGGGTTAGACTGAGGCTTGGCTTTCCAGCACCTGTGATGCCTGAAGTCTGCACAGGTTTGCCATCAAGGCCATCCTTGTAGTTTCCCAAGTATTCCAACTGACTTGTGATATTTTGTCTTTCTTTCTGATACTGCCTCGTTTTTTCTTTTACCAATCAGATCTCATAGCTGCACTTTGGGAACTCCCCTTGCTGGGAATTCAGATTTTGCTTCAGTGCCTATTTAAGCAATGCTTCAGAGATCTCAATACCTTTCTGTTCAATTAGAGACATTAACCGTCTGAGCTGACGAGTATATGATGAGGCTTATGGACCCGGTTCTAGATAATTTCTAAAATAAGAAATTGAAATAAAAGACGTTTCTCACCTTCAGAGGCCACCTGCAAGGTCACGCCTTTGTGATTCCGTACCTCAGTGATCGCTCCTCAAGTTGCACGTGCTTGAATGCCTGGGACAAAGGAATTTCGCTCCCAAATCCGGGGTGCCAAGTGTGGGGTTTTCCTTAATGGACTTCCCTGACCAGCAGGGTCCCACAAGGGAAAGGGGCTCACCTTTGTGATGGGACCAAGGAGAGATAGGAACCGAGAACCAGGGTGGAAATGAAAGACACGGACAAATCAGTGATTGGATAGGGCAGGCAACCCTATGATTTTCCTTAAGGCGGAAAATGAGGATAATGGAATACAAGGTGGTTGAGAAGATTAAGATAGAGAATACAGGCCGAGATGGTTACAGCCTCGGGAAAGGAGAAGGTCAAGAAGAGAGAGACATAGTCATTGAGGAGCCCAGTGGAGCTCCATGGAAGGGAGAAAGGCCAAGAGGAAGTTCATGGGATTGCCTCTGAATTTATTCATGTCCTGCTTAGGCGGTACTCCCAAGGACGTAGTAACCACATCACAAAGTATAGACAATCAAGATTGGGTGGCAAGGTAGAGGGAACACCTTTGGGCGTGTAGATTGCAAACCGCGCTTTCCCAGGGAATTGACTCCGAGCATGCTAATGAGTTTGTCTTAGCCAAGGGCCACATGGCCAGTTCAAGGTTACATTCACAAGCCTCATTGGTACAACCTTATGCTTGGAGACACAGTAATCATACAGTCATCTATATTTCATAGATGTGAATATGCTTGGGATGCTACAATAATATTTTTGCTCAGGGCAAGATTTTTGGTGGGTTCGGGAAGGAGATGTCACCCAGGGACAAGGGGCCTGTTTCTTGCCTTCTTGAACATTGTAGAGGAAGCTGGATTCTGAAAGAGAAACATTACATTGACAGGATCTGAAAGGTATTGACCTGAGGGCATTTGTGTGTGGGGAAACTGAGAGGAAGGCCTAGAACTGTGGTCATCAGGAAGAAGGGGTCTGCCCTTTTGGATGGTTGTACCTTTGGACAAAGCCCTATGTAATTAGGACTAGTTATACCTCTGCTTTTATGCTGGAACAGGTACTTTTTATAAATTGAGTAGCCATATTAATCTGTTTTATGAAGTAAAATGAAAAACTGAAAGTCTGTCAAGGATTCACCAATTTTGGGGATTTCCAGGGGCTCCTCCAATAGTTAAACATTCAACTGGAACCATATGTCTGGTGAAAAGCACCTTGTGGCCTCTCCTCAACTCCACTGGGTAAGCTTTCTCCTCTTGTTCTCTGCTTCTTATTTCCTTAAAGGAAACCCCACGGGGATCTTTGGGTATTTGAGAAACAGTTAAATAAAGTTGTATTGGGGATTGGCAGTGGAGACAAGGGATCTTGTTAATGACTGTAATTCACTTCTTGATTCTATCTTCAAAGGGCAATGAGTGGTTATAATGTGCCGAATAAGATAAAATCTTTGGGTTATTTGGAGCCTGGATTTTTTTTTTATCTCTCAGCTAACCCTTTAGTGGACATAATCTAGGCACACTCTGGAGGGTCTCTTTTGGGAGGTGGAGGGAAAAGCTCATATCAGTCTCAATCCTGATTTTTGGAGAATCAATTAAAGCATGGAGGTGCAAGGGGAAGAACTCTAGATTTAGAGGTATGGAATGGGTTCAAAGCCTGACCCTGGCATTTAGTAGATGTGTGACCTGGAGCAAGTCACTATTTGTCTGAATCTTTTCATTATCTATGACATTTGTCTTTCCTGCCTCAAAATGTTGCTGTGAAGATCAAATTATGTGAGGATCAAGCCTGTGAAATGGAGGGTAAGGTTATTATGTGGAGAGTGTATCTCAACTTTCTCTTTGATATCCCTGGATTAAAAGGAATGGCAGAGAAAGAAAGCAACAAGGACTAGGGAGGACCCCAAAATGAAATGGAAAGAATTATTCCTGTTGTTGAAACTGAGCAGCAGTGGCATCCATGATCTCTGACCCTTAGCTCACACTTCGTGCTCCCAGGTTCCCTTTTGGCATGGGGCTTACTCTCCTCCTCTAAATGGAAGCTATCACTGCCAGCCCCGCTATCAGGGTAGAGGCAGACCTGAGACAGGATATTTGAGGGCATGATAGAGTTTGTGAATATCATTTTGGTGCTCATAGGACCACAGAATGTGTTTGGAATTCAATTTGACCAAAAATATTTGGCATCTATCATGAAACTATACTTCTCCTTAAGAAATATACCTTGTTACCTTTGGGAAGGGAAAGACTTCAAAACCAAGCAAGACTTAGAAAGAGTTACAAAATGCAAAATAAATAATCTGGAATACATCAAATTAAAAAGTTTTTGTACAAACAAAACCAATGTAACCAAAATCAGAAGGGTAGCAACAAATTGGGAAACAATCTTCATAAAAACCTCTGACAAAGGTTTAATTACTCAAATTTACAAAGAACTAAATCAGTTGTACAAAAAATCAAGCCATTCTCCAATTGATAAATGGGCAAGGGACATGGATAGGCAGTTCTCAGATAAAGAAATCAAAACTATTAATAAGCACATGAAGAAGTGTTCTAAATCTCTTATAATCAGAGAGATGCAAATCAAAACAACTCTGAGGTATCACCTCACACCTAGCAGATTGGCTAACATGACAGCTATGGAAAGTAATGAATTCTGGAGGGGATGTGGCAAAGTAGGGACACTAATTCATTGCTGGTGGAGTTGTGAATTGATCCAGCCATTCTGGAGGGCAATTTTGGAACTATGCCCAAAGGGTGATAAAAGACTGTCTGCCCTTTGATCAGCCATAGCACTGCTGGGTTTGTGCCCCAAAGAGATAATAAGGAAAAAGACTTGTACAAGAATATTCATAGCTGCGCTCTTTGTGGTGGCCAAAAATTGGAAAATGAGGGGATGCCCTTCAATTGGGGAATGGCTGAACACATTGTGGTATAAGTTGGTGATGGAATACTATTGTGCTCAAAGGAATAATAAAGTAGAGGAATTCCATGGAGACTGGAACAACCTCCAGGAAGTGATGCAGAGCAAAAGGAGCAGAACCAGGAGAACATTGTACACAGAGACTGACACACTGTGGTACAATCGAAGGTGATGGACTTCTCCATCACTCAATGCAGTGATCCTGAACAACTTGGAGGGATCTAAAAAATACTATCCACAAGCAGAGGATAAACTGTGGGAGTAAAAGCACTGATGAAAAGCAACTGCCTGACTACAGGGGTGGAGGGGATAAGACTGAGGAGAGACTCTAAATGAACACTCTAATGCAAATTCCAACAACAGGGAAATGGGTTCGAGTCAAGAACACATGTGATAACCAGTGGAATCGTGTGTCGGCTATGGGAGAGGGAAAGGTGGTGGTGGGGGGGGGAGGAAAAGAAAATGGTCTTTGTTTCCAGTGAACAATGTTTGGAAATGACCAAATAAAACAATGTTAAAAAAAAAAGAAATACACCTTGTTATTGGGAGGGGAAGAATACAGCATCTATATAGGCAAGTCTAGAAGCAAGCATCTAAAAAGCAAAACAAAGCAATTCCAGTTGAGAGAAGGCAGATGGAGTGGGAGGGTGAGGAAGGATTTCCTGCAGGATGTGGCCACTAAGACGCACCTGCAAGTATACCTCTGGTTCATTAGTGCAGAGCCACTTACTTGATCCTGGGAAGCCCTCAACCTGAAAACAAGTCTCTTTTAAAAGGGAAAAAGGACAAGTGGGCATATGGGGCTGAGCTTATGGTCACAGGCTCTTCCTCTCCTTTCTGCTCCTGATGCTTCTCCCACATAACTACATGTGGATTCTGGGGTGTATGGGATGTTCAGGGAGGACTAGCACCTCTTTTCTTTTTTAAAAATATTTTTCCATGTTTAAATGATATGTTTTATTTCCCTCCCCTCTTTCCTCCCCCTCCTGGAGCCAATAAGTCCTTACACTGGATTATACAAATGTTATCCCTTATACTTATTTCCATATTATTCATTTTTGCAATAAAGCAATGTTTTAGAACCCAAACTCCATGTCATACACCCATGTAAAAATGATAAATCACATGTTTTTCTTCTGTTTCTACTCTCACAGTTTTTTCTCTCTCAATGATTGCATTCTTTCTCGTGAGTCCCTTGGGATTACTTGTAGTAGGAAAATCCGTTACATTGAATTGTTCCACATTGTTTCACTTCCTGTGTATAATGTTCTCTTGGTTCTGCTCATTTCACTCTGCATCAGTTCCTGGAGGTTCTTCCAGTTCATATAGAAATCCTCCAGTTCATCAATCCTTATACCACAATAGTATTCTATCACTTTCATATACAGCAATTTGTTTGGCCATTTTTTAGGTAAGGGACACCCCCTCATTTTCTAATTTTTTTCATGGTTATGAATATTTTTGTATAAACATTTTTCATTATTATCTCTTTGGAGTACAAACCTAGTAGTGGTATTGCTGGATCAAAGGGCTTTAATAGCCCTTTGGGCAAAATTCCAAATTGCTTTTCAGAATGGTTGGATCAATTCACAACTCTTCCAACAATGTATTAGTGTCCCAATCTTGCCATAATCCCTCCAACATTAATTATTTTCCTTTACTGTCATATTGACCTACCTGCTATGTGTGAAGTGGTACCTACCTCAGCATTGTTTTGATGCACATTTCTCTAATAAGGAGGGATTTAGAACACTACTAGCACCTCCTTCCAGAATTGCTCATACACATTTGGTGTCCACCTTTCACTCAATTCTTACCTTGGGCTCCAAGAAAATGTAGGATCTGCAGCAGCCTCAGTAAAACTATTGGTAACAGATAGACCTCAAGCCCATCTGTACCCCAAGCATATGAAGACTTCATCAGGTAGAATGTGTGGATGAGAACAATTTATTCTAAGGGCTGTGCAGAGCACTTAGAGCTTGGTCAGATATCAAACTCACTAGGGTCATCTACTGCATTCTGGGCCATTACTAGTCTTTGTGACTCTTGTCCTGCCACTGAACTTGGATGAGTCTGGAGGAGAGAATGAGGCTGATGACTTTGCACAACTCTGCCACACTTAAATCCAATTCATTCCCAAGTCAAGGCATAATCCTATGATGTCATTGGCTTTCTTCCAAATGAAAGATGAACAGCACTTGTATTCTATCCATTGAGTATGCCTTAATATATAGTTGTGGTATATGATTGTGATGGAATACTCTTGTGCTATAAGAAATGATGAGCAGGATGCTTTCAGAAAAAATTGGGAAGACATATGAACTGATACATGGTGAAGTAAGCAGAACCTGGAGAACATTGTAAGTGACAACAATATTGTATAAAAATCAAACAGTGAATGATTTAACTATTTTCAACACTACAGTAATGCAAGGCAGTTATGAAGGACTTATGATGAAAAATGCTATCTTCCTCCAGAAAAAGAATGGAAGGAATCTGAATACAGATGAAAGCATACTTTTAAAAAATCTTTTTTTTTTCTTTTGCCTGTGTTTTCTTTTGCAATATGGTTAATATGGAAACATCTTGCATGACTTCACAAGGATCATGAGGAGTGGGGAGTGATAAAATTGGAACTCATAAATTTATAAAAGGAATGTTAAAATGTTTTTACACGTAATTGAGAAAAATAAAGCACATATACATATATGTACATGTATGCAAGCACACACATATACACACATAAATATATGTATAAACACATGCTTTCCTGACTAGTTCCACCCCTGCCTCTTTTATTTGTACTATTACTTTTGAACAAATCATAAATTCTTAGTCCTATACTCAAGTCATGTGTCCCATCTCACTTAATCTTTGTGATGTCTGTGAAATTACATTTGCCTCCTAGCATTATGGCCTTTGGTCATCTATCCTTTGGGCCTTAGGACAGAGATTTTCAAGCCTATGGTATGTATGGATGAGGGTTTTTTAAAGTCAGTGTTGTGTTCTTGTGTAGTAGGAGACATACTAGGAGTACCAAATGGCTTCAGTGTTAGTAGCAGTTCTTCTTTTAACCTCCTTTTGGATTCTGGGTGTCCTAGATCAAAGAGACAGCTGAAGCCACTTTACATTTGAGGCATAATTTCTTTTATGCAGAGGTCTGAAAGATCATGGGGATCACAGAAAATATCTAGTCCGCCATTTTGTTTTTCATGTGACATAGAAGTCTTGACAAGCTTTTTCAAAGGAATATTTATTGAGACAGAAAGCAAATACAACAGTGGAAGACTTAGTAGAGGCTTGGGCACTGTATTCAGTTATAGGAAATGCTGTCAAGTGGAACAAGGATTAGCTTTATTCTGCTTGGCCTCAGAGGGCAGGATCAGTAGCAATGGGTAGAGGTCTCAAAAAAGAAAAAATAGCCTTGATATTAAAAAAAAAACATTAATAATTAGATTGTCCACAAATGCAATGAACATGGGTTTTCCTTCACTGTAGGCCTTTAAGGAAGGCTGGTTGACCACTTGGCTGACCATGAAACAGGAGGGAATCATGTTCAGCTATGAGTTGGACTATGTGACTTCTGACCTTCTTCCTCTAAAAGCTTCTTATTCTCTGATTTTCAATCTCCTCTCAAAGGTCCTTTTAACTGTAAATTCTCAAGTCCTTCACAATTTACCAGATAGCTGGTTAAAGTGTGACTCCTCCTATTTCACAAGCAAGTGTGAAGATGGGATTCATTCTCCCCTGCCCATTTTTAGATTTAATCATCAGAAGCTTATACTCCCCCCTGTACGGTCCTCTGCAAAACTATAGCTATAATCGATCCATGTAAAAGTGGAAGGAGTGCACAGGAAGTGATGAAAGGAAGAGTCTTTAAAAGTGGTGAGAACTTCCTGTGACCAGCTCTTTCACCTTCAACTTGACCCTGGAGGAGCTCTGGCTGAGGACCTTGGACTTCTTTTCTATTTTTCCCTTAGAACTGCCACGTGGATGAGTGAAAAAGGCTGACTCCTTTCCTTGGCTTTTCTGGAGGTCCTAGTCTCCAGAGAGGCCCCTTGTCTTGGAGGAGGCCTCCTGGCTAAAACCCTTGTTTAATTTACCTCTGAAGCACTGCCTGGTTCTGACCAGACTGGAGTAAATATCTACTCTCCCTGATTTTCTTACTTTTATTCTTCCTCCTTTTGTAAATAAACTATCATAAAAAGTCATTCTGATGAGTTATAATTCCTGGCAACCACACTCTTATAAATTTAGTCCATTCCTTTTATTTTTACCCTTTACATTCTGGCCCTTACTCAATAAAAATAAAGATCATAGGGATATATAGGTAGCCAGTGTGCCAAAGTGAGACTTGTACCCCGAACACCACATTTTTTTTAAACCCTCACCTTCTGTCTTGGAATCAATACTGTGTATTGGCTCCAAGGCAGAAGAGTGTTAAGGACTAGGCAATGGGGGAGGGTGAAGTGACTTGCCTAGGGTCACACAGTTGGGAAGTGTCTAAGGTCATATTTGAACCCAGGACCTCCCATATCTAGGCCTTGCTCTCAATCCTCTGAGCTGCCCCCTAGAACACCACATTCTAAATTCTGTGAAAATTTCACCATGGCATACAGCCTCTTGTACTACAGGAGAATATGCAAGGCTCATTCCCCCTTCTGATGCTTCATGTGAGCTGCTAAGTTCAGCCTTCTGGCTATTCTTCCAGAATCCCGTGTGGCACTACCTACTTAAATGTTAGGGCCAGGTCTTCATAGGAAGGCTGGCTTTGATTGAAAGTGAAATGGGTTTTCCCACAGTACAGTAATGGTCACCAGGGGCCTTCATAGTTTCAGCTTGGCACCCAATGACCTGTAGGAACTCTCCTGTTTAGATAAGAAATGCTTCCTATCAAGTGTTTTACAGGCAGTATTTTTAGCAGGCCTTGATTTCACACAGGACGGGCCCCAGGTGATCTACTTTCTTTTGCTAATGTTTGCTTGAAGGCGTTGTCCTCTGGCTTATTGGGAGGCTACAGGGGAGGGGAAATGGATTCTAGGATCCAAATCAGGAGACTTTGGTTCTAATTGTATCTTTGTCACTGTTATAGTTAAAATGGTTATTGCCATTGAAAATATGATTTCACTACAGTGTCTTGTTTTTAAATCAAATATATAAGGTGGTCGCCAGGGAAATATTCCCAATTATGAAATATACCCAAGCTAACTGGGTTTTATAGAGATTTTAATTAATAATACAATGAGGAATTAAATAAAGAGAGAAAGAGTAAGAAAGGAATAAGTATGAAGGGCCTTAGCTGAAAGGTCTAGACCTGAGTCTTAAGAGAGAGATCAGTCAGTCCTTAATCACTCACCATAAGATCTGTTCAAGCAAGGATTCAGACACCAGTTCAGCCAGCCATCCTTCTCCAGAGAGGGATTTTTCTGACTGACCTCAAGAGATTGTCCTCAAGAGCCTCTCCCAAGAGACTCCTTGGAGACTGTTTTTCTTTAGGAGACTGTCATCTCCTTATATAGGGAATTTTCTCCTATGTCACCTCCCCTAAATTCTTACATCTACCAATCACAGTAGACGTTTTTCAAAGGACAGACCATTCTTAGTCCACACCTAAGAAGGTGTGAACTTTTGAGTAATACACACCAGGAAAGCTCTGAGTAAGTTTCTCAGCACTTTGTTCCTTGTAAATTCACAAGTTGCCTGATCTTTATAGGTACTTAGCACCCTTTTGTATTAATCCTAAAATAGGCATGGCCTAAGAACTTTTTGTCCCACTATAAGTATGGGTTTAAGTACTTTTCATTGTTCAGAAAGGAGTTTACAACTTTATCTCCCCCTAAGGCACGCTTAAGTAGGGGTGGAGTAGAGTTCTCACATTCCTGATCTAAGTTACTTTCACTGCCCAAATGGGGAATGGTCCCAATGGGGAATTTTTAAGGTTCACAATCGAACCTTATGAAGTAGGGCTTGAGAATTTTTAAGGTTCACACCACGCAGCAGCTGTGCCAGAGTTCTTGCGTGTAACACACAGAGTGGGACTAGACAGCTTCTTCCATACTTTCCAGCTCACAACCAAAGCAAACCATTTCATGATTGGTGCAGGCCAGATGGGCCAGACCTCACTCATTTAGAGGAGTATCAGGGATGGCTCACAGAAGAAACAGAGTGACTGATGAATAGGCACGAGTTCAGGTCAGGCGCCACAGGAATCCCAACTTTCTGGTTGAACCTTATCTCCCCTACTCAAGCCTGGGGCATCAGTAAGACGGACCAGCTCACTGTCTAACAGAAGAAATAGACAGAGCCTCTAGCATCTGATGGCTAGTCTGTGGTGACACGGTGTCACCAGAGTTTCCTGGGATGTCCACAGCCAGGCAAACTCGGAATCTGGAAAGTGTACATCTTGGCTTTGGTGTGTAGGAGAAAGGATCCTGGATTTGGAGGCAGAAGGAGGGAGTAGGAATCCAGACTCCATCTGTGTAAAATTGGGCAGGTTTCTTCACTCTCTAGGCTAATATTTTAGTGTTTTAAAGTTTATGAAATACTTTACATATACCATCTTGATGGAGCCTTATACCAGTTCTATGAGGTAGATATTATTATTATACCCATTTTATAAAGGAAGAAACTGAGGCTAAGCAATGAAGTGATCAGCTCTGGGTCCCACAGTTTCTAAGTGACTGAGGCAGGATTCAAACAGTCCCACTTTTCTCATCTGTATAAGGGAGTTAAATTAGATGGTTTATGTGATCCCTCAGATTCTATTATTACCTAGCTATATAACTTTATGCAAGTCACTTCCAATTTTCATCAATCAACAAAATTATTATTAATGACTTACTATTAACCTGATTATTAATACACTATTAAGTTACTTTTAAAAATATTTATTTTATTTATGTTAACTTTTAATAACTTTTAGTAACTTATCTTTTTCTCCTTGTTCTTCTCCTTCTCCTTAATAATTGATTATAATAATCTGGTATGGATCTTTGATGCATAGAAACCATATTTCCCATTGGAAAGTTTATTAGAAGTTTATATAGGATTCTAGGGACTAGAATCCTATGGAGTATGTCAGTGTAGAATAAATGCAAATCTCTCAAGAATGATATTCTGGAGGCAGCTGGGTGGCTCAGTGGATTGAGAGTCAGGCCTAGAGATGGGAGACTCTAGGTTCAAATGTGGCCTCAGACACTTCCTAGCTGTGTGACCCTGGGCAAGTCACTCAACCCCCATTGCCCAGCCCTTACCACTCTTCTTCCTTGGAACCAATACACAGTATTGATTCCAACATGGAAGGTAAGAGTTTTTTAAAAAATGATATTCTGAATAAGAAAAGAAAGAAACAAGTGTTTACATGTCTTTTATGTACCAGGACCCCCCACTAAGTGCTTTATAAGTACCTCATCTGCTCTTCACAACATTCCTAGGATATAGGGATATTATTATCCCCATTTTGCAGTTGAGAAAACGGAGGCAGAAAGATGTCAATTGACTAGCCCAAGGTTGCAAAGCTACTAAGTGTCTGAGGTTGGATTTCAACTCAGATTTTCCTGAATTCAGATCTAGATTGACTGTATCATTTAGCTAGGAAACATAGAAAAAAAAGACTCAAAGGAGGACAATTTTGATAAAAATGAAGAAAAAATCTAAAGTTTTAGAGCTAGAAGAGGCATGAAAGTAATTGAATCCAAACTCCTCATTTTAAAAATTAAGAAACTGATGGCTGGATAGGCTAATTGATTTTGCAATAGTCACAAATAGTAAGCATTTGAGATAGGATTTGAATCCAGTTGCTCCTGACTCTGTTTGGCATTGTATATATTACATCCCATTGCCTCTATGGACCAATGTGAATGCATAGAATATGAGGCAACTAACAAATTTTTAAAAGAGACGTTTAGAAAATAGCATCAAAGGCATGTAATACAATGAACATAGATTCTGGCCCAGTCCTAGATGAATATCATCAAGAGTGTTAAAACTCAGAATGAAGTGAAACAAGTTTGAGAAACAGGCACAACAAAACATTTTGCATTTTTAAAAGAAGAATCTATATTAGGGAACAGAGGCAGATCAGTGAAAGCATAGGGCTGCTCGTTGGAGAAGATGGGATGATGATAACTTATGGAAAAGGTGAGAAAAAAGGGGCAAAGTTGCTCTGAGTTCATTTTCATTCAAGTTTTTCTGCCAAGGATGATCTCTAATCTAGAAAGGACAGACTACAAAATAACTAACAGAGTCATTGTGTCTAAGATAAATAGTCAGGAAGAGATCATTTTACACTCTTGATGAGTTCATGTTACAGATGAGCCATATTAGAATGTAAGGCAATAACTGGAGTGGGTGACTGCTGAACCATTGTCAGTCATCATGGAGAATGGGTCAAGTACCACAAGACTAGAGAAGGGCAAATTCTAGACTTATTTTCAAAAGAAAAGAGAATTGAGGTTTTCATTATCATGTGACAGCGAACTTGACCTCAGTTCCTGGCATAATTCTAACATATATTATCAAAAGCATAGGAATACCCAAAGAAAGAAACTATTCACAGTGATCCAGGAAACCTTCACCAAGAACTTATCATTCTAGACTAACCCCATTATTGTGTTTTGAGAGTACTAAACTATTGGATTAGAGACACATAATAGAGCTAGCTTAGATATTATGAAAGCAATTGGCAAAAGTCTTTCATGTTATTCTTGGTAAAAGATGATCTATGGACTGGATGGCAGCACAGTTGGTTGGATTTGTAAGTAGTTGAATGGTCATACCCAAAGAGGGAGCAGTTTGTTTTGATGTTTAATTGGAATTAGGTTCCCAGTGCAAGGATTTGTGCTCAGTTCTTTTCTCATTGACAACTTGGGTATCCATGTAGACATAGAAAAAAGGTAAGAGATGTGTCAGCATGCCATCATATTTGTAGTTGATAAACTACTGGAACAGAGAGCTAACATATTGGATGATAAAGTCAGAATCCAGAAAGGTATTTTCAGTCTATAACATTAGAGATAATTTCATATGAACTCTAATCAAGATAAGCATAAAGTCTTATACTTATGTTAGGGTGGGGATCATTGAATCGAACACCCCACTTTGATTAAAGCAACTAACAAAATTCCTCCTCACTGATGATTTTTCCACTTGAGAAAATCTATATTGAATCAATGGATATTAAGACAGTCTCTCTTTTTTTTTAAAACCCTTACCTTCCGTCTTGGAGTCAATACTGTGTATTGGCTCCAAGGCAGAAGAGTGGTAAGGGCTAGGCAATGACGGTCAAGGGACTTGCCCAGGGTCACACAGCTGGGAAGTGGCTGAAGCCAGATTTGAACCTAGGATCTTTTTCTTTTTAATAGCAAGCTAGTTCAGAACCCAGGCATTGGCATTTCTGGCATTGTAGAGGAGAGAGCTATTTCCGATAGACCACTAAGTAATAACATAGGAGGGGGAGATGCAAGCCTTGAACTTTGCCCATTCTTGCCCTTGACCAAAGGATGCTGTTATGAAATTCAGAGGATTGGAAGATTTGGATTTATCATTGGCATCCTACTCTCAAACAGTGATTGGAGGCAATATACATTGGGAGTCAAGGACAAGACATCCTAAAGAGATGCCCCTCAGGTCTCTTCAAGGAGTCCAGCAGAGAGCTGGACCATACCTAAGGAAAACATCTTGTGGGGTTCAATGACCCTGTGAGGTATGGTATCATAGAATAAAACTGGAGTGGAACTTGGAAGCTATCAATTCTAACCTCATTCCTTTTATTTTACACCTAAGAAACGAAAGTAGAGAGAAATAATATTATATGCCCCAGGCCACACAGGAAGCAGGTGTGAATTTTGAAATCAAGTCCTTTGACAACAAAACAAACACTCTTTCCCATATATGATCATGATGGTAAGTAAGGAAAAGTAAGGAATAAAGATATTTCACTTGGGAGAACAGAAATCTTTAGAGAGTACATGATATTTCTTTTTCAGTTTTAAAGGGGGTCACATATGAGACAGAGAGTAGATTGTTCTACTTTTCCCAGAGGGCAGAGTCAGGAGAAGTGGGTGGGCATTACTAAATCAGAAGTTTAAGCTTGAAGGAAAGAAAAAAATCTTTCTAACAAGAGTTTTACCAAAGTATATTGGACTACCTTAGGATATCCAAGGGGACATTGTCAGTTAAAAGCTGGATGACTGGATGTTGGACATGGCATAGTGGGGATTGTTTTCCAAGTACCAGTTGAAATTGATGGTCTCTCAGACTCCTCCCACTACTGAAGCATTGAGATTACATAATACTTCTATAATGAGGTAGCCTTGAATGTTCACTGTTGATAGTACATCAGTGGGTATAGCTTGAACTGACCCTGAAGATGGACAGTGACCAGGACTCTGGAGTTTGATGGAAGGAAGAGCTCATTCTTCGTTGAATTTAAGAACTCAACAAATATTTTTTAACAATTCTAAGCTGAAAGAGAAATTCACATTTATATGAGCAATATCCTGGTGTCATATTGCTTCCAGGGTTACCTACTTAACTACATTCTGTAAGGAATCCACATTTCTGGGGACTCAGAGGAGAATGAAGAGATAATTAGTGTCCATAAATGGGAAACTGATATTCTTCCTGTGGTCTGTACTGCTCAAATCATATTGATATGGTTTTGTTCAGTTCTGAGCACTATATTTTGGGAAGAATCTTGATAAACTGGAGTGTCCAGAGGAAAGTATCTAATATGATCAAGAATATTAGGATAATGGTATATAAGAATTAGTTCAAGAATGTGGAGATGTTTAACTTGGTGAATGCATGACTGACACAGATACAGAGGAGTTGTGTTCAAGTATGAAGGACTGCCAGGTGAAAAGAATTAGACTTGTCTATTTGACCTGAGAGTGAAAGCATGAAAGTAATAAGCACTTATTAAACACAGTATGTTCCAGAGTCTGTGCCTAATGCAGGTTCTAGAAATAGGGGCAAAATAAAGACAATTCCTGCCCTCAATAGGCTTACATTATAAAGTAAGAAAATTAGAGAGAGGATAGGGTAAGATATCTAGCCTATGCACTAAGTATTTTGCTCCAGCCCTGCCTCAACCCAGGAAGGGCTAGTTAATTCTTAGTTGGGGGTGCCTCAGCCTTGAGCCAACGACCTGGGGATGCAAGGAGCCTCTCTCAAGAGGGTAGATCTCTCCTGAGGCTAGTCCCTTCAGAAATCCAAGGAAAGGGAGTCAGCCTTTCTCTCACCCCATGTGGTAGTTTTAAGGAAAGTAAAAGCAGTCCAAGATCCTCAGTCAGAGCTCCTCCAAAGTCAAGTCAAAGACGAAAGACCAAAAAAGTCCTCCTCACAGGAAGTTCTTGGCATTTTTAAAGATCATTCCTTTTCATCACTTCCTGTGACTTTCTTCCATTCGAAGTGTACCAATTACAGCTAAAGCTTTGCTTAGGACTGCTCAGGGGGCAGTCAGTTGGTTCTGATTTGTCACCCTTCTATTGCACAGACCTCCCCCACTCAAGTGTAAGTGGGGGGTATATGCTTGGGGTGATTAAATCTAAAAAATGGGTAGGGGAGAGTTAATTTAATCTTCACAATCAGGAGAGAGTTAATCTTCACATCACTCACCCAAGATGAACTCCAAAGGAGAAAATCCAGAACAGTATTACTAGAAGCAGTTCAAGAGCCAAAGTCCCAGGCCAAAACTTCAGGCCAAAGCTTCAAGCTAAAAACTCAAGTGAAGACCCCTTGGACAGGAAGTTCAGGCCTTTTATGGTCCTTTTCCTACATCCCTTTGTTCCTTCCTCCTCTTTATGGGGACCAATTACAGTCTATCAATTTACATAGCACTGTGCAGGGGTTGGTCAGTCACCTCTGGGGTTGTAACTCACCTTAGTAAGTGACTTGGGAACTCCCTTACTTAGCATTAAGTAGGGATGTTAAATTTAATTTAAAAATAGGCAAGGAGGAGTTAATCCTATCTTCACAGTAGCCAGGTAGGCTCATAGATTGTTAGTAACAAAGTTGGGAGGGGAATGAAGCATGGCTGGTCTGGGTCCATACCTAAAATAGAGGTTTTGGGAATTAACTCCCAAATGGGAGAAAGGAGTAGACATGGTACAAGGATGTTCCCAGGTGAGAAGGCTGCTGAATCTTGGTGGTGAGAACCTTAGAGCAATAGGAAGAAGTCACAAACAAGGAAAATATTGGAAAAAATATCCTTATATTCAGCTGTCTGAGAATGAATGGCCTTGGGAAATAGTAAGTTTCCTCTTAGAACATTTAAGAAGGGTTGGATGAACATTTGTTAAGTGGGTGTTTGTTTTTTGGGTCTTTTATTCTTTGGTCCTGCCTCCCCCTCCCCACCTCTATCTAGCTGTGGTCCACTTCCTCAGATTGTGGCTTTTGTGGGCCATTAGCCCCTAGAGACGTCCCTCCTTCTATACCCTACCCACCACTGGTCAGAGGGAGGTCTCTTCCCTCTTCCCCTCGTCCCTCAAGAGCTGCCCACTGGGACTTGGTCTTAAATCTATCCTCCTCATGGATGGGGAATAGAGACTGCAGAGAGGGAAGTCAACCTATTTCAGGCTCATTATCTAGCTGCTCCAGCCCATAACCCCTTCTTCATCCCCAGCCATGGCTGAAGGCTTTAACTTTGTACACTTTGGGGTCACAGTTGTGCTGTTGTGTATTAAATAAGCTGAATGAAAGCAAGCAGGTCTCCAAGGCTTTAGCTGTCCTGCTCTGTCCCTAGTCACAGCATGGACCCCATGGATTTCCTTTCTTGATCACTGAGATGCAAGGATCATAAAAGCATATATTTGAAGCTGGAAAGGACCATTGAAGCCATTGATTCTAGTTTTTTCTCCCTTCCCCCTCCATTTTACAGATAAGTAAACTGAGACCTGAAAGTTAAGGGATTTGCCCAGGATTATGAGTATTAAGTGTCTAAGACAGTATTTGAACCCTAACTCTCTTTACTTCCAGGTCCATAAGCTTGGGCACAGATGGAGGATAGACCATGCCTGTTGGTAATTCATTCCCAGACACCTGCAGGCACAGGTCACAGGGGGGAAACTTTAATTCAGTTGGGCATGGGGCAGGATCATCCATAGATGCCTCAGAGCTCATCTAGTCCAACCTCATTTTGCATGGAGACAGAAGCCCTGCCACAGTAAGGAAGTTGTCGAAGGGCCTACAGTTAGTAGGTGGCAGAGCCAGGTCTGGGACCCTAGTCCATCTCCAAATCAGTGCTCTCTAGTGATTCATTAGCTCCCAGGTCTCCCCTCCCAACACACTTGGGTGTCTGGAGAAGAAGAGCTCCTGGAATTTTTCCCTTTAGAGTACTTCCTTCCTGTGTGGGCAAAGGATGCTCAACTCCCACAGGCAGAAAAATTTAATGCAAGAAGCTGATGGGCGGAGGTGGGCTCCTTCCTCTTTAATTTCAGGTTTTCTTGGCAATAATATTGCAATGGTTTGCCATTTCCTTCTCCATCTCATTTTACAGATGAGGAAACTAAGGCAAACAGGTTAATTGATCTATCCAGGGCAACAGAACCAGGAAATGTCTGAGACTAGATTTGAACTCAGGAAGATGAATCTTCCTGACACCAGGTCTGGCATTCTGCTCATTGCACCACTTCAGTGCCCTAGGTGTATGGTAGAGGTATTTTTTTTCATTAAAGCATTGAATGATGTGATCCTTGAAGTTTTCCTCAACTCATATTCCATAATTATGAAATAGGCTACAGTATATCATCAGTGATGACTTGAAAAGAAGTGGCATAAAACTCTCTTGGGTATGTGTAATTGGAAAAGGTGGTAGAACAACACTATAGAGAGGACAAGGTATAAGAAGCAGAGTGCAAGCACCAATTTGGTAACCATCTCCACATGCTAACAATATGGAGGAAGGTGTCCTAAATGTAGAAAGCCTTATTGAGTTATTTCTGGGACCATAAGTATAAAAGTCTCACAGATTTAAAAGATAGGACAGCATTGTCATCTGGCTTGGTTTCCTTCATGTTGGCATCCTCATATTGATGAGATCATGAATTGATTTTGAAAAAGAACCATGACTCACCTTTACACAGTCCTTTGAGGTCTAAAAAGTGCTTCCCTCACAACTGTGTGACACAGTGAGTGTGCCCATTTCATAGATGAGATAGCCAAATCTCAGATGTGCCATGACACATGTCCCGATTCTAGCAGTTAATTTTGTATCAATAATTTGGAGTTACATATCCTGGCACTTGTTCAGTTCTTTCTTTGTTGGGGAGGTTATTTAGTTGTCTTGAAGGGCTCTTTCTAGCTGTTTGTGCTTGTATCACAACCCCTACTTTAATATAAATCCATTGAAGGCAAGGATTGAGTTGCCTCTAATTATCCCAACTCCCTTCTTCACCTCCACAAAAATAGATGCTTAAAGCATGGTTATGAGATAGAAATGAGTTAAATTATCAGTGAGCTAAGCTTTCCTTGATTTAACTCTTCTAAATGAATCCTTTCTTTTTCTTAAATGCCTGGACAATTGTCCAATGACACAACAGGGATAAGAGAGAGTTTTGTTCCCCTTAGAGAAGAGATCAAGCTCAGTTCATGGATGGGATTAGGTTTCACTGTGATGTATTTCACTCTCTTTGTGCACCAAGCTATAGGGCTCCACATGCTTCAGACCAAGTGCATGATTTCATTTCAGAAATTCAATAAGGTGAGCCCAGCTCAGAGTAGATGTTGAGTCTCACTTGCAAAGCCTTGGGGAAAAGAAGGAAAAGGCTACTGTTTGCTGGGTCCTTTATATGGCTGTCACTGTGGGTGCTGAGCATTCAGAAGAGGCACCTTGAATGCTGCTACATTCTCCTGACTGTGCTGTCTCTGGTGGTGAGTGTATTGGAGTGGCCATCTGGGTCCTGGATTTGGGGCACCAGGGCTGGTGTGAGTCAGAGCGATGAGACATGAGGAAGAGCTAGTGCTGGCAGCTAGTGCTAAAAAATGGAACAAAACCAAGCTCATGACTACCCTCATATACTATTAGGGAATAAAAGAATCAATACATTGGTCAATTAACAAGAAAATATTAAATGCATATGATAGATTAGACACTTTAATAGATGCTGGGGATACAAAAATCAACATGCAAGCACTTCCTTCATGAGCTTATGTTCTATAGAGGGAAACACTTCTATTACTACTTCTACTCTACTACTACTACTACGACTACGACTACTACTACTACTACTACTACTACTACTACTACTACTACTACTATTACTACTACTACTACTACGACTACTACTACTACTACTACAACTACTACTACTTCTACTACTATTACTACTACTGCTATTACTACTTCAACTTCTGCTTCTACTATTACTACTACTACTTCTACTTCTACTACTTCTATTACTATTACTACTACTACTACTAATTCAACTTCTACTAGATAGCACATATATATATACACACACACACACACATATATATATATATATATAAAGATATATATGTTTTGTATGTATATAAAACACCTTAAAATATATGAAAGACTTAATACATATTAGGGCACCTAGGCTGCTCAGTGGAGGAGAGGGTCTCATCTTCCTGAGTTCAAATCCAGGCTCAGACACTTACTAAGAGAGTGACCCAGGGCAAGTCACTTAATCCTGTTTGCTTCAGTTCCTCATCTGTAACATGAGGCAAATCAAATGGTTGAGAAACCCTAAATTGGATCATGAACAGTCAGACATGACTGAAAAACGACTGAACAAAAATTAGACCCATTAAGTCATTTAATCTTCTTAACCCAGTGAAAGTTATTATTATTCTAATTTTCCATATGAAGAAGTTGAGGCTGAGAGAGGTTATAGACTCTCTCAGGGTTACATTACTACTAAATTTTGAAGTAAGATTTAAACCCAGATCCTCAAGTGTAGTTTCTGACTATGCTTCACAGTTGCCTGGTACATAGATAAAGATTTTGGATCCAGTGGAAGAGAGTGTCTAAAACAGCACTTCTCCCATTTTACAGGTGTGTTAACTGAGGCCCAGGAAAGTAATGTGCCCAATGTTCCACAGGCAATAAATTACAAAGAAGGATTTGAACTTGTCTTCTGACTCCAGAAGACAGGGATCTTTCTACTGTAATATAATGTATTGCTATCTGTTTTTTTTTGGGGGGGGGGAAGGGGGAAATAACCAGAACTCAAAACAAGACTGGAAATAGGCAATGAGTATTTTATTAACTCTTTGGGAAGATATTATATTTACACTACTTTATAAGCTGTAAACATGCAATTTCAGGCACTTTTATCATACAGGTACTCATAGATATTTAATTTTGTTGTTGTTTCTTGACATTCCATCTCTGTAAAAGATCTAACCTTTAACCAAGGTATAACCTTGGAAACTTTTCAATGTCTGAACCTACCTAGAAGATTTATTATCATTATCATTATTAATTATTTTAGAGCCCTTACCTTCTATCTTAGAATTGAAACTGAGTATTAGTTTCAAGGCAAGAGAGAGAAGTTTAGGCAATTGAGTTTAAGTGACTTGCCCTGGGTCACACAGCTAAGAAGTATCTGAGGTTATCTTTGAACCCAAGACCTCCCATCTCCAGGTCTGATTCTCTATCCACTGAGCCACCTAGTTGACTCCAGGAGATATAATTGGTTTCTTTTGTAATACCACATATTTTTATGGATTAAAAAATGTTAGTCAGTGCAGGGGTCCCTAGTCTTCATGTGACTTATAAAGATACAACACACACACACACACACACACACACACACACACACACACACATACCCCATATACAAGTCCAGAACTTCTGGCACAAAATCTACTCTATATTTTCCAAGGCCTGTAAGGTTTCTAAGCAACCTTCTTTCACTCAGAGATATTTGACTTCTGGTTGCTGACTTTTCTTTGTGAAGATGGCTTCACAAGAGTAGATATTGTACTGTAGTTATTGAATCAATAATGCAAATAAAAAGTTGGCTCTTAAGAGCTTGTCTTGGCATTATCTGACACTGGGGCATGAAGAGATCCTTGTAGTTTTGGGTCAGTTGTACTCAAAACCTATGACAACCCCTCCCCTGCAACTAACAGATTCTTATGCCAAACTTGATTAAACTATTAAGTTTTTCCTTAAATAATGATTGAAGAAAACTTGTTTAAAAAACTGCACAAATGGTTCCTTTTGACAATTGGGGAATACAAAGAAAGGAATGTGATGTTACTTCTCCAAGATAATGATAAGAGAGGAACACATATAGATAATGCAATTCAGTTGAGTATATGTGGTATCTCATAGGTAAGTAATACGATAGTGTGTAAATGCTGGTTGGAAAAGAAGTTAAGGTAATTTGACCTTATATTTTGAGAAAGTTGTTGGAGGTATTGAGATGTTAAATGATGTGTCCAAGGTCACATGGTCAATTTCTGTTGGAAGTGGGTCTTGAACGTGGGTCTTTTCAAATCTGAGACCCAAATTCTATCCATAATGCCCCACCACCTTGATTGTACGTACAGTTTATAGAAAATATTTTCATAATTCTTTCTACTTGGAAACATAAACCATAGTTATGATATTACTCTGAAAGAAAAAAGACCCAATTTTATGGAAATTTCTATGACTGGAATATGAGCTCTTATATGAAAGAGGAGGAAATGTAAACTAAGATTTATGGAAATATCAGGCTGGGGTCTTTGAGTCTTGTATAATTTGTGGATTGTTAAACATTCTCATTAAAAGATATTAGGCACCTGGCAGAGAGTGTAGATGATAATAATACCCATAACACCTCCTTGATCAGGTTTTTGTGAGTCTCAAATGTGATAGTGTAAGGAAAAATGCCTTGGAGAAGAAAAAATAGAACACCAGAATTAAGGGAAAGGAAGTGACAAAGGATTCCCATAGCTCTTTCAGACTCTGAGCAGAGTGCACTTCCATGTGTAATGATTAAAATTAATCTCTAATAATTTCAACTATTATATTTTAGGAGATTTATTAATAATCACTAGAAGTAACAAAATAAAAAGGTAACAAAATAAAACCACATGCCCATGACTAATCTACCTGTTCAAACAGCTTGCTCCACCAATGTCCTGACCCAGGAAGGAAAGAGTGTAGACATGGAACTCCTCCCAATTTATCTTCTGTCTACGTCAACAATTAGTGACAGGAAGTCAGTGAGCTCCTGGGACATGTAGTTAAAAGGCACAAATTTTCCAATTACACACATGTGACAGCAAATTGCTTGACATGGCCAGGTTTTTTATTGATGTGGGCTTGGGGACTCATGAAGATACTTTATTTTTGTAGTGATGGACAAATTACTATCTTGTTATTTTCACATTTTTTCATCATTCATTTTGGTGATCAAATGGTCTAGGTTACAATTTTCTATCCTTTGAGCGCTGGAGAAGATGAAGTTATTTACTTGACTAATGGATGTGTTGGGAATACTTGCTACTGGCTTTTTTCTTGACTTCAATGACTTACTCAAAAGGACATTTCATCTGATTAGTTTGGGAGTTTTCTTCAAAGATGTAGGTAGCAACTCCTCATGCATACCCATCCTATGTGACTCACCTTTGACATTCCAAAAAGTTTGCCATGGGGATCTACCTAGTGATGTGTATTAATTCCTTTCTTTTTATTCTGATAAAAATGTGTCAGACCATACTTTCACAAGCCTGTCACCCCTCACTCTTGCCATAGTGTATTTCCTCTTTGTTCCATGCAATTGCTTGATGGTTTTGCTTTCTCTTGTTCTTCTAAATTCCTCAGTAGTTATATGTTTCAGCCTACTCATACCCATCCTGTGCTTCTCATATTATTTTCTTTTTGTTATTCACTTTTTCAGTGTTCTAGTAATTGCTTAATGTAAAAAAATAGTTGTTAGAGTATGGGGTCAAAATGAGTAAAAGAGAATGTCTAAGTTTGGCTGCTAGGTAGTATAATGGATAGAGCATTGGGCTTGGAATCAGGAAGACTCATCTTGATGAGTTCAAATCTGGTCTCAGACACTTAGCAGTTATTTGACTCTGAGTAAGTCATTTAAGCCTATTTGCCTCAGTTTCTATATCTATAAAATGAGGTGGAGAAGGAAAAAAAAAGCAAACTACTCCAGTATCTTTTTAAAGAAAATTCCAAATGGGGTCATGAAGAATTGAACACAACTTAAAGGTGACTGAACAAAATACTGTTTGATCTATAGAGTCCATTACATTTTTAAACCTATGATGAAATTATTCCTAGGCTGGTCCAAAATATTTGGCTTGAAATTCTATGTCTGTCACTAGTTATTATATTATGTATTTGGGTCTCAGTTTCCTCACCTGCAAAGTGAGAAAGCTGTAGTCAATAACTTTTATGCCTCCTTATATCTCTAAAGCTATGATTATATGAAATCCTTCTTCTCTGTTCTTTGATTTGCTAATTCATGTGATGGCAGCCCTACTGTATGAGAGAGAAGGTTTGTTGGCTTCTGTTTCTTCTTTTTTGTTCTCTCTGCTCAGTTGACTTGCCTTTTTTGCTGTATTAATTGGGGGATCAGACAGTGTGATTTTCTGGGGGCCTATAGGTTCTCTAGGGAAGATCTTATCTTCTGATAACATGATTAGAGTGCCAATGCTATTTCTTCCTTGCCTGGACTTTAAGAAGTGACTCATTGTTCTTTATTAGAGTATGGATTTTCTGAAGAAGAAAGCATCTGGGGACATTTCTGTTTATTCATTTTGTATTCAGGCTACTACACAAAAATATCATTGCTAACAATGCGGCTGAATGCTATTTAAGCCAAAGCATTTGTTTACTCTGTGAAAATTGATAATTAGATTCTGATCATCTTGCATTTTCATTCGAGGCCAGATGGCAGCTAATACCCATTGTCCACCATAGTGTGCTGACTTTGTAAACCTGTAAAAAAATGAATAGGAGTTCAATTTTTAGAAGATACTGAAATAGAATGGGCTCTTTGCCTATTTAGAGGTAGTGTGGTACAGTGCACAGATTTTCAATCTTTGCTTCAGGAAGTCCTTGACCCAAGTTCTACTTCTGATTTCTGCTAACTATATGACTGTTGGCAAGTCATTTACTCACTCAATGTGCTAGATGGCTCTCTGAAATCGCAGACTACTTCCTGATGTTCATGGAGAAAACAAGGTTATATACCACAAGGTCCTTACATGATTTTATTCACATCTTAAGGAAAAACTTCAACACACTAAGCCTTATTAAGTATCTTTCTGTAGAGATTAAATTTATTTGATGCAGATTTTAAATGCAAACATTTCCTTCAACTCAATTTATGAAGTGTCTCCTATGGGTTAGGCACATACAGAAGCTAAGGACAGAGAGGAAAACTAATTTCCCTTTCAAGAGCCTCTAACTCATTATGGGAGGGAGACTGGCACATCATGATCACAGTCAAGATATATACACCTCAAACCCTTGGCTTGATCCAATCAGATGAAAAATTAGGGGCATATCAAAATGGCTCTATGGTCTTCATTCTTGTTTCTTTTGG
Source organism: Monodelphis domestica (assembly GCF_027887165.1). Taxonomy (NCBI): domain Eukaryota; kingdom Metazoa; phylum Chordata; class Mammalia; order Didelphimorphia; family Didelphidae; genus Monodelphis; species Monodelphis domestica. The sequence continues at coordinate 741,550,763 of NC_077227.1, read as the reverse complement.
GATCCCCAGAATATAGTTTGTCCCTTGTTTTCCACAGACAAGAATAAACATGACACTGAACCTCTGTGCAGATCCTCAGCTCACAATATGTTTTGACTATTTTATGTTACAAACATAACTCAAATAGCACTAGGAGGAGCCACATAAACCATCAGAATTATCCTTCCCTTTTGGAAATTCCACTTAATTTCAGGGACCTATTTAGTCCCCTCCCCACCTACTTGGTTGATGGGAGCCATCAAACCCCCACTGACTGACAAAGTCACAGTTTGGGAGATGGGGGCTAAGACAGCCCCAAGAAAATGAGGTTCCCACTGATCCCCCTCTGTGACTTCTCTCTCTTTAATGTCCCTCACTAATGGATGATAATTGTTCTCTCTCCAATACAAAAGAAATGATATAAGAGCAAAGACTTATAGAATAAATATATATCCCATCTTAATCCCCCCCAGATAATTAACCTAAAAATATTACATTCACAGAATTAAAACTGAAAGATCATTACCCATTACTCTCCTCCTTTCCTCTCCAAAGAGTTTCATTCACTCCCATTACAAGCTAGGCAAGTCAAGAACATCAATCACCTTCAAGACACACTCCACTGAATCTGTTTGTAGACAGAAACCAGGCAACATTGCTAGGTGCTTTAAAGTAACACAAGAAAAATAGAACTTGTAAATTGAGGAAAACCCCAATTTTGGTCTGCTTTAAATTACCCTCTAACCATGTACCTAGCTACAAAATGTTTTGTTACCTATCTCCTAAGTAATTGGGATTGATTGTGAAAGCTGACCAAAAGTAATAATGATTCTCCTTATGTCAAGAGGGGCTAACCTCCAAATCACCCTACTTATGTCATTTATCTCCATCTCTGTTGTAGAAAAAATGTTTCATTGACTATATTCTTAGGCTTCATGTCTGTTGTTAAGTTCTATGGAAACATGTATGTTGAAAATTGATTGTATGCCAGAAAAGTATGTACTCACTGAACCTATATAATAAACAAACCTCTGTGCCATGGCAGAGTACTGGGTGATGCATACACACATAGGATTGAGCATGCAGTGCCTCTCACTCCATTATTCAATCTAATCTTCACACCTAGACAGAGTGAACCCTCACCCTCTGAGAAACCGCGGGCTTGACTCTCAAAACTTGGTATTTTGAATTTCTGTTTGCTGGGAAAACATTTAGATTAGACTTTGTAAAAATGGAGATTTGAACCCTGGACTTCAATCCCCAGAAATACTTGCTTTAGTTCCCAAGATGCCCTCTAATCTCACTGAGATCCCCACCTGGGCGAGATAAAAATTTCTATTTAAACTGGCTGTAAAGCCTACTGAGCTCTCTTCCTGCTTGCGCTTATAAGGACACACGTCTCCCAAGATGTAGTGTAAGTCAAAATGAATGGGCCTATTGGACCTCCTAGGCACGTGCTTTCTTATTTTGTATTTTCTTTATTTCTTAATCTTTAACAAACCTCATAAAAATATAATACTTCTAGTAAAAAAACTAATTTTTAATCTTAAAAACTTCCACGGGTGGAATGATTCACAGAAATAGTGGAGAGTGTATAGTTCAATTTCCCTTTGCAGGAAGTTGTGTTCAAAAGTTTTCTTCTTAATTTCCTTTTCTCTTTCTAAGATTCTGGAACTAGGATTCAAGTGACCAGATTCATCTTCTGGCATTCTGTTACTTTCTAGCCCATTAGATGACTCATTCACTAAATATATTTTAATCACTTAGAAAATCAAAACAAATCAGAATTGGAAGTTATTTCAAAGGTCAAAAGAATATTAGATCAAAAACATCCACTACAACATCCATAAGTAGACATTTGACTCCCATCTGGAGACTTTTAATGATGGGGAGGACAGATGCTGATGAGACATTAGTACTCACCATCAGCCTTTATGTTGCTTACAATATTTTTTCATTCTAAAATAGTTTCTAAAATTGTCATGCTTGCTTGGTGTAGTAATGCTGTGTTTGCCCATTGATTTCTTTTTGAGATGGGTATAGGACCAAAGGGTAGCAAACATCTGGTCCCCCTGTATTAGGGCAAGACTGGATACATCTTCTCCTAAAGATTCAAGGGGTACTACTGAAAGGTTTCCTTACTGCTATCAGTTTGAGACTCTATTCTAGTGTAGTATCCCAACCAGGGACTGATACTCAGTTCCATTTAAACATTTAACATTAATTGACATTTATAAAGGGATATTACTATGGTTTGTGAAAGCAAATTCTTGGTTCTCTTTGTTCTGAGTTTACACTTGTAAAAAGGGAATCTTTTATTCTCGTTGCCAATAACTTAAGTATCCCTATTTAGTACCTCACTATATTGTAAAGACAGGATTAACTCTCCTTTGTCTACCTTTTGGTTGAATCAACACAAACTGGTACTAGGTGGAAGAGCTTGCAAACCACTTAGTGAATTCATACCCTCAGAAACTAATCAGCCAGGAAACTGTGAACTCTTTTGATGAGAATTCACATCTCTAGAAGGTGAGAAGTGGATCCCACAGACACTGCCCCTCTGGGAAATGCTGGGAAATTTGGAAGCTGTGATTGGCCCTTGTGAAGAGGGGAAGGGACAAGAAGCCACTATAAAAGGCTTTGAATTTCTGGGATGAGGGAGTTTGACTTCAAGAAGGAAGTTAGTTTCAAGAAGAAGGTCTGCTCAAGAAAGAAATTTGGCCTCAGGAGTCACCTTCAGCTAAAGTCACTGTATCGAACTTCATCTTGGAGGAAGCTTGGGTGAGTGGATAGCTGGCTTTCCCTTTCTGTTTTCTGGAGAGAGTTTAATTCTGGTTGAAAGTCAACAAGTACTGGCAGAGTCAAGCACAGAAGCAATATTTAGTTAGATAGACTAATGTCTTCTCTACACTTTTGTATTTCTCTGGTTTCACTCCTTTCAACTCTTTTTTTAAACATTATTTTATTTGGTCATTTACAAACATTATTCACTGAAAACAAAGATCATTTTCTTTTCCTCCCCCCCCCCTTCCCTCTCCCATAGCCAACACACAATTTCACTGGTTATCACATGTGTTCCTGTTTCTAACCCATTACCATGTTGTTGGTATTTGCATTAGAGTGTTCATTTAGAGTCTCTCCTCAGTCCTATCACCTCCACCCCTGTTGTCAGGCAGTTGCTTTTCATCAGTGCTTTTACTCCCACAGTTTATCCTCTGCTTGTAGATAGTATTTTTAGATCCCTGCAGATTGTTCAGGGACATTGCATTGACACCAATGGAGAAGTCCACTACCTTCGATTGTACCACAATGTATCAGTCTCTGTGTATAATGATTTCCTGGTTCTGCTCCTTTTGCTCTGCATCACTTCTTGGAGGTTGTTCCAGTCTCCATGGAATTCCTCTACTTTATTATTCCTTTTAGCACAATAGTATTCCATCACCAACATATACCACAATTTGTTCAGCCATTCCCCAATTGATGGGCATCCCCTCGTTTTCCAATTTTTGGCCACCACAAAGAGTGCAGCTATGAATATTCTTGTACAAGTCTTTTTCCTTATTGTCTCTTTGGGGTACAAACCCAGCAGTGCTATAGCTGGATCAAAGGGCAGACAGTCTTTTAGCACCCTTTGGGCATAGTTCCAAATTGCCCTCCAGAATGGCTGGATCAATTCACAACTCCACCAGCAATGAATTAGTGTCCCTACTTTGCCACATCCCCTTCACCATTCATTACTTTCCATAGCTGTCATGTTAGCCAATCTGCTAGGTGTGAGGTGATACCTCAGAGTTGTTTTGATTTGCATCTCTCTGATTATGAGAGATGTAGAGCACTTTTTCATGTGCTTATTAATAGTTTTGATTTCCTTGGCTGAGAACTGCCTCTTCATGTCCCTTGCCCATTTATCAATTGAAGAATGGCTTGATTTTTTGGACAATTGGTTTAGTTCTTTGTAAATTTGAGTAATTAAACCTTTGTCAGAGGTTTCTATGAAGATTGTTTCCCAATTTTTTGCTTCCCTTCTGATTTTAGTTACATTAGTTTTGTTTGTACAAAAACTTTTTAATTTGATGTATTCCAGATTATTTGTTTTGCATTTTGTAACTCTTTCTAAGTCTTGCTTGGTTTTGAAGTCTTTCCCTTCCCAAAGGTCTGACATGTGTACTATTCTGTGTTTGCCTAATTTTCTTATAGTTTCCTTCTTTAAGTTCAAGTCATTCATCCTTTTTGAATTTATCTTAGTGTAGGGTGTGAGGGGTTGATCTAAACCTAATCTTTCCCACACTGTCCTCCAATTTTCCCAGCAGTTTTTATGAAATAGTGGATTTTTGTCCCCAAAGCTGGGAACTTTGGGTTTGTCATATACTGTCTTGCTGATGTCACTTATCCCAAGTCTATTCCACTGATCCTCCTTTCTGTCTCTTAGCCAGTACCAGATTGTTTTGGTGACCACTGCTTTATAATATAGTCTGAGACCTGGGACTGCAAGGCCCCGTTCCTTTGTATTTTTTTTTCATTATTTCCCTGGATATCTTTGATCTTTTGTTCTTCCAAATGAACTTTGTTATGTTTTTTTTCTAAATAAGTAAAAAAAAATTTTGGAAGTTCCATGGGTATGGCACTAAATAGATAGATGAGTTTGGGTAGGATGGTCATTTTTATTATATTGGCTCGTCCTACCCATGAGCAGTTAATGTTTTTCTAATTGTTCAAGTCTAGTTTTAGTTGTGTGGCGAGTGTTTTGTAGTTGTGTTCATATAGTTCCTGTGTTTGTCTTGGGAGATAGATTCCTAAGTATTTCATTTTGTCTAAGGTAATTTTGACTGGGATTTCTCTTTCTAGTTCTTGCTGCTGAGCTGTGTTGGAATTATATAGAAATGCTAATGACTTATATGGGTTTATTTTGTATCCTGCAACTTTGCTAAAGTTGTTGATTATTTCGATTAGCTTTTTGGTTGAATCTCTAGGATTCTTTAGGTAGACCATCATGTCATCTGCAAAGAGTGATAATTTGGTCTACTCCTTGCCTATTTTAATGCCTTAAATTTCTTTTTCTTCTCTAATTGCTACTGCTAGTGTTTCTAATACAATGTCAAATAATAGAGGTGATAATGGGCATCCTTGCTTCACTCCTGATCTTAATGGGAAGGGATTTAGTTTATTCCCATTGCAGATGATATTAGTTGATGGTTTTAGATATATACTGTTTATTATTTTTAGTAATGGCCCTTCTATTCCTATGCTTTCCAGTGTTTTTAATAGGAATGGGTGTTGCATTTTATCAAAGGCTTTTTCTACATCTATTGAAATAATCATGTGATTTTTGTTGGTTTGCTTGTTGGTGTGGTCAATTATGTGGATGGTTTTCCTAATATTGAACCAGCCCTGCATCCCTGGTATAAACCCTACTTGATCATGGTGGATGACTCTTCTGATCACTTGCTGGAGTCTTTTTGCTAGTATCCTATTTAAGATTTTGGCATCTATATTCATTAGGGAGATTGGTCTATAATTTTCTTTCTCTGTTTTTGGCCTGCCTGGCTTTGGAATTGGTACCATGTTTGTGTCATAAAAGGAATTTGGTAGAACTCCCTCTTTGCTTATTATGTCAAATAGTTTGTATAGTATTGGAGTTAGCTGTTCTTTGAATATTTGATAGAATTCACTGGTGAGTCCATCAGGCCCTGGGGATTTTTTCTTAGGAAGTTCTTTGATGGCCTGTTGGATTTCTTTTTCTGATATGGGATTATTTAAGAAATCTATTTCTTCTTCTGTTAGTCTAGGCAATTTATATTTTTGTAAATATTCATCCATATCACCTAGGTTGGTATATTTATTGCCATATAGTTGGGCAAAGTAGTTTTTAATGATTGCCTTAATTTCCTCTTCATTGGAGGTGAGACCCCCTTTTCATCCTTGATGCTGTTAATTTGCCTTTCTTCTTTCCTTTTTTAAATTAGATTGACCAGTACTTTGTCTATTTTGTCTGTTTTTTCAAAGTACCAGCTTCTAGTCTTGTTTATTAGCTCAATGGTTCTGTCACTTTCAATTTTATTAATTTCTCCCTTAATTTTTACGATCTCTAGTTTGATTTTCTTCTGGGGTTTTTAATTTGTTCGTTCTCAAGTGTTTTGATTTGCATTTCCAATTCCTTGATCTCTGTCCTCCCTAATTTGTTAATATATGCACTCAGGGATATAAATTTTCCTTTAAGTACTGCTTTGGCTGCATCCCATAAGGTTTGAAAGGATGTCTCACCATTGTCATTTTCCTCAATGAAATTATTAATTGTTTCTATGATTTCTTCTCTAACTATCTGATTTTGGAGTATCATATTATTTAATTTCCAATTAATTTTTGATTTGGCTCTCCATGTACCCTTACCGATCAATATTTTTATTGCCTTGTGATCTGAAAAGGCTGCATTTATTATTTCTGCTTTTCTGCATTTGAGTGCCGTGTTTCTGTGACCTAGTGTATGATGAATTTTTGTGAATGTGCCATGTGGTGCTGAAAAGAAGGTGTATTCCTTTTTGTCCCTATTTATTTTTCTCCATATGTCTATTAACTCTAATTTTTCTAAGATTTCATTCACCTCTTTTACCTCTTTCTTGTTTATTTTTAGGTTTGATTTATCTATATTTGATAGTGGTTGGTTCAAGTCTCCCACTAATCTGGTTTTACTGTCTATTTCCTCCTTCAATTCTCCGAGTTTCTCCATTAAAAATTTGGATGCTTTACCATTTGGTGCATACATGTTGATTAGTGCTATTTCCTCATTGTCTATACTCCCTTTTAACAGAATATATTTACCTTCCCTATCCCTTTTGATCAGGTCTATTTTTGCTTTGGCTTTGTCAGATATCATGATTGCAACTCCTGCCTTCTTTCTATCAGTTGAGGGCCAAAAGGTCTTACTCCAACCTTTAATTCTAACCTTGTGAGTATCGACCCACCTCATATGTGTTTCTTGAAGACAACAGATGGTAGGGATTTGGGTTCTAATCCAATCTGCTATTTGTCTATGTTTTATGGGTGAATTCATCCCATTCACGTTCAAAGTTATGATTGTCACTTGTGGATTTGCTGGCATTTTGATATCTTCCCCTAGTTCTGACCTTTCTTCTTTAGCTATCTCCTTTTGAACCAGTGATTTACTTTGGGTCAGTCCCCCTAGTCCCCTCCCTTGAGATGCTTCCATTTCTAGCCCCTCCCTTTTTATGTTCCCTTCCCCTCCCCCCCTCTCCTTCCCTCTCTTTTTATACTCCCTCCCTCCTCCCCCTCCTTAATTTTCCTTTCTTTCTTGCCCTGTTGGATAAGATAGAATTCAGGATCCCAATGGATATGGATGTTCTTCCCTCTCAGATTTGATTTCACTGAGAGTAAGGTTTAAGTAATACCACTTCACACTCTCTTCCTCTCCTTCTCATATGAGAGTTCTTCCTCTCCCCTTCCCATGTGTATCTTTATATGGGAAAGATTATTCTATTAAGTCTCCCCCCTATTTCTTGAAGTAAATCTTAGTATTATCAATGGTTCCCCCCTCCCTTTTCCTTTCTTTGCCCCCACTTTCACCAAATCTTCATAATGCCCCAATCTTTCCCTATGCATGTTTCTTCTAATTACTCTTATGATGCATACAATTTTTGAGAGTTACACAAAACATTTTCCCCACATATTAATATATATAATTTGATGTAAATGTAGTCCTTATAGAAGAGAGTTTGACTTAAAGAAAAAGATATGATTTATCTCCTTTTCCCTTTCTTTCATATTTACCTTTTCATGTTTCTCTTGCTTTCTGTGCTTGGATATCAACATTTCCACTAAGTTCAGGTCTTTTCTTAGCAAATGCTTGGAAGTCTTTTATTTTGTTGAGTGCCCATACTTTCCCCTGGAAGTATATAGTCAGTTTTTCTGGGTAGTTGATTCTTGGTTGGAGACCCAGCTCTCTTGCCTTTCTAAATATCGTGTTCCATGCTTTGCGGTCTCTTAGTGTGTTAGCCGCTAAGTCGTGTGTGATCCTTATGGGAGCCCCCCTATATCTGAAGCTCCTCTTCTTGGCTTCTTGTAGGATTTTCTCCTTTTCTTGGAAGCTCTTGAATTTGGCAATTACATTCTTAGGGGTTGTCTTTTGGGGATTTAGTATAGAGGGTGTTCTATGGACCCTTTCTATTTCTATTTTGCCCCCTTGCTCCAGAACATGTGGGCAATTTTCTTCTATAATCTCCTGTAGTATAGCATTGAGATTTTTGTTTGTTTTGTATCTCTGGTTTTTCGGGCAGACCAATAATTCTCACATTGTCTCTTCTTCCTCTGTTTTCCAAGTCTGTGACCTTTTCAGTGAGATATTTTATGTTTTCTTCTAATTCATTAATTTTTTGGCTTTGCTTTATTGATTCTTGCTGTTTTATGATCTCACTTTCTTCGAGTTGCTTAATTCTGGTTGTTAGGGACTGGTTTTGCTTTTCAACTTTGTCTGCCCTTCTATTGGATGCTTCCCGCTCTTTCTCCAATTGTGAAGTCTTATCTATCAGACTGCTGATCTCTTTCTCCCATTTTTCTTTCCAGAAGTTTTCCATCTTTTGGGTAAGCTCTAGTTTGAGATCTTCCAGAGCTTGTTGATAGTTTCCATTTTGGGAGGCATGTTTTGATTTTTTTTGTATTTCATCCTCATTCTCTCCTTTTCCTTGGGTACTTCCACCATAAAAGTTTTCAATAGTCACCTTTTTCCCTTTCTTCCTGGAGGCTTGATTTTGGGTCATGTGAGCCATCCGTTTGGTGGTTTTATTCCACTTTCTTTTTTGGTCTGGGGTCTGGGTGATGTGGGAAGATTTACTGTGAATTTACGTTGCCTCAGACTAGTTCTTCCCAGCCTCCAAGGTTTCTTAGAGAGCTGGGACCCTGATCACAGCCAAACTGCCCAGGTGTTCAGCTCCTCCCAGATAATCAGCGCGTGGTCTGCCCCTGGTGTTGAGCTCCTCCCAGATACTCAGCGCAACCACCCCGAGTACAGCTCCCTGGCCCCTGTGATCAGCGCAGGATTCTCCCGTGAAACCGCCCTGAGATGTTGTTTCCTGGCAGCCTCCAGATCCCAAGGACCCTGGAGTGCCCCCCCCCCCCAGACAGAGATGTTCCCCACTCACTCGCTCTTCACGTGAGAGCTCCGGTAGCTCATTCTGGTTTGGTGGGGGAGGTGTTTGTGTGGGAAGGGCAGCTCAGTTCACAAATCTGTGCAAGCTTTTCCTCCTCCTTATTATAGTGTAGAAGTGTTCAAACCCCACACACCTTCACCTTTTTGGGGTACTGGGGAGTCCTTCTGTTCCTCCAAAGGTGATTTTTATGCTCCTTTGATGTAGTCTATTTCGTTCGGTGCCAGGGAGAGGAAGCATGTGGCGTCTAGATTGTAGCCATGTTTACCCGGACATCTCACCTCTTTTTAAAATAAAAGCTATGTCATTTCAACTTTGAGCAATAATAAATTTAATAAGTGACCACAATTATTATTTCTAATTTTCACATGTTAAACCAAACCATTCATTTTAATCCCTACAGGTCCCAAGAGGTGGTGGGAAGTTAGAATGTCAACTGCACCAGGTAAAGTGGCCAGCCTCTGACATAGACAAGAGGATGGAAATAGAATGTTGTGTATAGAGAATGACAGCAAATAGATCTGCTGTGAAAGCTTTTGAAAATGAACAGGACTGAAAACCATGCTCAAAATGGTTTTCTTCTGCATTTTAAGGTCATGACTTCTCTGTCAGGTAGTAACATACAATGTTACTTCATCATTCTTTGGATACATGGTTTATCACTGAAAGCAAAAGTCCTTAAATTAATTTTTCTATATAATGTAATCATGAATTATTCTATTTCTGCTCTTCTCTCTAGGTTTTAACAATATTTCTTTTTTCTGGTCCCATTACTACCTGTCTGACTACTCCTTTAAAATTCTTTTGATGGGTCTTCATTCAGGTTATGCCCACTAACCAAGAATATTCCTCAAATTTTTGTCCCTTCTCATATACATTTATACCAATTTACTTTTGATATAATCACTCCCCATAAACTCAACATTTATTCATATCCAGATGATCTTCATGCTTATTTATGCAGTCTTAGCATATCATCAAGTTTTACATCTCTAATTTCCCATTAGACATCTTGAACTGTGTGTCCTATAGACATCTTGAGTTCAACATGTACAAAGCCAGAACTAATATTTCCTCCAAACCTTCCCTCTACCTATCTTCTCTATTACTGTTGAAGACATCACTATCCTTTTAGTCTCCCTGGATCACCAACTAATATCATCTTCATTTCTTCACTCTCACCCTCTTTTCTGACCCTACTACCTACTAACAGAAGTTAAATCATTTGCCTATCGTCACATAGCTAGTCATTATCTGAGGTCAGATTTGAACTCAGGTCTTCCTGATTTTAGACCTAGTACTCTATCCACTGAGTAACCTAAACACTATGGTCACTAAATACTTTTAGTAAACCTCAGAGTACTAGATAAATGTCAACCATTATTATTCATTCAATCATTATCATTCTTGTAGAAAGTAAATTCTTTTATTTTAAACCCTTTCCTTCCATCTTGGAGTCAATACTGTGTATTGGTTCCAAGGCAGAAGAGTGGTCAGGACTAGGCAATGGGGGTCAAGTGACTTGCCCAGGGTCACACAGCTGGGAAGTGTCTGAGGCCAGATTTGAACCTAGAATGTCCCATCTCTAGGCCTGGCTCTCAATCCACTGAGCCACCCAGCTGCCCCCTAGAAAGTAAATTCTTTGAGGGAGGAGACCATTTCTGTTTGGCTTCTGGTACTCTAGTATTCAGCCAATGCTTTGCATATAACTACGCCTTAATGACTAATGATGATAATATCTGGCCTTCCCCATTGATACCTGAATATGCATGATCTTATTTTACTTCCTATTACTAAGCTAGGAAGAGGGTTGTACAAATATTTTTTATCCATTTCATGGTGATAGCATCTGAGGCTACACATGTACAAAATTCTAGAACCAATACTTAAATCTGCAACTTCTTTCTCCAAATCCTTTGCTTTTTAAAAGGAAATCATGCTTTTTATTAAGTGTATTTATATATATTTAGAATTTGCAAGTCTAAGAGACATCTCCAAAATTATTAGTACAGAAACATAATTCCATCTATATAAATTTTACTTATTCTAGTTTTCCTGGAATCACAGTCATTGCAAAAAGGTAATGTTTTGACATCAAGAATTTGTTCCCAAAATAAGTTATGTTCTATCTACATCCTAATCTGTTATGATGCCGAGCTCCAGTCTAACAAGCCATATAGGAATAGAGATATTGCTCTCATCTCCTAAAGTGGCATCAACAAACCAGCTACTAGGTAAGATGGAAAATTTTGCTATGCTACACTCATTCTTTATACTTGTATTGAAGGAAGAGCCATGCTATTTTGGCAAATTAATGACCCTGGATTAAACAGTCTCTGCTTAAGTGTCTCATGTCTGGTGCATTGTGTAATGGTTACCATTTAATTACCTAAATTCAGTAAAATAGAATAACTGTCAAGGAGCACAGGAAGAAGTCCTAAGAGAAACATCAAACTTGTGAGTCAGACTTTAAGTCCTTAGAAGAGATGAGTCATTGAGTCCCAGGGGGAAAAAAAAGATAGAATCAACCCCTGGGTCACGGAAGCAGACCTAAATCAGTGAGTTAGTATTTCATCCTTGTGAAGGACTGGTCACATCAGCACCATGGACAGATATTTACTTTTTAAATTGTGATTTTAAGTATATCTACACATCTCTATGCACATGCATGCATGTCAATATATGCATATACATACAATACACATAACTAAGCAAATACATATATGTCCATATGTAGTACATACTCATATTTATGCAAATAATAAAATCAAATAACTTAAGAGCTGGAATTTCTCAGAAGCCCTATAGTCAAATTAATATGTAAAAGGAATCCCTGCTATAATATATCTGACATGTGCTTGTCCAGATCTTATTTGAAGCCCTACTAACAGGGGAAACCTACCACCTCTTAAGGAAGGTAATTTCATTTTATGATAGCCCTAATTATTAAAAAGTCTTTATGGATATCCAGCTTAAATTTCCTCTTTTGAAACTTTCCTCTATTATATCTATTTCACTCATATTCATAAACACATATACATGTATGTATACTTACATATCAACACTAGCAATTAGGTTCTCAACCTCAGAGAAGTCTTCAGTTCCTCTCTTTCCTTTATCTCATGTATGTAATTGATATATACACAAATATCTGTATATGTATATATACAGCTTCTTATTCACTAGCATTCAGTGTTTTTTCTGATTTTCCTTCTTCCCTAAATTACAGGTGTCTCAAAGGATGATGGAAAGATATGTTGATGGTAGAAGTAAGTACAGTGTAATGATAATACTATCTAACATTTATGTAGCATTTAAAAGTTTACAAAGCAAATTATAGATATTATTTAATTTGATTCCCACAATAACCCTTTGACACAGGATCTATTATTTACATAAATTTAAATTAATGTGGATAGGGGTTAAGTGGCTTGCTTAGCATCACATAACTAATAAGCATCTGAGATTAGATTTGTACTCAGGTATTCCTGACAATAGTCCAGTACTCTAGTCAAAACTTTCATACAAGAAAGAACCACAAGAAACATAGTACAGAAAATTTAGGAAGATGTTGAATATTATAAAATACCTTGAGACATCATACTTGAGGCTCAGAAAAATCATTTCATTTTGTGGAGAGAAGCAGCATGATGTATTAGAGAGCTGATCTTGTAGTCAGGAAGAGCTAAATTCTAGCTCTGTCTTTGATATTGGCTTTTGAACCTGAGAAATCACTTCATATGTCATTGTCAGAGACAACTCTCTAAGACAGCGGTCCTCAAAGTGTGCTCCATGTACCTTTGTGGGTCCCCAGTCATTTTGAGAACATCTGTGGGATTAAATCTATTTTCATAATAATACTTAGATAGTATTTGCCTAATAAAATCCATTTCCCTTTTCCAACTGTGTATCTGTGTGATGCCAGATTTTCTTCATATACTTCAACAAAAACAACATAACAATGATAGATTCAATGCTAGAACAGATATGAGAATCCAGTTAGCTTCTGAACTTTGGTATTGGTTATAAGACATGGGAGACACTAGCAGAAGACAATTCAAAGAAGGTACAATGCTCTTTGAGCAAAGTAGAACTTCAGTAACTCAATATGGAATGAACAAATAAATTGAGAGATATCTCTATCCCGAAGGCTTATAAGGACTATTTGTTTTTTTTTATCCTTGATATAGAAAAGTTTATTGAGACGATTTTAAGAAATATTTTTTTCTTTTTTATTCTGTTTCATGCTTTCTTCTAATGTTCATCTTTAAATTTCCTTCAGATAACTTTGCATAAATAGTATTTTCCCAAGTTTTTCTTTAGACTAGTTTTTTAAAAATCCTAATCCATTTATCATAGACTATTTATTCCTGAATTGTGGTAGGTTTTTCCAAGGTCATGTTGGCATGATTAACCATAGCTGTACAGATTGCACATTGACCCTGACAATGTGTTGCCATTTTGGTCCTCTTTGGGTATGAAGGACAACAATGACAATGAATGATGATTAAGCTAGGCATTAAATAAATATCCAAAATGATGTAAAACAATTCCAATTTTCACTAAATTCTGTCTTGAAAATATAGTTTTAAAATAATGTTATTCCCATTAACATGTAATTGATATATTATTGTCATTCTAAATGAATATATGAATATTTTAACATTTATATACTTCTGACATGGTAAATCCAGATGAACAAAAGCTTTTTGGAGGCCTCAACAATTTTTAACAATTATAAAAGGGTCCTGAGACAAAAAAAAATGAGAACCTTTGTTCTAAGAGAGTAAGTTGAAGAGAAAGCACCATTTTTCACTGATAGAATGAGTTCCTCCCAAAGAGCTTTGAAATCATAGGTTCATTGAAAACAACAGTTAACAGTTCCAAATATAATACTTACAAGGTAGATGATGCTTGTTCTATTAGCCTCACAGCTAGGAAAATTGAAACTCAGGCTAAGTGACTTGATCAGGGTCTCCTTAGCAGTAAGGATTGAAGCTACTTTCTTTTGGGATTTCAAATCCAGCACCTTTTTCAAGATCTACCTTTGTTCAGTTATTCCACAGCAACAAGGATTGACTACTAGACTCTCTCTCAAATGATGAAGTAGCTTTGCTCCTTATCAAGGTTAACCTCTCTATTTGTTCAAATGATCTCATTCCATCCCATCTCCTCTAATAGATTGCCCCCTTTGTCATCCCTGACCTTTCACTTATTTTTAACCTCTCCCTAATGTTTAATTTTCTAACTGCCCACAATTGTGTCTGTATTTCCCCTGTCCTGAAAAATAACATCTCAATTCATCCTTCCATCCTTGCTTTCATCCAATATTCTTTTAGCCCTTTGTAGCTAAACTCTTCAAACAGGCAGTCTAGAGTAGGTGCTTCCATTTTTGCCACTCCGCTCACTCTCTTCTTAACCCTCTGAAATCTGCCTTCTGATCTTATTCAACCAAAACTGCTCTTTCCAAAAGAATCAAACCCATTAGCCTTTTCTCAATCCCCATTTCCCTCTGCAGTCTTTGACACCACTAATAACTCTTTCTGTTTTGATACTCTTTTCTCTCCAGGGTTTTGGGATACTGCTCTCTCCTGTCTTTTGATTTCCCTCCTACCTATGACTGATTCTTTGTCTCTTTTGCTGGATCCTTTATCAGATTGTGCTCTCTAACCATATGTTTCCCTCAGAGTTCAGTCCTGGGTCTTCTTTTCTCCTTCCAAACCACTTTACTTAGTCATCTCATCCCACCATAGATTTAATTACCATCTCTATGTTGATGATTATCATTTCCTAACCTACTTTTCACATCCTCAACTGTCTTTCAGACTTCTTGAACTTGATGTCCAATATACATCTTGTGGAAAGGAAAACTGAATCAATCTTTGGCCTTTCTGCCACTGAGGTGGAACAGGCAGCATTTGGAAGGTTAGAGTGGAGATTGATGGACATTGATGACAGTTGGTGGGGGAAGGGGTGACTTGGAGAGTGACAGTTGCTCTTGAGTGTGGTGAGACACTCTTTCCTGGCCATTGGACTGGAAGGAGTGTTCTCTCCCTGTATCTGGATAGAAGTACCTCTATTCCTGGATTTTTTCCAACTGTGTACTCCACCAGGATTCCTGTGATCATGTCATCAAACAAAATGATTTAAGGGGAGCTGCTTGAACTGTAAGGTCAGTCTTTAGGGTGTTAGCCCAAAGAGACATGCCCAACCATCTCTGAAGATCAGAACCTTTTCTTCCTCTTGCTGTCTACTGCTAAGACTTTAAACTTAAGAAAACTAGCATAGATACAGCATAGACAGGAATAAAAGAAACCCTCCCCCAGCCTATGAGGTCTGGCCTCAGCTCAACAGCTGAGAGGGACTCAAACCTAATCTGTGGCAAAATATAGGGCCATCCCTATTCCCTCTAACCTGATCCCTTCCCAATCTAAACTTATTATTAAATTTATCTCAAGTTAATTAACCCACAGTCAAATAAGAGGAGGACTATCATTTCAGGGGGACATAGAGGGAACAGAATCTAAGAACAACCATTCAACCATAAACAGTCCTTATCAGACCCCTGCTGGGTAACTTTGGTCTGGGGGAAGGCTTGTCTCTCAGGAGAGTTTGTGCTTACCTGCCCTGGGTATCTTCAACATCAATCAATAGAGAAGACATCCCCTCAGGCTATCATAGTTGGCCCATTTATGTAGCAAAAACAGTTTCTTAGCAGGGGGGTATCTCTCTCTTTTTACCTCACCAGCACCCATATTCCCTCTATCCCTTTTAACTCCTCCATTCCCTGATACAAAAACCTTCCTTATCCCCTGTACCTCTTCAATCCTCTATGATTCCTTTAACTATTACAATCTTAAATTTAATATGTCCAAAATAGAACTCATTATCTTTTCCCATAGACCCTCCCATTTCCTAACTTCCCTATTACTGTAGAGGGCAACTATTCTCCCAGACCCTCAAGTTCATAACCTTGGAGCATCTTGGATAAATTACTATCTATCACCCCACATATTTAAGCTATTTCTAAGTCACATCAATTTTACTTTTATAACATCTATCACATATGTCCCTTTCTCTCCTCCTTAACCATTACCACTTTAGTGGAGAACCAAATCATCTAATACCTGGATTATTGCAATATTACTTTTTTGGGGGGGCATCTATCTGCCTCAAGTCTTTCCTCATTCCAATTCACCTTCAATTCAGTCACTAAAGTGCATGCCTGATCATGTCACCCTTGCCCCCAACTCAATAAATTCCATTGGATTCATATTGCCTCCAGGAGAAAATACAAAATATTTTATTGAAAATCCAAAGAGTTTCACAATTCAGTCCCTTCCTTCCTTTCCATTCTTCTTATACCTTACTCTCTGACACATACACTTCAGTACAGTGTGTGTGAATTGAATATCTGGGAGGACTTCCCACCCAGTCCAATCCTGGAAAACTCATTCCACTGGAAGGACAGAGGAGTTACAGAGTCATGTGTCTGGGTAGGGCCATGGAGGCCATGATGCCAGGAAATATGATGTATGAAGGCTGTGAGCTAATTGGAGGATCTGAAAGGATCTGGGGGAGGGACTGAAATTGAGGTTTGGAAAGCCAGCACTTGAAGCTCACCAGAGGTCTTTGCTCCTGTTCTTCTCCCTTATATGACTCCCTCTTTGCTTCCATTTCCTCTCTCTAGTCTGACTCTTTCCCTCTGGCCTGGCTCTTTCTCATGAGTTCTTACCTTATCTTGTCTTTTCTGGCAAGTGGGAATGGAGGGAATTGCTACAGCTGTTATCCAGGCCTGGATTTTTACATTAAGTTAGAAAAACTGGAAACCTTATTTCTCTCTTACTCTATCTTTCCTAATAAATGCTTATGAATTTAGTATAAAGTCTCGAAGATTAATTTTTATTCATAACATGCAACACTGGCCTCCTGGCTGTCAACAAGAGGCTATTGACTCATGACTTTCTCTCCAGCTGTCCTCCATGGATAGAACACTCTCTGTCTTCCTTTCTGACTGCTACTTGCTTGAATTCTTTTATGGCCCCACTAAGATATCACTTCCTACAGAAAGCCTTCCCCAAACACTTCTTAAATCTAGTGTTTTAACACTGTTAGTTTGCTTTGTATATTATAAGCTTCATGAGGGCAAGGACTATTTTGCCTCTTGTTTTCTCAGTGCATAGCACAATGTCTACACATAGTAGAGACTTAATAAATGTTTATTGATTGATTGATTGAATAGGAAGCAGGTATATTGGGAAGGCAGTGAGGTGGAGTAATGAGTGGAGCAATCGATTTATGGTTAAGAAGATATGAATTCTATTTCTGTCTTATATGCTAACTGTGGGTCTCTAGGCAAGTCATTTAAACTTTTTGGACTACAGTTTAACTTATCTGTAAAATGAGGATAATTATAGCATTTGCCTAATGGGATATTGTCAGGGTTAAAGTAGATTACATTTGTTCATTGTTTTTTTGCAAAACTTAAAGAGAATTTAAATGCTAGCCTTAGGAAGTTAGAGTGCTGGAATAGCAATAGTGAGTGCTACATTGTTGACCATGAAATATTAAAAGTAATAGAAAAGTGATGATGGATACTTTATGGAGAAGTCAGACCTAGAAGATTGGCGAAAATGATAAAAGGACAAAATGACAAAGTTGGAGGAGATGTGGATAAATGAGGGCACTAATACACTGTTGGTAGAACTGTGAACTATTCTACATATTTTGGAGAGCAATGTGTAGTTATGTTCAAAGAGTTTGAAAGATGTGTATACTTTTTGACCCAGCAACACCCCTATTAGGTTTATTTCCTAAGGTGATCAGGGAAAAATGAAAAGGACCTCTATGTTCTGAAATATTTATAGCAGCTTTTTTAGTGATGGCAAAGAACTGGAAATTGAAAGGATACCCATTAATTTGAGAAAGACTGGATATGTTGTGACATATGATTCTGATGGAATACATTTTCATGGTAAAAAATGATGAGCAAATTAATTTCAGAAAAAAGAAAGATCCACATGAAATTATAAAGAGTGAAAAACAAAGTCAAGAGAACATTATATTTAGCAAGAGAAGTATTATTTAAATTATGACTTGTGCATATATACCTCCAGAGAAATAGGTGATAATTACAAATAAGTAAGATACAGTTTTAAATACACATTTTTTTTTGTCTACTCATGGGGGGCAGGGAAGGTGGGAAGGAGTTAACTGGGCATTTTAATGTGAAAAACAAACAAATTTAAATTAAATAAGAATGATATGATATAAGTAAACTATAATTTTGCAACCATAGGAGGAGGACTAATACTGAAGATATTTCATATCCCTTGCGGTACTGATTTATGACACTTGGAATAGGTTAAATGGATCCTCACAAAACAGTATCCTCCCCTTGCCACCCAGGAGCAGGAGGATACTGTGGGCTGGTTGCCTTATTCAACTTTTTGCCTGAGAAACTGATAATATGCTTTCTACTATAGATCCAAATTATGCCCTTGTAATAGCAGACCCAGGCACTAATAATGCTTTTCTGAATCATATAAAATAAGTGTGTCTTGGCCATTAATTCATTGTAAGACCTCGGATAAGTCTCTTCTATTCACCAATATCTGAATTCCAATTACTCAACAACATTTAAGAAGTACCTATTCTTTTATGTAACAGGCAATAAAGATCAAAGCCAAGATAGAGAAGATTTTGCCCTCAGGATTTTTTTTTCTTGTTGGAATATCAGGGAAACAACACAAAGACATTTATTTATAGATAGTCACTAGTGGAATACGGCCCCTTACAAGAGGTGACACTTGAACTAAATGTTGAAGGGATTCTAAAAGCCTCCAGAGCTGGAGTGTGTGTATTCCAGGCATAGAAAGGGACCTTTGCAGAATCATGGAGTTGGGAAATAGTGTCATGTATGAAGAATATTAAAAAGTCCATTTTTCTGGACTGTCAAGTGAATGAAGGAGAATAATGTTTTAAAATACTGGAAGAATAGTTTAGAAACAAGTTGTGAATGCCTGAAAAACAATTAATAGCATTTGTGTTATGTTGGAAAAAAAGTACTGGTCTTCAAGGAAAAAAGGCAATCAAGTTCAGTCTTAGATTTCAGGTAAATAACTTGTAGGACAATGAAAAGATTTTGATTGGAGTGGGGAAAGAGATAGGAAAGTCAGCTAAAAGAATATTGTAGTAGTTCAATGAAGAGTGGTCATGGCCTGAAATGAGGTGGTGAGATTATAGGTAAATAAAAGAAGGAGAGATGCAAGGAGCAACAACTACTGGGAGCCATCAAAGACCACACTGTTTGACATCATTCATGTGGAAACCAAGGACTGCAAAGCAGCCCCCAGGAAGGATGGAAAAACCCACTGAAACCCCCCCTAAATCACTTTCCTTATTAACATCCCCATATTATCGGAATTGTTATGATTATTATTCTAACTTCATTCCAGGAAAAATAGATGAGAGTAACATGCTTGCAGGGTTAATACAGATGTCCCACCGTGTCCCCCCCAGGATATTACCAAGAGATCCCACTTATAAAATTAAACCTAAGGATTCTTATATATCCACTTAGATAGGACCCTCTTTTCGAGGCAAAAAAAAAAATCTGGCAAATCTGTGCTCTGAATTCCCTAACCTATATCTTGGTCATGTTGATTCTACCCTCTGATCCTGCACTTAGCAACAATGTTTTGTTGACTATATCCCTAGGCTTCCTGTTTGTTGTTGAGTTCCATGGAAGCATGTATGTTGAGAATGAAACTGTGTGCCAAGTAGATATGTGGTCATGAAGGTATAAAATAAAGCCAGGCCTTAGCCAAGGTGGAGCAGTTTATTCTGTGAAACCTGTGCTATGGGTTGAACGTGAAAGCTGTGTTCCATCCATCATTTTGCCAACACTATCCTATCTCCGAGGCTCCATCCCCTGTGGGAGGCTGACCCACCCCACAGCAAACAGCAAAAAACAACATTTATATAGCTCTTTAAGATTTACAGAGCACTTAATATTTTTATCTCATTTCATCCCCTCAATAAACCTGGGAGGTGGGTGATATTGAAGTGAAGCAGGCAGTTTAAGTGACTTGTTCAGGTTCACATGACTAATACATGTCTTTGGTTATATGTGCATTCAGATCTTCCTGTTTCCATGACCTCTATCTCTCCAATGCATTATAAAGGTAGAATTAGCACTACTAGTCAATAAATTGTATCTTTCTGTCTATCTATCTATCTATCTATCTATCTATCTATCTATCTATCTATCTATCTATGTTTATCTGTGTATCCATCCATCCATTCATCCATCTATCCATCCATCCATCCATCCATCCAGCCAGCCAGCCAGCCATTTATCTATCCATCCATCCATCCATCCATCTATCTATCTATCTATCTATCTATCTATCTATCATATATATGCACACATATATATACACATGCATATATTCTCACATATACATCTACATATATATAATATGTGTATATAAATAAGTAGGGAGAAACAGAGACAGAGAGAGAGAGACAAATGAGTGGAGAGTAATATCACATTTGACAACCTAAGTTACATAAAAAATGATGGTTCCCTCAATAGTCAGTGAACGAAAGCATTTATCAAAGAACTACTATGTTCCAGGCACTGTGCTAAATATTAATGAGGGGAGTTTGGAGAGGGGAATGCTTTTTTTTTTCAATAGGGGGATAGTAAATTCAATTTTGGACACGATGAGTTTGAAATATCTCTATATCATCCAGTTCAATTAAAACTGGAGTTCTGGAGAGAAACTAGGGCTATACATATAGATATATGTCTTTTGAATAGAGATTATCTTTGCAAATTCTGTCAGAGGTGAGATCACCAAGATGATCTTAGACCAACCAATGGTGGCACCCAAAATTAATATATATCATCTCAATAAATATCTAGTTAAGGAGACTGAAAAAAAATTAATTAGACAAGGAAAGAAGGAAAACCAAGGGAACAGTGTTGAAACAAAACAACTCAGAGAAGAAGATTATCCAGACATAAATGATGGTTAGTAATGTCCCATACAACACAGAGAGGTTAAAAGAATAAGATTTAAGAAAATGACATTGGGTTTGGTAATAAGGATATTACTGTGTCTGATCACATATATTGATTTGATCAGATTCTATCAGACTGACACAATGTTTTGTCACATTCCTCATTAATCTGCTATCATTTATGAAAATACAGTGGCAGCCTATTATGTTTTAGGCTAAAGTGTAGCTAAGGCAGCTATGGAAGCTACTATAGGGAGCAGCCAATATTTAGGGGCTCATAAGAAGCATAGAACCACAAAATCCCAAAATTAGAACTAAAAGGAACACCAGAGGTCATCTAGACCAACATCCTCATTTTTTAATAAAAGTGCTTACTTTCTCTTTTTGAACAGCTAAATATCAGTTGCAAGGCAGAAGAGTGGTTAGAGCTAGGTAAATGGAGTTAAGTGACTTGTCCAGCATCACTCAGCTAGGAAGCGTCTGAGGCCAGATTGACCAACATGTTCATTTTAACAGGTTAAGAAAGTTAATTGCAGAGAGGTTAGGTGCCCCAGAGGAAGCACGATTTGTACACAGAGTCAGTGACTGTAAAAGCAGAGAATAAAATATCAGCATATAGGCATACAGGTATAAAGTATGAAGGTATAAGTATAGATTAGATTTATTTAAGCCAGAAGTAACAACAGGGATAAGAACTATTAGGAAGAGGTGAATTAAAAAATACAGAAAATATTGCTGTCTTGGAGTCAAAGAGGAGTGAGCCAAATAAGGTGGAAACAGGTAGAAGAATCCCTGTAGATATTTGGAAGAGAGAATGTAATGAAACTTGGAAACAGGGCTGGATTTTCATTTAGAGTACCTGCATTTTCATCCTTATTCTGCTAGATACAATCTTAATGACTTTGGAAAGCCATATCTCTCTGATTCTAAATTTTCTCTTCTACAAAATAAGGAAGTCAAATTAGATGATGACAAAAGTTCCTTTCAGCATCAAACATATAATTATAAGTATAAATACACATAGCATAGATGGGAGATCGAGTGGTTTTAGCCACTGACACTCAGGAGAGATACCAGTGGGGACTCTCAATCTAAAAGGATGATAATTAACCAAAGGATAGATAACAAAGATTTCAGGCTGTAAAACCACTGGACATCTAGAAATTGAACCACTACCATCCCACTGGAGCAAATTATCTGGAACGTGAATACAATTTTAGAATAATCTTTGATGTGATACACCAATGCAGTCACATTGATAATAATGATTACTGGTTTCTTTTCTCTGTGTGTGTGTTTTTGCGCCTCAGTGAGAGATTCATTTAGCTTAATATAACATAAAAGAGTATGTCTCATGCTTGTGTTCCCTGGGGAAATAGACTCTAGGACTAGCACTGTTGACATCTTTCTGGGACTGTGGGAGTGGTCAGGGAGAAAATGAGACAATAAACTCATTGAATAGAGAGAAAGGTCAGTGATGAAATTTAATTGTCCTTTGAATCAACTTTGCATTATATGTCTCATGCCTCTGACTGATGGTATCCTTCTTTCTTGAAGATGGTGTACAAGAAAAGACCAAGTCTATGAAAGAAATGTGAATCAGTTGACATCTTTCTAATCAGGAGACAGGAAAAAATCAGTCAGTATATGGAAACCTCAGAACCAGGATCACAGAATAAAATGAAGGTCCAGATAGCAGTGAGTCAGTCAGATATCAAGGTACTAAGTGATGGGGTTGGATTCTAATTTTCTTCCACATATGTGGGCCTTATTTTGTCTCCTTATAAATTAGAGAAGACAACTACCTGATTGTTAGTGGATAGTACTTAAAATTCTTTTACTAGAAAAGTTCATTGGGACTTTGACAATGGAAAGAGCTTGAATTTGCCCTTGGAAACAATGAAATTAATTAGCATTTTCATATATTTTATATAGCACTCCAATGTTTACAGGGTGCTACAAGCATTATCTTATTTCAGTCTCATGACAAACCTCTGAGATAGGTGTGGCTAAGTGTTATCCCAGTTTTAGAGATGGATAAATCTGAGATTCAAAGAATTGTGATATCTGGTCATAGCTAATTAATATTAGAAATAGGCACTGAACTCTCTCTTCCTTCCTTTCCTTTCCTTTCCTTTCCTTTCCTTTCCTTTCCTTTCCTTTCCTTTCCTTTCCTTTCCTTTCCTTTCCTTTCCTTTCCTTTCCTTTCCTTTCCTTTCCTTTCCTTTCCTTTCCTTTCCTTTCCTTTCCTTTCCTTTCCTTTCCTTTCCTTTCCTTTCCTTTCCTTTCCTTTCCTTTCCTTTCCTTTCCTTTCCTTTCCTTTCCTTTCCTTTCCTTTCCTTTCCTTTCCTTTCCTTTCCTTTCCTTTCCTTTCCTTTCCTTTCCTTTCCTTTCCTTTCCTTCCTTCCTTCCTTCCTTCCTTCCTTCCTTCCTTCCTTCCTTCCTTCCTTCCTTCCTTCCTTCCTTCCTTCCTTCCTCCCTCCCTCCCTTCCTTCCTTCCTTCCTCCCTCCCTCCCTTCCTTCCTTCCTTCCTTCCTTCCTTCCTTCCTTCCTTCCTTCCTTCCTTCCTTCCTTCCTTCCTTCCTTCCTTCCTTCCTTCCTTTCTTTCTTTCCCAAGAAATTTTATTCAGATATTTGAAGGAGCTCTGATATAATCTTCCAGTCAATTTTGATAAACCATTTCTGAGGATTATTTTAATTCTAACATTGACTTTTCTAAGTTTCTTTTCAGCTCTGACATTTATACATTCCTTATGATAAGATTCTACTTATTATAATATCTATTCACATTCCTATGGCACTTTTAGGTTTGCAAATCAATTTTATTCCTTACAACAACCTCTGAATGTAGGTGGTACAAGCATTATTCTTCCCAGACTTCACATGAAATTCTGAGAGAATCAAAATTCTTATTTGTGAGGAGTGACTCAAAGTCAATTTTCCAGGTTGAAAGTCAATGGCTTTTTCTAGAATCTCATGCTGCTACTCCAGTGCTGATATCCTATGTTCTAAGACAGTGGAGTCTAACTAAAATAGAAATAGGAGTCACTGAGTAGTATGTAAGCATCCCTACAGGACGCAGATCAGCCCTGAAAATCACTTATCATTCACTTTATTCAGATTAGCTATATTTTAATGTATTTTTGTTTATTTTTAAAATATTTCTCAATTATATCTTAAACTTGTTCAAGCTATGCTCATCAGTTGTGGATGACCCAATGATCATGCATTTGAAACCTCTGCCTCCAGCCCCCAGAGATCTCCTTTAGAATTGTCACCTAGAATGCCCACTGAAGGAGACATGTTCTCACCTGATCTAATTGTTTTCTTCATTGAGTTGTGAGTTCAGGATGTTGCTTTTATCTCTTCTAAGAGCATCAGGTGACCTCTGTGGCTTTGGTGGCCTGTTGAATAATTGATAAGGCACTAGGATGAAATTCCTTACCATGATAATTAAAAACTAACTGCAAGGCAATTGTTTTTCAAAGTGCTATGGATGAATGTCCAGGGAATTTCCATTTATTATTGACATCCATTTCTTTCAGTCTCTCCTTTACATTAGATTTAGATTCTATTTTCTCACTTGAAATCTCTTCCATTTTTGTTATTGGTGGAGGAAGCTGTCCCTATTCTGACAAGGTAGAATCTTCTAAATAAGCTTTTATCCTTGATGAGGGAAATGATGTCCTTTGGAAACATAGGTATCACTTAAAATGTATGTTCAGATACTATCATCCTGATGAATTATTCACTTCTGACTGAACTGGTGCCATTTCAGTCTCAATCTTGTCTCTGCTAGTCATAGGACAGATGGTCATCTAGAAAGGCAAAAAGGGGGTGTCCTTAGGTGAGTGTCTTAATCAGGGAAGGAATCTAGTCACAAGCCTGTGCTCGTTCTACTATCACACAGCATCTCATTAGTTGGTTGGTTCATAAAGTCAGCCTTGTCTTGGTGAAGTTTACCTTCTAACCTTGCTTCCCAAGAACACTGAATCCAGTGGGAAAGAGTCAGACTAAGCTTTATTCCAGGAGGTATTCCTCTAAGAGGACCTGGAGCTCTTACTCTTTCCAGTTAGAAACACTTATTTGCAGAAGTGTGAATATTTATGCACATAGTCAGCCTCTTTTTTGACCTTTCTCATTTTGTTTTTTCTTTTAAAAAAAATTAGCATTCATTAAAAATGTTAGTTCCAAATTCCATCCTCCTCTCTAACCTCTTCCCCACCTATTGAAAAGGCAAGCAACATGATACTCATTATAAACATGAAGTCATGCAAACCATTTCTATATTAGTCATATGCAAAGAGCAAGATAAATAAAATGAAAAATGCTGCAATCTGCACTTGGATTTCTTTAATTCTTTTTTTTTTTTGGAGGTCCTTAGGTCCTTTGGGATTTTTTTGGATCATTGTTTTAATAAAGTAGCTGTCTTTCACAGTGCATTAATGTTAAAATATTGCTGTCACTATGAACAATGTTCTCCTGGTTTTGCTCACTTCAGTTTGCATGAGTTCATACAAGTATCCTTGCTCATCATTTCTTATAGCACAATCATATTCTAACAGAATTATATGCCATAGCTTGTTCAAACATTTCCCAACTGAGGGACATTGTCTCAATTTCTAGTTCTTTGTCACCATAAAAAGAACTGCTAAAATATTTTTTTCTATATGTTGGTCTTTTTCATTTATCTTTGATTTCTTTGGGATACAGATTTAGTAGTGGCATTTTCCATTAAAGAGCATATGAAGTTTTACAGTCCTAAGGGTATAGTTCTAAATTGTTCTCCACAATGGTTGGACAAGTTCCCAATTCTGTGGAGAGTACATTACAGTGTCCCTATTTTTCCACATCTCTTCAACATTTGTCATTTTCCTTTTTCTATCATGTCAGTCAATCTCTTAGTCTTGAAGTCATAGCTTAGAGTTCCTTTAATTGTATTTCTCTAATGATAAGTGGTTTAGATAATTTATCCTCCTCTTTTTAATCAAGATTTGATTTGATTCAATTCGATGCAACTTGTTCAATTAAATTCAACAAACATTTAATTTAGACTTTATAGTCACTATGCCAGGATCTGAACATTAAAAGACAAAATGTTAAGTAAGTATAAGACATATGTGGAACAATTGAAGAACCAAGCACAGGATGAACAATGAGGAATCCATAAAGGTCTCATCTAGGAACTAATATCTGATCTAAATTTTAAGTAGGATGAAAGATTTTAAGAAGACAAGATCCAGGGAAACATCAGTGTGTTCAATGGTCACAGCATGTACAAAGGTGTGAAAGGTGGAGATGAAATGTTATTTAAGGGGAATAGCAAGCAGACCACTTTGTCTAGAATGTAAATTGCATGAAAGTGAATAATGTGAAATGATTTCAGGAAGGTGGGTTGAATTCAGAATGGAAAACAAGTAAGTTGGCATAGAAGTTTATATTTTATCCTAGAGGAAATATTCTCTATGTGAGTGTGGATGAGTCAATTAGCTTCTTCATGATCTACACAACTATTTGAAAATGTACACTGTTGAGAATGTGCTGAGCTGGATTGGTAGATTGTGTTTCCTTAGCTGAGTACTGCTTCATACCCATTAATACAGATATCTAGTCCCTATCAGTATGTCTCTTTCTCCCTTTCCTCCTCCTTTACCCATCCAGGCAATAAACGAGCCATTAAGACTTCTCAAGCAGGGAAATGACATGGTCAGAGCTGTCCTTTAGTAATAAAGCCATCTTATGACAATAGGTGTCTTCTAGTTGAATTTGCCTTAGCAAAATTATGACATCAACAATGTTTGTCTTCATTAAATACTTCATCAGGCCAATTAATTTTGTAGTGCTCAGCGATGGATGAAGGGATCTAGTTACCTTCTGTGGGTTGTTTTCTGATAAAAGGACAACAGATGAGTCATTCTCAAATGACTTTGCTAAGAATTACCTTCTTGAAAAAATAGTATAGGAATATGATAAAATATTATTGTGCTATAAGAAGTGAGGAAACGGGTGATTCCAAAGAGACATGGAAATATCTGTATGAAGGAAGTGATGCAATATGAAGTAAGTAGAATCAGGAGAACACTTTCTTACTATACCATCAATATTCTTTTTTTTAAAGGAATGATTTTTGAGGATTTTTGTAAGATGATAAAGAATGAAATGAGAAGAATTGGAAATATACGTAAGAAGAGTAACACTATAAAGAGATAACTTTAGAAGTGTTAAGAACTATGGTTAATCTAAAGGCCATTTGGGATCCCAGGGGACCAAAGATAAAACATGCGATCCACTTCCTAGGACATATGTGATAGAGTATGCAAAATGAGGCATATAGATTTTCATAAACACTCTACAAGGGAATTTGCTTTGATTATGCATATTTGCTACAAGGAATTTATTTTTCTTTTCTTATTTTTTTAACTGGGCGAGGGGTTGGAAGAAGAGAAAATAGATTCCGTTCATTAAAAGACAAAATGGAGAGGGGCTACAACAAATGTGGAATGCTGTCACTTTCAGACAAGGTCACTGTTTTAGTCATTTTATTTAATTTTCTTAATTGTTATGTGATAACTCATCGTTACACACTTACTAATTTGTTCCAAGAGTCTGCTCATTCATTAGAAGTCTTTAATCATCTGTGATGCAAAAGCAAAACATGTCAATGAATCTTTGAAAAAAAAAGCTGTTGAATTAGTTTAGGGAACTATACTGAATTCTGAACAATAAGAAAGAACTCAACTAAAATAGAAAAGATGGAAAGTTGTAGCATAGTAACTACCTCATCTCATAATTTAGAGCAAATAAGGAAGGAATTCTGGGTATATTCTAATTTATAGCCTATATTTGGGGTCAGTGAATTTCAGAGTTCTAAAATATAAATCACACAGCCTAGGGTTCTTTTAGAAAGGGATTCCATAACGTTTTTAATGGCATGGTCCCCTTTGACAGTATATACTCCTCAGAATAAAGTTTTTAAATTAATAAGATAAAATATGGGCTCACAAAAGAAATAAATTATATCAGATGATATCAACATAAAAACCCAACAAATGTATAGGTCTCAGGTTAAGAATACTGGCTATGGGTGAAATTGCATCCAGAAGAATAAGATGCTTGCAAGAGTAAAAATTTAACAATGTACAAATGACTATGTAACAGGAAAAAATGAGGAACCACCTAAGTTAATTCATGATGCAGAGGAAACTCATCAATAAACTCAGATTTCTAAAAGCACTTAAAGACCAAGTGAGTCCCTTATAACCCCAATTGCCAAGCACTTGTCATTCTTTTCTCTTAGAATTGTTATTAAGACAGAAGATAAGGATTTTAAAAAGAGCACCTGTAGAAAAGATGATCAAGGGAAAGTGAGGGAGAATGGCTACACATGTGAATTTTAGATTTCCTCCACCCTGATTAGTCTTCAAAATGCTAGGTATACACCTAGGAATGTAGACACCCCTACTTAAGGATTAAGTGTTGAGGAGGATGACCTATGACGGATATGTGCTAACAAGTGACAAATAAGAAACAATTGACAGACCCCCTGGGCTATTGTAAGCCAAGCTTAAGCTACCATTGGTACATGTGAGATGCAGGAAGTGGTGTAAAGAATGGTCTATATATTTTGTGTCACTTCCTCTCTCTGGTCTCTCTGGTGGAGACATTACTCTCTATCTCACCTGTGTGGCTTATGGCAGCATGGTTTGCATCTTGGTGATTTGGCATTTGCAGCTTGCTGGTCAGTGGTTTAGGCTGATTCCTTTTTCCTTTACCTCCTAAAGCACTATCCTCCTACAAGGCTTCTCATCTTGGAGGAGGCCTCGTGGCTGGTAGCTGAGCTAAATTGAGAAAGCCCCTTGGCCAAGGCCTCTGAACTCCTGCCTGGCTCAGCCTGGGTTGGAACAGTCCAATTTCTCTTTCCTCTCTCTCTTCTTCTTAATCTCTTCCTTCTATTGTAATTAAAACCACTATAAAAATCCCAAATTTACTCGAGTAATTTATTGGGATTAAATTAATCCCTGGTGACCACTAGTATAATATATTCAGTCAATATCCCCTATTTTACCCCTTACACTCAGGAGTATATTATATTGGGAAGGCTAAAATTCAGAATGTATTGAGACTTTGGATGAATGTGACAAACAAAAAAAAAGGTCTTTTTGAAGTTTAAATTTAGGGGTAAGAAGAAGATGAAAAGTAGACCTATGACTTGTGGTACAGGTGCTCATAAATCTTTCAGAACAGATTCACTGGGAGGGGGAGTGGATATATACATTACAGATAGTTTAAATTTAACCTTCATTATTAACAGTTTCTTAATCACTTTCTTAAATTGATGCCATCAATATAATGGTAAATCAAGTCCTGATTTGTGGCATTTGACCTGAAGTGTAAATACTCAACACTGAAAATTTAACAATCATCTCTCTCCAGCCTGTATGAGCTGGTTCAAGTACACTTTTGTCTTGTGGTTAATGGGATTACCAATATATAAAGATACAAACAAAGTAGAACTACTCAACTCCTATTTTGCTTCTTTAAAAAATATCAAAGCGAATGATATTAAGACTGGGAAAGAGTGAACAAAATTAGTTGATAGGAAATCCAAGATAAGCAAAGAGATTTTATTGGAGTACTTTAAAATGATAATTGTAACTTTAACAACTGACTGGCACTGGCTCAGAGGTATTGGATATTCTCTCTTCCAGTTACAATTCTTGTACCTTAATTTACAAATCAGACTTAATTCCATGGAACTCTGGCCTTTAAAGAGAATAGTACATCACCTTTTACTCACATTTTGATCTTTAAAGTCTTAATTTGGAGCCCTGGGAAAAATTACTTAATGCTAAGGTTTGGTTCATATATAATTTCTCCACAAAAGAATTAGAAAGGCCCTCAAAATACAAGATAAAAGTGATATTGAATATTTATTCTATTCAAAGAAATACTTAAAACATACACACATGTGCACATACTTGTGTGCATACATACACACAACTTCTAAGTAAAAAAGTAACCCATAATTCCAATTTAACTTGCCTGGGAAACTGATATATCATCAAGATATAACACGTATAGTGGAATGACTAAATGGCCATTTCACCATGTCCTTGGCTTTACATTATCCAATCAAACCCCTCAAATTCTCTATCCTCTGGTAAACTAGGTGAATAGAATAGTTATCTTCTTTGAACCTTGTAATTATAGAAAATTCTGTCTTCTACCATTCAGCTCCAAACTAAGGATTCTGTGAACTTCCAAATTCTTTTAAAAAATAATTTATTTTTTTCCAATAACACATAAAAACAACTGTAACCTTCATTGTAATTACATTTTTTTGTGGTTTAAGCTGTCCCCCACTCTCCTTCCCCACCTCATTCATTTAGAAAACAATGTTACACATATATAGTCATATAAAACATATTTTAATATTAAACATGTTGTAAAAGAAAACGCAGGCTGAAAAACTCCAGGAAAAATAAAGTAAAAAAAAAACATCAGTATGCTTCAGTCTGCATTCAGACGCCACCAGTTCTTTCTCTGGGTAGTATTTTTCTTCTTAACTTCTTCAGAATTGTCTTTGATTTTTGCATTGTAGAAAATACCCCAAATATTTATAGTTGATGGTGCAATATTGCTGTTATTGTGTACAATGTATCTCATGGTTCTGCTCACTTTACTTTGCATGAGTTTTTAATATGCCTGTGATGGTGAATCTATGGCATGTGTGGCAAAAAGGGAATGTAGAGCCCTCTCTATGGGTACATGAGCCATCACCATCACCTGGTAGAATTTGTTACTAGAATGGCAGATGAGCTGCTTCCTTCACCCTCTCTGCTGTGTTAAGGACATTTTTTCACTTTACCTACCCCTCTGCCCTGCAGCCCAAGGGGAATGCTTCCTTCCCTGTCTGGGTAAGGGGGATGGGGCAGACAGCATGTTGTCTCTAAAAGATTCACCATAATTGTCTTTCCATTTTTTCCCCCTGAAATCATCCCATTCCTTATGCCTTATAGCATAATAATATTTCATTACATCATATACCACAACTTGTTTAGCTATTTCCCAATGGTTGATCATCCCCTCAATTTCTAATTCCTTGCCATCACAAAAAGAGATGCTTTAAACAATTTTCTTCATATAAATCTTTTTTTTTCCTTTTTCTTTCTTCTTTTCCTTTATTCTTCTTCAGGAACCCATGCTTAAGAAAACAAACACAAGGCACTAAAAATAGGTAGGAGATTGAGGATCAGGCTTGTCCCAGTTTGGACTCATTGCTACACATGATTCATATTGATTAGGAGTGCCGGAAGCAGACCAAATCCCTTATCCACTGTGAAGATTGGATTTTACTTTCTCCTGATTGTAACAATGAAGGTACTTAGCTCTTCCTTGATAGTGAAGATAAAATTGTAATCTCATGTCTATTTTTAGATTTTAATACCCAAAGTGTTAACTCAGTATTTAAAGTAGATCTAACCATTTTAACCACAAAAGGTGTGAACTAACTACCAAAAGGTGCCAACTAACCACAAAAAAGTGTGAACACCCATTTCATACATTGAGTGGGAGGTCTGTGACCCATAGTGAAAAAATGGGCAGTCCTGGAGAAAAGTGTCTGCTGTGATTGGTAGAAGTAAAATTTAGGGGAGGTGACCCAAGAGAAAAAGGTCTTTAAATAGAGGAAACAGAGGCACACAAGGATAGAGATCAGATCAATCAAGATATATTTAGCCACTCAGAGTTGGACTGGGAGACAGATCACTGGGAATTGGAGTGGAGAGACATTTGAGGAGAGACTGTAAGACAGACACTCAGACTTGAAGACACTTGTCTGTGGAACTGGATCCCTAGAGGAGCTGGTGCAGGAGACCTCAGACTGCTTTCATTTTAGATGGTCACCCATTGTGAGTGTAAAGGCTGACTTTATTTCCTTGCCTTTCTGGAGGTGTGAACGTCCAAGAAAGACCCATTGTCTTGAGACTTTTTTTCCCTGATTAGGGCCTTAGAATTTCTACCTGACTCAGAGGAAGCTGGAGTTTTCTCTCTCCCTATCTCTCTTCCCCTTTCTCTCATCCTGAATATCTTCCCTCTATTGTAAATAACTACCATAAATCCATTTACTTTAGTAATTCATTTAAGATTTAGAAATTAAATCCCTGGCAACCACCAATTAAATGTCCAGTCCAACCACAATAAATTTAACACCACCATTCAAGGGATAACTCACAGTTTTTTATACTAAAGAGGGAGGAAGAATAGAGAATCTTAAGGCAAAGACATTTCTTCTAAGACTGACTTAGTGAGTTGCTTTTCTTGAATCAATGGTTACTCCTATTAGATGTGACACTCTTTTATGGTTCCCAGGAAAGACACATGATGTTGTTATCAAAAGGCTTAAAATCCATTTTCCATTTCTCATAGGGCCAAATGACAGGCTATAATACTATCTTGAGAGAATAGGTAAAGATTTAACTTCACAGTCACATAATTCAAAAGGGGACTCAACAGTTAGGTGGCCCAGTGGATAGAGTGCTGGGCCTGGAGTCCGGAAGCCCTAAGTTCAAATCTGGCCTATACACTTACTAGTTGTATGACTATGCTACTTAACCCTGTTTGACTCAGTTTCCTCATCTTCAAAATGAGTTGGACAAACCATTTTTGTATATTTGCCAAAAAGAAATACCCAAGACAGTTATGAAGAATGAGAGATGACTTAAAAATGACTGAACAACAACTTTTCAATCCAATTCACACATGAAAGGGAGTCACATTAGAAGCAGTCAGCAACCATCTATTTGAAGACCTTCATTGATGCTGAACCTAACACTTCTATAGAAAGGCCATTCCACTTTTGAACAGTTCTCATTATTAGCAGTTTTTTTTTTCTGATATTGAATTTCAATTGGCCTCCCTGCCACTCCTATTTATTGCCCCTGTTCTTGCCTGTAGGGCCAAAGTAACAGGTCTAATCTCAATTCCAAACATTTTTATTTTGATAGGTTATCCTTTCAAATATTTAGGCATATATTGTATACCATTGGAATTTCTCTTCTTTTTGCAAAACAAACCTAGTTGATTAAACCAATTGTCATATGGCATTGACTTAAGGCCCTTCAATCTCATGGTTGACCTTCTTGGGACATTCTTTAGATTTTCAATGTTACTCTTAAAATGTAATTTCTAGAAATGAATACTGTATCCCAAATGATTTTTGATAAGGACAGAGAACAGTGAAACTCCCACCTCCATAGTTCTAGAAACTCATTCCTTCTTCATTAAATCCAAGAATGTGTTTGTTTTTTTGAATCCTTCCTTACACTGATGACTCATGGAATTTGCAGTCCACTAAAATATACTTTTTCAAAACTGCTCTAACTTTACCCCTCATACTTATGAAGTTAATTGTTTTTGTAGCCAAATGCAAGTTTTAAAATTTATCCCTGTTGAATTTCATCTTATTAGGTTCAATCTGATGCTCTTGGATGTCACAATACTTTTGGATCCTGATCTGTCATATACTCTGTTAGCTTTCATTCCCTGTTTTGTGCCATCCTTAAGTGCGATGAAAATGTCATCTATGAAAAATGTTAAATAATACATGGCCAAGAAAAGGTCCCTGGAGTATTTCACTGAATACCTTCTCTTATGTTGATATAAACTCTTCTTTGACCTGGGCTTTCTGAACAGTTCTGAATCTATCTGACTGTAGAGATGCTTTATAAAAATTTTTTACTGAAATCTAGGCAAACTCTATCCCCAACATTGTCCTCTCTTACTAGCTGAATAACCTTGCTTGTAAAAGGAATTAACCTTAGTCAGGTGTAACAAATTTTTGTAATCAGTATTTATTGTTGTTCAGTTAATTTTCAGTTTTGTTCAACTCTTCATGTCCACATTTAGGATTTTTTGTTAAAGATATTGGAATGTTTGGCCATTTCCTTCTGTAGCTCATTTTACAGATGAGGAAACTGAGGTAAACAGGGTTAAGTGACTTACCCAGGGTCACACAGTGAATAAGGGTCTGAGGCTGGATTTGAATTTAGGAATATGAGTCTTTCTAACTCTATCCTGGCCTGCTGTCCACTCTATCCTAATTCAATCCACTGTATTACCTAACTGCCTAATCTCTACTTAGTATATAATATTATTAATCTAGAATTGGGTATAACCTTAGAGATCATATAGTTCAATCTTCTTATTTGTGACATAAGGAATTGGAAGCTCAGAGATGAATTTTTCCAAGATTATACAACTTCTGAATGGATGACGCTGATTTGGAAGAGAAAAGCAGATTCATTAAGAAAAGGTAATTAAGAAAATGGTATCTGGTAACATCCTAAGAAACCAAATTTTTACATGTGGTCACTTTTATTTTAAAGCTTATTCCAGAGAGAACTACCTCAATCCTTGAGAATTAAGTTTACATTTCTTTCTTTTGCACACATATTCTCTAGTTCTATCATTAAATTCTCTTTATTGAAATCAAAACACAGTTTCCATACCATTATAAATCATAATCCATCAAACTCTTATTTATAAAAGTGTAACACTCATAATTATTAGGTCTTTTAAAGCTTAGAGCAAGCAAACCTTTCTTTTTTTTTTGTAGTTTTCATATCTTTAATTTTGTAGAGATGTAAACAACAAGTTTGGGGCATATTAAAAATACAGAACACATAGAAAAAGAGCACAACAAAAACATAGAACCAAAGTCTGAGATTGACTGATTTCTACTAACATTTATGGGAAATGGAAGTCAACTTTCCTTATGTTTCACATACACACACACAAAATTATCCAACTTAATCTAAATTTGAGAGAGCTACTCTGGATTTGCTTTGGAGAAAGTTCAGGGAATCACAGAGTGCCAGGACTGAAAAATTTCCTCCTCCTCCTTCTCTTCTTCCTCCTCCTCCTCTTCCTCTTCATTTTAAAGATAAATTAACTGAGTCCCAGAAAATTAAAGTACAGTTATAATAGTCACATAGCTTTGCAGAGCTAGACCTTAAACATCTAGGTTTCTGATGATGATATGATGATGATGGTGATGATAACATTTATATAGTACTTTGATGTTCAAACAAACCTTTCTTAAGGAAAGATTCTTAGGGGACCTTTAGGTCCATTTGGTTCCCTACTCTTAGGTTTTAAAGATGAAGACATCTAAGTTCCATCACAATTCCTCTGAGCTCCTAATTAGGAAAATTCATAATATCTTTGTAGAGATGGGACACTTTGCCAAATGTTCTCTCTCTCTCTCTCTCTCTCTCTCTCTCTCTCTCTCTCTCTCTCTCTCTCTCTCTCTCTCTCTCTCTCTCTGTTTCTCTCTCTCTCTCTCTCTCAATATAGACACATATGATAGACATATAGATATAGATGCATGTTCATATTTAAATATGTTTATACTTCTGACCACTTTGTGGTTGAGGCAAAGCTCAGTTTACTGGGTAGTGAAAGGGTAGATATTATACTGTCTCTGGATAGACAAACTTGAGAGGAGCAGCTGGGGAAAGAGTTGACCTTTACTTGGGACTCCCCCTAGCTTTGGTCCTCCACCTCAAGATCCTATAAGCCAATGTATCTCCTTGCCATCTTCCATTTTTGCTATAGCTCAGACTTCCCTTTTCTCCATACTTATGCCAGTCTTTCTAATATAAACACTGAAAAAATCATTCCCCTTCATTCTGAGATGGGCTTTCCCTTTTATTCAAAGTGCTTAGACTATGTCTGAAATCTGTCATACAATAGCTCTGATTGATTCAAAGTACACAATTCCTATTCACACTTAGATCTGATTGTTTAGTCATATATCCTTAAAAGGAACATAAAAAGGGTCATAAGGTATGAATTTGTTAACCTGAAAGCAGGGCTAAGCTGAAGTGGTAGCTGTCATGTAAGAACATTTTAATATTAGCAACATGCTCTAGGCACATGATCTCAACCTACACATTCAGACTTTTTGTCCTTTGTGTTCCCAGACAAATTTGCCTACTTGCTAGGCATGTCGGTTGTGTCCCCTAAACCTTTACCTACTCTTTCTCAGTGTTCTTGGAAAGCACTCTTTACTCACTTCAACTTCCTCAAATTCAGTATTCAGATCATGCAGTACCTCCTAGGTAACTCTTTTTCTTATCCTCCTAGCTCTTAGTGGTTTCTCTTTCATCAAATGATTGTGTTCCTATTTATTATTTTACTTGTATTCCCAAGGAGAAGGTAACTTCTTTTAGAGATGAACAGCATATTTTGTTTGGTCACTGTATCCCTAATGCCTAGGAAAATACTCAGTAGATATCTAGAAACTGTTTCTTGAATTGAATCTCATTTTGTTTAGCCTTTTGGCAACCTATGCATAACATTAAATACAACAAATAAGTGTATCTACAATATACAATGCAACATCCCACATATACCTCCCTTTACCCTTCCATCTACTCCATCCTTTGTGTTTCTATTAGCATTCCCATCCTAAAGCATAGACACTTTTCTCATTGGAGATCAAAGGCAAAATTCCCGTATAAAGATGCAGTTTCTAGTCAATCTATGTGCAATGTTTACATGCATAGTTGTTAAGACTAGATTATCTATATTCTTATATATTTTCCATTTGACCTTTTGTTCATAGAAAAGTTCCTATGTAAGCAATGCCACCATCATTCTATCTCAACCACTGAACAGAGTAAGCCCCTTAGGGTCCTTAAGGGGAACCTAAGAAGAAGAACCAGAAGAAGAGGGGCCATGGAGATAGAGACAGCTGAAGTGTCTGATGAATATACATGAATGCCTCCTCTGACTACAAAGATATTCTATTAACCTCAGGCCAGCCTGGCTGATCAACCTTTACTCATTCATTTACAAAAGTCTCAAGTTGCATTTGTCTTTCCTGCTAAAGAAGTGCACAATTCCTCACATCTTTGGGCCATCTATCCCTTAGGCTAAGATCTACAAAGATACAATTTCATGGGAGTAGTTTCATGTAAAGCTTCATTTCCGTAGTCAGACAAAGACATGCTCCAAGTAGATGTGCTCCTGTCCTCTTATATGTTTCTTATGTTGGATTGTTGCAAATTCTTCAGTAAACTAAATGTGAATCCTTTTCTATGTTCCTTGTGGGTCTACCACAAAGACCATAAGCTTATTATGAGCCAATCATGTGACTTGCCAGAAAAAAAAAATAAAGCAAGTTTAGACTGTACAGAGAGGCAGAGGGTTTACAATGAAGTGATAATCCCATTAAATGCTCTGAAGAATTGTATTACTTTTGCTTTAGAAAGACAGCATGGCAGAGTAGATAGAGTCAGCTATGAAGTCAAGAAAACCTATATTTATATTCTTCCTCTGATGTATGTTGGTTGTGTATCTAGAAGAGAGTCACATCATTTCTCAGTGCTCAAGTGGTAAGTTGCAGAGAATATGTTGATCTGCATTAGGAGGGGGACTTGCCTTACTTGGGAGTTCCCAGTACCAGTAATATTAAAGATCCGGTTCCTACCCATATTGAGAATTTGCAGAAGAGAAGAATCAGGGGATCGAAGAGACTGGATGGCATGGCAAAACTGGTCATAGAACCTGGGGATGTTTAATCTAGAAAATTTAAAAACAAAACAAACTTAACAACTCCATTTGGGAAGCATTTTAAGATTTGCTTGCTTACTTTACCTCTTCATATTTAATATGAGAAATAAAGCAATCAGTTCTCAATGATCTAAACTAATGAGTAGAACCATGCTACAGATAATTAAACACCAGCATAATGAAAAAACCACCAACAACATGTAATTGAATTTGAAAATAATTATTTTTTTTCAATTTCAACAAATTATAGTTTGGTTAGGAAAAGATTTAAATCAGTTACTAAAGCTGGGAACTCAAATAGGAAGACTGGCTGAGTTTTTTTCTGGTATGTGGAATAGCCTCTTGGCTACCTTCTTCAGAATTAATATTTGGTCATGGATTATTCACAAGTTGTCAATATGCCTATAGGCATTTGTGAATGGATTAGGCCTCTAAAGAGTCTGGTTTTGCAAGTAAATTCTGGAAAACAGGCCTTCTGGTGTTATCATCAACAACACTATTAGAAGCTATAATGACATAAAATATGGTGATTGACTCTAGTTGAGTTGAAATATTCAGCTTGAATTTGAATAATGTGACTACTTCATGAGACTGATGATTTGCTTTGATCGGGTCTCTTTTTCTTCATCCGGGAATGTGGTCAAATAGTTGACTGGTTTTTAAATCCACCTGGACAGTCATTGGGATATTGGTTCAACCAAACAAGAGGCACCAGGATATAAGAGAGTTGGCCTTGGAGCAAATACGAGTTTTGAGTTGTCGCCTACCTCTGACTCATGTAGGCTGTGCGAACCTGGCCAATGCACCGATAGAGAGAGTTCTTTATATCAATGAGATTGCAGGTCAAGAGCCCCGAAAAAAAAAAAACCAATGTTTTGCTCAAGCACTACCTCCAACATAAATTTTTTCCTGTTCTTTCAAGCTTTTCCATTCCACCCAAAGTTCCTTATATTCACTTTTAACCTCCCCTGCAACACACACATACACACACACACACACAGAGAGAGATAGAAACACACACATATATCTCTCTGCTGGCCTTTGTGGTCCTCTAAATGATAATCTGTTGATGCTGTGTTAATGTAGGCAGACATCATACATGATTGACAGAATTTGGCAAGAAGGGTGAAGACTAAAAGGCACAGATTTTGAATGATAAGAGATCCTGGAATTGTAGGCACATGGCAGGGGAATGGTACCCCAGTAGAACTTTTGATTTCCCAGACCTGCACCCCTAGAACCTGCTAAGAACAGACTTCTCAGGTGAGCACATTTTTTTTTCAGGAAATTCCTGAAGGAATCTAAGGAGACTCCAATTGGAAAGTGAGTAGGAGTGTATGTCCAGTTTGGTAAACTTCCTGAACAAAAGGCGGAAAATGAAATGGCAATTTCAAGGAAGGGGAGGGGGTCATTTTGCCTAGAAAATGTATTCTGTGAAGGGTAACTGTCTAAAATAAGTCTAGAAAGGCAGGTCAGGGTTTGATTGTGATGGACTAGAAATGTCAAACTGGGGATACCTTTATCCTGAAACAACAAGGAGCCAATGAAGATGTTTAAGCAACAAAGCAACCTAATCAGACTTGTCCTGAGAAAGAATATGATGTAGTTCTGTTCTAAGTTAGCAAATGATAGAGCCAGGATAATTATTTGTCTTATGATCTCAAGCTCAATGTTCTTTCTCATGCATTCCTCTGTGTAAGAGTCTTGAAAGCAGGAATCCTTTCTTATGTTTCTCTTGCATCTTCTGCCAGTTTTAGCACACAGGCAGGGTTGTCAGGAAGGTCTTGAATATAACATTTCTTCATTTCTGCCAACCATCTCTTCATTATTGCCACTTGAGATATTTTTTTAGCCAAAGTTGAGGATTGTTAAAAAGTAAGAAATCATAGGGGATAAAAACATGAACACCACTAAATACAGCTACTAAAGTGCTAAACACACAAGAACAGCAACAATAAATGCCATCTGCCATGTATATAGCATTGATAGCTCATTGGGTATAACACTGAACCTGGGTTCAAATTTGGCCTCAGGCACTGAGTAGCTGTGTGACCCTGGGGAATGCACTTCATCTCTGTTTGCCTTGGAGATAGCTAGGTGGCTAAGTGGGTAGGAACATGCACCTGAATTCAGGAAGACCAAAATTCAAATTTGGTCTCAGACACTTAGGAAGTCACTTAATCTCCGTATGCCTTAATTGATTAGAGAAGGAAATGGCAAACCACTCGAATGTCTTTGCAAAGAAAATGACACAGACAGTATGGTTCACAAGGAAGATATAGGACACAAGTGAACAACAAGAAGCATTATCCATCAAGAGCTTTTTTAGAGAGGGAATAATATCGCCATTTGCAGGTGAATAAACTGAGGCTCTGCAAAATCAAGTGACACGTTTTGGCTCATGCAGCTTACAAGAAGCTGAGGCCAGACTTGAACATAGAAAGTATCTACTCCTTGAACTAAACTCAAGTCTGGTGACTTTGAGAGTGATGGAAAATGTTCTTAAGGTACTGATTGGTTAAACTTATTCAGCTGGCATCTATAAGGTGCCTACTCTGTGGGAGATAATAAGTCACACACTGGGTCCTGGGACAAAAATAACACAGCTGCTCTCAATGTGTGTATCTTCTGTTGTAGGAAGTAACATATGCACAGATGAAATGAGTAAATCTAAAACATGTGCAAAGTAAAGATGAAGACATTTCTAGTGTGTGGGAAGGGATTAGCAACTGTAGCAATGAAGGAAGACCTGGCAGAGGAAGTAGCATTGGGCAGAGCTTTGATAGGATTCTAAAAGATAGAAGTGAGAGAAGGCATCTCAGGTATCGGTTACAGTCAAAATAAAAGCATAGAGATGGGAAATTGAGTATCTTGTATGAGGAATGTTAAGCATTCTAGTTTAAGGGAGAATAGAGAATATATGACAGGAAGCAATATTGAGGAAGATCAGAAAAGCAGGCTGGGTATAAGAAGGCTACAGTTTGTTAGCAGCTCAGTGTTGTACATGAGAACTCAGCAATCCAAGTTGAACAAGTTGTCCTGACTACAAACAACCACACACACACACACACATGCAGACAAACACACACACTGCTCACTTCTTGTTCTAGAAATGGTAGCCAGTAAAAACCATTATTGGAAAGACCATGCCAGTTGACTGTCCTATGGTACCAATCATCACTCTTATGACTCCGTAGAGCCAAACTTCCACTCTGGCTACCACTCCATTTAAAATATATGTGTAAATATATCTATATCTATATATATCTACATATAGATATATATAGATATATAGATATAGATGTGTGTGTGTGTTTGTGTGTGTATCCCCCTGTTAGAGTATAAGCTCATTGAAGGCAAGGACATTCCATTTTTTAAAATTTCTATCCCCAGGATTTACCTAATGTCTGGCCCATAATTTCTCAACAGATTCTTTCTCATTCATTCCCTCATTCATCCATGTGCATAATGTCATCCAGAATGTGTCTGAGCCAAAAAGGAGGTAAGGAAAGTGTTCAATGAAAGGAAGAACTTGCACTTGGACAAACTGTGACATATTACTAGCCCCAAGATACTAAGAGATGAGAGAAAGTTACCCAACATGCCCATAATTGCATTAAGATCCAGAGGAAGATGTGGATAGGAACTGCAGAGGATGAAACAGTGTAAATGGCCCTTGGGAGAGGAAGTCTCCATCACAATAATCAGATCACCTATGCTACTTGGTCTGCTGCCACCATAAATCTCTCCCCAGTGCAATCCATCCTACATTCAGCCCCTAAAGAGATTTTCCTAAAGTGCAGCTCTGATCAAGTCACTCCCCATCCCAAACAATAAATTCCAACAGTTCCCCATTATTTCTAGTACCAAATGCAAAATGCTCTATTTGGCATTCAAAGTTCGATTCCTAACTTTCTAGTATTCTTTTTTTTTAAACCCTTACCTTCCATCTTGGAATCAATACTGTGTATTGGTTCCAATGCAGAAGAGTGGCAAGGGTTAGGCAATGGAGGTTAAGTGACTTGCTTAGGGTCACACAGCTGGGAAGTATCTGAGGCCAGACTTGAACCTAGGACTTCCCATCTCTAGGCCTGGCTCTCAAACCACTGAGCTACTTAGCTGCCCCAAACTTTCTAGTATTCTTATACTTTCCTACTCAACACTTAAACTCTTCAAACCAGTGACATCGGACTCTTGTCTATTCCACAAACAAGATGCTAGATCTTTCTGCCCTAGGAATTTTCTCTGACTGTCCTCCCTGCCTGGAATGCTCTTCCTCAATTCTGCCTATGGACTTCCTTGGCTTTCTTTAAATATCAACTAAAATAATATTTTTATGGGAAAGAAGCTTTTTCCAAGCCTTCTTGTATCTAGTGTCTTCCCTCTGTTAATGGTTTCCTATTTATTCTATACACACCTGGTTTATGGATATTTGTAAGCATATTGTCTCCCCAGCTAGACTATAAGTCCCTCAAGGGTAGGGACACTCTTTTGCCTCCTTTTTATCTATAAAACTTATTACAGTTGTAGGCACATAAATAGGTGCTTAATATATATTTATTTATTGATTAATAGATTTAAAAACCACTACCACCAATAACAACAACAAAGCTTTGTGAAATGGCTTGGAAGTTCCTAAGGTCAGCTACTGGTGCTGGGAGAGGCCTGAGCCTCAATTGTAAAATGGGCATAACACTTGATTTTGTTTTATTTATTTTTTTTAAACCTTACCTTCTGTCTTAGAACCATATTGTGTATTGATGCCAAGGCAGGAATGTGGTAAGGGCTAAGCAATGGGGATTAAGTGATTTTCCCAGGGTACACAGCTCAAAAGTGTCTGAGGCAAAAGTTGACCCTAGCACCACCTATCTCTAGGCCTGGCTCTCAGTCCACTGAACTATATAGTGGGCAAAGAATTTTATATAGCTCCTACTTTGCAGGGGTGCTGTGAGGATTGTAGGAGACAATAATTGTAAGGTGCTTAACAGAGAATTTGACAGCTAATAAAAGTAGGTCCCTGTGAACTGATCCAACCATTCTGGAGGGCAATTTGGAACTATGCCCAAAGGGAGACAAAAGAATGTCTACCCTTTGACCCAGCCATAGCACTGCTGGGTCTGTACCCCAAAGAGATAATGGACACAAAGACTTGTACAAAAATATTCATAGCTGCGCTCTTTGTGGTGGCCCAAAACTGGAAAACGAGGGGATGCCCATCAATTGGGGAATGGCTGAACAAACTGTGGTATATGTTGGTGATGGAGTACTATTGTGCTCAAAGGAATAATAAAGTGGAGAAGTTCCATGGAGACTGGAACAACCTCCAGGAAGTGATGCAGAGCGAAAGGAGCAGAACCAGGAGAACATTGTACACAGAGACAGATACACTGTGGTACAATCGAACGTAATGGACTTCTCCA
The DNA here is from genome assembly GCF_027887165.1 of Monodelphis domestica. Classification (NCBI taxonomy): domain Eukaryota; kingdom Metazoa; phylum Chordata; class Mammalia; order Didelphimorphia; family Didelphidae; genus Monodelphis; species Monodelphis domestica. The sequence continues at coordinate 741,507,601 of NC_077227.1, read as the reverse complement.
TTAGTGGCGGTGTAATGTCCCTGAACAACTTGCAGGGATCTAGGAGAAAAAACACTATTCATAAGCAAAGGATAAACTATGGGAGTGGAAACACCGAGAAAAAGCAACTGCCTGACTACAGCAGTTGAGGGGACATGACAGAGGAGAGACTCTAAACGAAACTCTAATGCAAATATTGACAACATGGGCAATGGGTTCGAATCAAGAACACATGTGACACCTCAGTGGAATCACGCGTCAGCTATGGGGGGTGGGGGGAGGAAAAGAAAATGATCTATGTCTTTAATGAATAATGCTTGGAAATTATCAATAAAATATTATTTAAAAAAAAAGTAGGTCCCCTCTCCATTGCAAGGAGTTTATATTGGAGGAGATATCAAATGTATTCAAATGTACATGCAAAATATATAAATGGAATCCAAGGCAATCTGTTGTAGGGAGGCAAAGCAAATCTGGGCATGTGTAGAGACTTTCAGGGAAGCTGAGGGTTGAATATACGAGTTTTGTTACTGAAATAATAGTTGTTATGATGGCCAGGGAGTCATCCTAGATCAAGGATGAGAAAACTAGTAATACAGACTGCTTTGTGCCATCATTGCAGCAATGTACCTGGGAAATATTTCAGGAAGAAAGGAAAGACTATTGACTTCAGTAGATTGGCTATATTTTATATGGGTAGTTTGTAGAGTACTATTCAGGTTTCATGAAAGTCTGGGTCTTAGAGAGGATGTCATTGTTAAGTCTACCCTAATGTGCTTCTGTCTTAGATATCCTTTTCCAGTATACTGCCCAGCAGGGAAGTAAATAGGGGAAAATCTTGAAGGGTGTCCACTTTCTCCCAGGGATTAATGTCAAGTGGCAATACATGAAGCTACTCACATATAATAGTGGTTAGTTTTCCTTTAACACTTAAGTCTGTGAAGAGATTTTTTAGAGATATCACTAGGCATATCTTGAGATGATGCTTCATGATAAAAGGAAAGCTCTAAGGATCTATTTGAGAGCTCAGACAAAATTTACCATTCTCCCTTCCCTGATTTATATGTCACAAAGTTTTTGATCTAATGTCCAGGGACACATACATGACTATTTCACTGATCTATTTTTTAAAAAAGAACTTTTGTGGCTCTATGTTCAAAATAGGAAACATTTTTGGAGTCAAAGTGGCTGCCCATCAACTGGAGAATGACTAAACAAAAGTACATGAAAGCCATGAGATGTTACTATGTCATAAGAACAATGTATATGATAAATACAGAGAATCAGGCAGTCTTACATGAACTGAGGCAATGTGAAAG